>NC_073728.1:10751810-11058276 GCF_023634155.1 Falco peregrinus
TGTAATACTTAGCAGAAAAAACCTCAGGAATACATGGTAGAGAGACAATATATAGTGACAGTATAAATTATACGTAGATGATAGCAAGGATAAAAGAACCGAGGATGAAGTAGAACTTCAAATGCTTTTGGAAAGAAAAAAAAAACCCAAATGTTTTCTGGAACACAGTGAGGCAGGAAAGGTCTGAGGTGGAAAGCTGAAAGCTATGTTTTTTGGTAGATGAAACACATTTTTCATATCAGAAACTTAGTATTTCAAGGTATGATCCCAATAAAAATACAACTGTTTTATTTTTTTAAAAGCATAGGAAATATAAGGTCCATAATTTCTTACTGATCTATCGGAGCTTCACTGACTTCACTGCATACAAACTACTGTGCAGAAAGCCTTTAAAATGTATTTTGGTTTACGGCATCAGCTACAGAGTATAAGAAGTGGTGATGGGATTAGGACACACTTTTATTGATGCCAAGCAACTGGACCAGAAAAACTGGAGTTTTGTGTTTGTCTTAAAAGCCATAATTTAAATAAGGTAGAATACTGTTTGTTGTAGAATAACACTCTTGGATAGTGGGAAGGTGACCAACCGGGGGCATATGTGGGCATTGGGAGTGTGAAAACATTACCCTAACAGGGGACAGCTGGGAAAACACTCACCTGCCTTATCCCCAATCTGTTCTGTGAGCAAAGCTTTGCTGTCTGCATCTAGAGAGCAGTTTGCTTGTCTAGGAGCTGAGAACATGTGGATGTCTGCATGCATATAATGCTCATGGTATTCAAGGAATGACAGAGAAGGGTATCTTGATCCCAGTCCCATATAGCAGGATTTCAGTTAACCGGAGCTCCAAACTGTTTAGGTGTTACTTTTTAAATGTTGTGCTATTTTTGAGGTTAACGATAACAAAAGGTAGAGCGAAGAGATTTGTCAAATTAGGACTATTAGATAAAGGCTTTGATTTAGATGTTTCCTACAGTATTATCTGCTGTTTTCATGAGGGTTTATCCCCAAAGGTGTGAATCTCATTGGCCTGGGTAAGGGTTTAGGGGAGAAAACTGCCTGAGTATACTATGAAGTTCTTCATTTAACGTTATGTGGAAGCAGGTAGCAATAGTTCAACTCTATTTTTAATGTTAAATCAGCATTAAAGGTCCTGTCTACAGCAAGGGGTAACGACAGATTTAGGACATTTCGCTGAGCTATATTGCATGTTTCATGCCTCTATAGAACTGCTATAGAAGTTGCAGTCTTTAATTTTTATGGATTCTTGAATATTTCACCATGGGATATGTAGACATGGGTTGACCATGGCGTCAAATTTCATTTGCATTTGAATCGCTTGCAGGGAGCTGCAGATACGATGTAAAAACAGCTTTTGAATTTGCTTTTTGAGGTATTGAAATGTATTTCTTTGTCAGATTTCCAGCAAACGTCTCTTGCTTATGTTACTTGACTGACTTTACTGTCTCTTAAGAACATTTTTGAAGGCTGTGTCAGCATTAGGTAAACTTTTAAAGGCTATGCTATTACAGCACAGGAAAGTACATCACACTGATTTGGTATTGCAGAGGAATTGGTAATCTGTAGCTAACAAATTAGTGCCAATCCACAGCCTGTTTGGTCATCGATGATTGATTGGCATTGGGATTGACGTTGATGTGCTTCTGAGTCCTGCTACTTCATGTAGCAGATGGTCCAGCAGAGTATGAGAATCTGTTGTAGTCTCGGTAAAGTGGGGAGAGTTGTCAACCACAGGTAGGAGTTAATAAATAGTTGTTCCCAAGCTGAGCAGGTGAGCGTGGGGGCTGGAGTAGGGGAAGCACGTGTTTGAGTCACCTGGGAATCCGGCAAGTGAAGTGACCTTCCCTCCCATTTGTTTTTGTCCATTTCACTCCTGCCTGCTTCCCACAGTATAAACAGTGGGGCAACATGGATCAGCTAAATTGATCAGATGTGAGCGGTAATTTCAAGTCAGACCATTATCCAAAATAAAAGCATATGTGGCAAAGAAATTGGCAGTCTGCCATAGAAATGCAGTTTTGTATCGTACACCTGGAGGTGTTATCTGCCTTTTGTGTGCTCTGATTCGAAATCAGGCCTTGGGTAGCCTGAAGTAAGTGTGGACATGGATACAAAATAACTTTTTGAGCTTGTTTGCTTATTTTTAGTGCTGAATTGAAGTATTTCTATCTACAATCAAAACTATACATTCTATTTGATTTAATTACATAATGGTACTTATGATTGCACGCAAACCATAGACAAAATCATTAGCAAATGGGTACACTTCTCCTCTATACTTACTGGCATGGAAGTTATTGTTTCAACTCATATCATCATCCTTTCAGATCATTTAAGTGATGACAGAGATCATAAAAGCGCTTCTCCTAAGCTTTTATTCAGAAAAGAGCTTTGCTTCTTACTCTGAATGTAGGTTGTTAAAGAACCATACTTGAAAATACCAGTGTCTTAAACACTCACTGTTCTGGCTTTTTGAACACAAGTGGGTGCGTAATGGAACTTCCATTCAGTGTCCAAGGAAAAGTTTACTTATTTAAGAGTGGGTTATTTTCTGATGCCAGTTCATTCTGAAGTTATCTAATCCTTTTATTTTACCTTTTCCTTAAATAGGGCAGCTTCTAAATGAAAAACAGACAAAACCACCAGAAACCTCAACAAACCAACAATTAGTTTTAAAAAATCCCTTAAAGCGTCAGTGTTTAGAAAATAAAGAATCATTTAGCTGAAATATATTGGAAATTTTACAATTCCTCCTTTTTTGTCCCCTCCCAAAAAACCTGTTCAACTAATTCAATGTGAAATTGTGCTTTTCAGCTAATTCTTGGTACAGTTAATTGGAACTTTTTTGTCTGTTTCAGTGGCCATATTAATTTTTTTTTATTAACCTTTGCAATCTTACATGGCTGGTGTTGGACGGGTTTTGTATTCTTTTTTTTTTACCTTCTTCTTTTAATGGGACAAAATTACAAAAGAAAAACCCTTACGCTCTCTTTGGGACTGAACTGAACTTCTCAGTACCTAGAACTTGTTAGTTATCTATGTAAGTATTTTTATCTCTAGCTGCTTCTGAGGTTTGATTTGGAGGTTTTACTACAGAGTGAGAAGAGTGTTGATTGATGAAACCAGTTATTCCAGATTACTCTGGCAGGAATAGTATTGTTGTTTGGGCTTTGCACTTGCTGAGCAAGACTTTTATATAAATTGGTGTAGTTCCATCAAATTACACTGACCTATCCCTGCAGAGGAGTTTATTATTGTACAGGGTTAGATTTAATAATTTTCCATGATTTCCCCTCTCTACAAGTGTGGAGCGGCAGCTTCATACACATGCTCCTTACCTCAGCCAAGGTTTTCTTCTATTCCAGGTACGCTATGCAGTATACAGTGCCTTACAGTTGACTGAGGGGTGCTTGAGACTCCAGGTTGCTGCCAGCATCATGTAATACTCAAAAGCAGCACTCATTCACTTATTCAGCACAGTTCTAGGTTGCCAACACCACACGAGTGCTAGTGTGGCAGCCAAGCCGAGGGCATTGTTGGGAAGGACTCCATTTCACCTTCTGCCCAAGGCCAACGTGGTGAGGACTGACAAGGTGGCTGGAGATTTTAGAGGCTGTAGGCTCTGGCATATTGCAGAAATATTGTTACTGGTTTGGCCTCTAACAAAGGAAATGGGCATGACTGCGTTGGGCTTGGCACTTTGGGAATGCCCTGGGTTGCCCTGTGTTAATACAGCAGGGAATGTTTCCCTTCCTGTGGAAAAAATGCAGACAAGAAATGACTCCAGCTGAGACGTTAAGAGTTTTGGCAAAATGGAGATTGTGTTTTGAGTGAAAGTTCACTCCAGGTGAAACTTCAAAACTGTATTGATCACCTATATGTGTTTCATACATACTTTTTTTCCCTTGTGCTATGGTAGTTCGGTTAGGAAAAAGAGTGATGTGTCAGGGTTTGTTTCATTACAGTTGGGCAGCTTATCTGAGTGTTCTTCTCAAACAAAAAAATAACGTAAAATCCAGAACAACTCATAATGACAACTTTAAATCACTGCTCTAATTAGTGAGCACTCCCTGGGGACTCATTAGAATTATAAAAGCATTATTGTCAGTTATGCAGTGGTTGGAACATGTTGAGTTTTGGGCAGTTCAACAATACTACCTTGAAGAAAAAGAGTTTTGCAGCCTTTAAGAATTTTCTGTAGTTTGGGAGAAAGCACAAATTGCAATGTCCTAGAAATCCTTTACGAATTGGGCCTTATGTTCACTCTTGTAAATAAGGAGGTTTTTTTGAGTTTATATGCCACAGTCTAATAGGTATATAGTGACTGCTTAATGGGATTTACATTCACTCAAACAAAATTAGGTTGGTAAAAGACAATGCAACATGCTGTAATGTAAATGGGACTGACGGCAGAATTAAATGTTTGTGGAAACAGGGCAGCAGATCTATCAAGAGCTAATTAGACAGAGAGTTCAGAGACAGACTTGGGAGTAAACAGCACCAACAAAGAGAGAAGGAGAGCAAGAAAGAGAGAAAATGGAACCTTTGTGGGGTGATGAAAAGGAGTTATAAACAAGGTTACTTAAATTGGAAGGTCTGAAGGAGCCTATCCCGTGAGAAGGACTTAGTCTTATCCAAACCTGTTGATAAACACAAATTGAATGGCAGCTTTGATAACCCTTTTTATGTGTAAATAGTTCCTCTTTGTTGCAGTTTGCTATTCACTTTATCTTCCTTCTTTTTCATCACAGTATAATGTTTCCATTTGCTTTTCAGCCTTTCCCTCAGACACTAGCTTAAAAACAGACTTTGACCAAAGTATTTCCAGCAGCGGGAGGAGGCCTAGAGAGCAGCACCAGGGAAGACAAGAAGGTTTAGGTCTTTCCTGTTTCCCGCAGGCATGTGTGCATGAGAGGAGGGCATCCCTGTGGAGAGCGATCAGGTGAAAGTGATGCTGTCGGCGGCGCAAGGGCGGATAGTGTAAACTTGGCACATAAAGGATCCTGTTTGCCAGTCATGCGATCAGCTATGGTATCTTTGCCATTATTGCTGCATTTGGCACAGCTACTGCCTTTTGTAGGCTCTTGTCAGATGAAGGAAACAATGCTGCTTTGAATAAAACCCCCACGTATATTTAGTTGACAAAAGCCAGTGCCTGAAATCAATGGGAAAGGGGTTTGATTAAAATTCATTTGTAAGGAAACATGCAAAATTGTTAACCAACCAATTGCTGAGGTATTTAAATAATTTTTGTTTAGTCTTAATAACTTCCTCCTTCAAACCTAGCTTAAGAAATTCTCTGATATTAAGACATTCTGCATAAGAAATAATATAGTAACTTTGTTGTGATTTTACATTTCTAGAAGGCTGGTTTAGGGCAGGCCGTGGTGTTTCAGTTGTTACCATCTTTGGTAAATCCCGATTTGGGTTTATTTTTGTTGCTTTTCTTTCTTTGAGCTGGAAATAGATGGGCCTTGCTAAATTTTGCTAGTGGGTATTGCACAATGATGTTTATACTTGGAGAGGACCAGAAAAAAACCTTGTGCTTTTTGTGTTTTATTTAAAATGGGAGAATTGTCCTCTCTCTTTTGACAGCAGAGCAAGAGATTATGTAAGAGTTGGGACCAGAAGCTGTGATGGTTTATCTGACAGAAAGTGTCATTTTTCAGAGGGAGCCATAAAACCTTGTTATAAGGGGTTGGTGAAGCAGGAAGAAGGGAGTGCCATGTCTTGGGGCTTTTCCCTGAAATTTGAGCACAAACGTCTGTCTGAAACTAAATCCACTGACTCTGAAAGCCAGATCAGATAGGAGCAAGGTTCTCTGTGTGAAGTGTCTCACAACATAATTCTAGTTTCAACAGAAGTGCACTGTAGAGCCTTGTCCTGTTTGCTCAGAGATGCTGACCCTGCTAGGTGGTATTATTTTATCCCCCAGGGAGTGTTATTGCTGAAAGACATCTGAGTTTGTGCCAGGAGGATGGAGCTGGGTTCTGGAACTGCAGACCTAGCTCAGGCTGGGACTCCCTGGTGCAGGTCATCCCCACAGGGCTACGCCAGCAAATCCTCCTATGTTTCCTCCCTTTACTTTTAAAACAGGTGGGAAGAAAACAGAGGACAGCATACTTTGGTCCCAGAGGAGCCAGGCTGTCACACAGCTACCAAATCTGATTCGAAATAGACACTTCAGTGTCTTCTAGATGTCAGCTAGACCCCTCAGCTGTCAGTGGTATGGTTTCCTGGCAAGGATGGTGGTACATACTGCTCTCTTCCTCTCTGAAGATTTCAAACCCCTTTTGGTTTGATGCAGCATAAAACTGAAGGGTGGAGAGCAGTGGGGAGAAGATACTCCCTGGGGCCAGTCCCAACCACCATGAGCTGATGGGCCTCATCTCCCTCTGTAGTCACTGTGAATGACAGGCTCCTCCCGAAGATGATCTGGCGCAGAAGCCCTAGCTTTCTAGGGTCAGGGTAGTGGATTTTTCTTCTTCCTGTTATCCACATCTCAATACCACCTTTGCGTTGGAGTACAGACTGAGATATGGCATGTGCCCCATAATGAACTTGTCTACAGGAGGTAATTTTGTTGTTTGTGGGCTTTGTTTTTGTGAGGATTTTTTAAGTAACTTTGTGATTTTGTTGTGATGCTGAAAATCCATGCTGCTTAGAGATTCAAGTTACACAAAATGTTACAACCTTCTTGTTTCCCTGGAGCAATACTGCTGCAATGCTCAATTTTTTATTTATTTTTTTTAAATTTCATCTGTGCAAAAGGCATTCCCCAGGGAAAGTAACCTGGCCTGGGTGTGGTAGGTTCCCATCAGAAGTGGATTATGTTCTTTTTATTTCCAGCTTAGCGTTCTAACAAGTATGGGTCACAGGTAGTTTCTTTGCCTTCAGTGCATCAGGGCAGCATCCTTGCATTTGAAAAGTCAGTGGGAAACTACTGACTTAAACATTCAATTACAGTTTATGAATGAAAGGTCTGCATTTCGGCACTGAGTCCAAGCAGAGGGATGTTTCTGATCCCCTCTCCTCGGTGTCTAATGGAAAGAGAAAGGCAAGCGTGTGTGTTTCAGAGAGGCTTCAGTGGGCCTTGGTTTTCATTAGGGAGAAGCTGGGATGCGAGTCTGGTGACCTAGGGCAAGATACTGGTGGAGGGACAAGGGGTTTTCATTAGGGAGAAGCTGGGATGCAAGTCTGGTGACCGAGGGCAAGATACTGATGGAGGGACAAGGTCTCTGGGGTATGGCAGTCGTGCACTCAGTTTTCCAAGTCCACAGGCAATATCCTCTGAAGAAACTCTATTTGGGGAAGGGTGCCCATGCTTGAATGGCAAGGAAGAAAGAATCTGCAGGTAGAAAGCCAAAATTTTTTATGTGGTGAATCTGACAGATGTCTTGCTGTAATAATAATAATAGATTATAAAAGTGGAAAACACCAGTGTGCTGCCCTAAGGTGGGCAGAAGCCTTAGCATATGTTACTGCTTTGCTAGTAAATGTCACCAGGCTTGTGACTGCAGAAGGATAAAAATCACCCACCCTTTGACCTTGTTACAGTCCTAGCATAGAGCCTTTGACAAAATACTTTCTTGTTTTTTGGGTTTCAGCTGAAGAATCCGAAGTAGCAACTAATAATGTCTGAGGGTATTTCACTACAAGTACATATTTTTGCAACAAAAAATAGATCTCTTATTGTTGGAAAAACATGGATGAAAATAGCAGTGCTTAAGAAATATGGCTTAGTGGTTTCCATTTGTTTTTTTAGGAAGAGCCAGAGTCGTCCAATGACAGTTTCTTAGAAGAAATTATCATATCTGAACTTGGTGCGATAAATACTTAGTCTTGCTTACCCTCTGGTAGGATTGCTGTGTTGAGGTAGGGTCAGTTGCTCCATGCTGTGACCAAACAAGAGCATACATGTTTCGGATCTCACAAATACTTCAGACCAGACATGAACAGGAACTCATGCTTTATGAACTGAAGTTTCTTAGTGTGTGCTGTTGTTTATGAATGCCGTGTCTGAAAGGCTTTATTTAAACAGCCCTCTCTGAAATCTGAAAATGCACTAGCCAAAATAAAGAATTGTGGTTTTGCGGACTTCTGTCTTTCAGAACCCAACTTTAAAGCTCTATGTTACCAGGTAGGAAAAGCTTTGGCTTAGACCCCTCCAGTTGCTCTACAGCCTGTTTCCTCTAAAAGCATAACATCTAGTCTTTGTCCTGCTCTGGATGGAAAGCCTTCAGGACTGCAGTAACCTCTGGCTCAGTTCGTTCTGAGAAATGGAAACATAGGTATGATTTTGACAGGGAGGGGCTTTGAGATCTTGGGTGCAGTTTTGTATACAGTTGGTGTCTGCAGTCACAGTCATGGGCTACTGCAGGCTCCAGGGGACTCTCCAGTTGTTCTATTACAATGCTTTAGGTTTTATATGGATTTCTTCTGTAGGAAGTAAATATTTGTCCTAAAGTTTTATCCTTCTCAGTCTTCTGTACTTCTAGAACACCATGAAATGCATCAAATCATCATATATTTTTTATTAATTTTGTGCTATGTAATTTTAATGCAGACATATTTTTCCCATGTGAGGCTGCTATTTTATGTACAAGTTCCATTTTATTCCATCACAAGAGAATTTTGAAAAGTAAGAGTGAATTCTTGTATGTAAAAATCTGCCAGTTTGAAAAATCTGCCCACTTTGAGTTTCGACTTCACAAGGCTGTGCTGTGCTGAATGCCTGGGTTGCTCCACTGTTATCTTCTGTAGTGTTCTAGTAATACAAAATTGTATTGATTGATTATAGTTGCCAGATGCAACTACTGTACAGGCGTACTCTTGTTTAAAACTTCAGGTGTAAGCAGATTTTAGTTCATGGCTTCTCATCTCCCTCCTAGCTCGTTTCTTGTCCGCTCCCTCCCATCTAGCATCCTTGCCTGCTCCCTCACGTGATAAATAACACTGCCTTATCAAGGTCAGTCAGAAAGGCCCTTTTTACATATCTCATAAATTTTAGCCAGGTGCCACCGATGTGAGATTAATGTAATGGCACTACAGCAAGCACTCAGGCTTGTCTTAATTATGCTAAGGTTGCCGGTTCACCGTTTCTCTTCATCTGTCTCCCGCTTTAGGGAACACTAAACACTATGTCATTAGATTGTCTGTTCCACAACATTGGCCCTTTGCATTTACAAAGTCATCACATGGCTTATGACCTAGCTTTTCTAAGAAATTAAATTAAATAAATAGTGAAAACAAAAAATTAAGCAGAAAAGAAGCCTGCCTGGGGGCGAGGGCAGAAGGGGAGAGCTGAGACGGCTGGGAAAAGGATTGTGGTAGCTCTTCAGTGCTGTAGGCTTTGAGGGAGCAGGGCTGGCTGGCAGGACCATCATTTTTGGGATGCTCTCTACAAGGCATGGCTGTCAGGTGCTTCTTTTTAATGGTATAAATGCAAATGCCTTTGTGTGTGTCACAGGGTCTGCAATGGAAAGGGCTGCAAGCTTGGCTTTTTTCCCTGTGTGTGGGTTTTTTTTTTATTTTTTTTTTCTTTGGAAGTTGAAAATCTTTTTCTGCAGTGTCAGTGTTTGGGGAATCTGTTGACAAGGGGATCTGTTGAGTTCCCTGAGGCTCAAACCAACCTTTTCGCGGTTCTGGGAAGGAGGAGAGGATAGCAGAGTCCCATGGCAGTATGCCAGCGATAGCTTTACATCCTGCCAAGGTAAAGCTCCTGTTGGGGCAGGGGACCATCCTCTCCTACATCTAGGAGATAATGAGAAATATTTCTTGGACATTTGTTTCTTTCCATCTGCATGCTCCGTTCAGCAGCCTGGAGAAGGCTGACCTTGAATTTTATTTTATGTATTTTGTGCTTTAGAGCCAGATTGAAAGAGGCTTCTGTTTTTTGTCTGAGCATCTTCTGCTGGTTTTCCAGGGAGGAGAATTTCAAGATAATCAGTTAGGACTAATTGATGCACCAATTTTTATTTTTTTCTACTGAGAAAAATAAATGCCTCCAAAGGGACTGAACAAGGCCTGTGACAGAGCAGTTGGGCTTGGTGGCAGTCCTAGGAGTCGGGGAGTCTCAAAGAAAAGAGAAAACCAGGTAGTTGGTGTACTTCAGTAGCAGCTACCTGAAATGTGCTAAGATGGCTCACTCTTAACTTTCTCTAGCAGTATATGAAAACTAACATGGGTACTGCAGATGAGACAAGTTTATCTGTTGGTTGCTTGCTCTGAGTACCAGTCAGGTCTTAGCCCCGGATGCAGAAATTGTTAACTTAGAGGATTGTGCTTGCTCTATGTCTGAGTACTTGTAAGAATGTTTTAAAAAGAAAAGAGAAAGTATTGTTCATGAAGAAGGGCATTATGTGTGGCACATAAAGCCAGCCAGAGCAAAGCAGTCATGCTCTGAATAACACACAGGGCCCACTCTCTTCCAAGCCCACTAAGCAAAGACAAAGGACCCGATGAAGAGGTAATGGGAATAAATTAATTTTTTCCAGTGCCGTACACAGAGCTGCTGACTTACAGCACCCATGTGCTTGTGGTGCTGGCCAAAGCCTTCCATGAAGAAGAGAGAGTCTGGCGGAGGTTAAATGGAAGAGTGCAGAAGCATGGCATGCTTCTGGGGGCTTCTCTCCTGTCAAAGCTACTGCCGTGAGAAGGTAGTCTTGTATGAACATTGTCTTTTCTGCATGGGTTTCCCGAGCTACCCCTGTTACAGTCATACCTGCAGGCATCATAGGGCTTGCCAGGGTCTGGGATCCCTGCCTCAATTTCCCTGCTGTTGGTAATTCATGCAACTGCCACATGTAACATGGTTTGGTTTTTTTTTTACTAGGCGGGAAAGTGCAGGTGGTGCATATCTGACCTTTTAAAACTCAAGTGCAAAACTTCTAGTTTTTCAAGATATACCAAAGCTAATCTATTCAGTCTGAAACTAAAATAGCTAAAGATTTACCCATATAGACTATGAATTGCTTAACAGTTACTCCGTCAACTAGCAGTTAAGCCAAAGGCACAGACCAGCTATCTGTCACGCTGGTGTCTAAGCATTGGATCAATAAGGTAGGCATGGGATGTTAGCAATTACCAGTTACATGGGAATAACTGCTGTCATTTTATTAATATAAAATAACGAAAATTTTTAAAGTTTTGTTTAGCCAATAGACTTCCTATAGTTGACTGTCCAAGGAACACTTATGTTTTAACCCTTAAATATAGTTTTAAATTCAACTGCAGTGTGCACATAGGCAGCTTAATTGAAAATGTTTTGAAAATATTATTAGCACCTCTGTTCAGGTTCAGTCTCCTGCCAGCATAATTCCAGTGAAAGCTCCTGTCTGCAGTAGAGTTGGGTAGTTGTTCCTAGACATGATAACTGGAAATGTGATATCTAGTAATGATCTGTGCTGTTGCATTATCACAGCATTATAGTGAAAATAGCTCCTGTCACCACAGTAGGAAGCACATCTGTGACTTCCTCTAAAATGTCTGAGATAAAAGTGGCTATGACAAATCCTGCCCTAATGGCACATTTCAGAGCATGGAAGGTCTGGTGATATCAGCTTGTCTTAGCAGGAAAAAATTATTTTTAAAAAGTGATTTATTATGGTGAAATTAATATGCTACTACACAGCATGAATTTCAGCTTTGTTTCATTTGCTAGATGAGGAGAAATGCCACTTGCTTGTTTCTGTGCATAACATCATTGCAAAAACATTTAGGGACAGGTTTAGATGACCATATTCTAGTAAGTGTTCCCACAGAAGCCAGTTGTGCACCCGACAACTAGAAATTTGGGCTGCATATATTATTCACGTCATAACTCTCAACTTTATTTCAAGGACTATTGATAAGCCTGTGAATGTGCTTCCTGATGGCCCTGAAACAAAAACATTGACTTCACTGCCAGACCTATCCGTATTTCTCAGAAGTGAAGGGATGGGGGTGGAGGGAAAGCTAGGAAAAATAGTTGTGAAGTGAAAGGGAAGTAGTGCAGTGCCTTGTATTAGTAGAAGCCGAAATGTTTAAAAATCAAGTGCAAATACAGTGTAGACAGATGTGCTTTAAAATGCCATTATTTTTCACTGAAGATTTTTAGTCTCCGTGGGGGTTCTGTGTTTACTTACACAACTAATCTACTGCTTTGACTGAGTGCAGTAATTGCATATTTAAAAGAAGAAAATTGCTTCATTTAAACTAAACTTTTATCTCTGTGTTAAAGCGTTTGTGAGAAAACTGGGTTGGTTTGGCTCTTTTCTTTGCCCACCACCATGTCCCTGTGTTGTCTGGGTATTCCTTGCCCTTACAAATGGGAACTTTTCTCCCTGCTACCCAGCCCCCACCCCCACCCCCCCACCCACCCCCGGTGATAAAGTCAACCTCTTTTCTGGTGCCATATCTTTAGTTCAAAAGGGAGACTGGGAGAAGATGTCAATGGAGAAGCTGCCAAAGAGCTCGCTATGGTCTACAGTGCCTTTTTTGGCCCTTGGATTAAAAGGTGTGCCCAGCTTAAGTGTTTCAAGGAAAAGGGAGGGAAAAAGGAAGGAAGCGGAAAGGCCACCAGCTCCAAGTCTTTTGAGTTGCAAAATGATTTTGAAAATGCTTTGTTCACTTAGAGGGTGTTGGAGTTAAAAAATGAAAAGCAAAGCACAGCATAAGGTCTGTAGGGACCGATTAGCACAATGGCTCTGTGTGTCCTATATAGTTAATGCTGCTTCAGTGCTTACTATGAGATAGGATATGAAGGTGAGAGAAGTTAAGAGTTCCTCAAGCCCCTGTGGTTCAAGTTATTATGCTAAAAGATGGAGGAGCTCTGGTTTTACTTAATTGGCAAAGACAGCAGTTGATCAATGGGCCGGTTCAATGCAGTTTTTTTGTTAAATGTCTCATAATTTCATGAGGCATTTTTGTGCAGCTGTGTGACCTAGGAAGCTTTATTTCCCTTGATAAGATGTATTCAGTCCAAACGGTTTGGCTGATGGCCTACTTTAGTCCTTGCATACATGGGTGAGAGAGATGAAAAGGGGTTAATTTTAAACAGGCTGGAGAGGAGTGAAGGCAGCAGGGTTCTAGATGTGGATGCAAGATGCTGCATCTGTTAAGGGTAGGGGTGGCACTGTAGTCTGCAGAGGCTGGTTTAATTCGCCCTCGTACTGAGAGAGAACCCTCAGTGCATCAACAACATGATGGTTCCAAATTGGGGCCACAGTATCACTGTTAACTTCTCTGAGGGATCAGAATTGCCCTTCTGGCATCTGATAATTATTTTTTTCTTTTGTGTTTGTTGCTTTAGCTGCCTCAAGCATACCTTTGACTTGGGTGGGAATTTTGCACTCAAATAGAAGCTTCATTTATGTATTTACTGTGAACCGTTCTGTCATCATCTTTGTTAACATAAATCTGATTTCACTTGTAATTGTAAAGGAAGAGATATATAAGAAATACCTTTGAGAAGAAAAATCTTCTTTAAAGTATTCATGATTTGGTTTAGGCTGGGATGTAGAGGAGGGCTTTTAACTGGCTAGAGAAAAGTGCTGAACAGTTTCCCATTAGGAGCACTGGGAAGAGGAGTCCTGGCAAGTTTCTGTGTTAGCTAGAAAAACATGAGGCCGATAGCATCGCCTTGCTGATCTGCCACGCCATGGACTTGCCCAGAGGACTGGGAGCCTTGAGTCTTATGCAAACTAACTATCCAGACCTGGGCAGGCTGCACATACATCCTCCACACCCCAGGTGCACCATAGCAAAACCTCAAGCATTTAATGGTGAGCTTTACTTTTGACACGGATATGGACAACCAACGAGGGACTCTGCCAGAGAGGCACTAACCAGACTCTAGCTTGGTGGAATAGGCACCTACAATGTAGTCCAGTAAAACATGAGAGGAAGGAAATTGAAAGTGGGTGAGTCTCTTTCACTGGCAATTTACCCATTTCAGCATGCTCCAGACATCATTGTACTTACACGATCATTTTACCCTGTACAGGTTTCCGTTACTTTAACATATATTGGGTCACTGTCTTTGTGACCTAGAAAATGCAAGAAAATCTATTCCTGAGCAGAGACTGCTTGCCTCTATGCCAATGCCAGTAAAATCTGCAAGAGACAGCCCGTATACATAGCCCACCACACACACACAGAGCGTAAATAAGCAGAAGCGTTTTTTTCAGATACAGAAACATATGTATGTGCTTTCTATTTTATTATTTATGTCTTTGTTTTTACACATGTGTAGAGGCTTGGCAGGATAGATGAATGTTTCCTTTTGTAGGAAGACTGAACGAAACACTGCAGAGAAGTTCTTGTCTGGAACTGGAGTTACCAAAAGCAGCTGATCTTGATACCGAGTTCTTGCTGATTTATCCAGGCTAATTGATTGTCTCTTGTTTCCAAGAGTTTACATTTGCCTGCAGATGCAGAAAAGAAAGAGAGGGAGTTAACTTACTTTAAATGGACCTTATGTTTTAAACTGTATGTAGAGCCTTCCTTGTTGCTCACTCTTTAACCAGGCAACTTTTTAAGTCTTATTTTGACATTTGTTTTGGAATTAACGTGATTGGTAGCAGAATCCAGTAAATGAGAATTTCAGAGGTGTTTCTGTGCCACTAAATGAACCTTTGCCTGCAGTTTGACTTGGCAGCACTTGTAGAGTTCTGCATCAGCTGGATTTTATTGTGTGGGGAGATGGATAATCAAAAAGGGAATCGCACGTGCCTGCAAATTAAACATTTTCTTCAGAGTGCTCGCTTGCCGTTGAACAGCAGTGTAATGTCAGGGAGAGAAGGCGGGGGCACACAAGCCCAGTGTGCCGAGTGCTAAATGCCTCGTTGTACAAAAGCACAATGGCAAATGTTCAACAATGCAGTTGTGTCAAAACAAATCAGATCATGAGCAGCACCGGTTTGCTTTGCTTTATTTGCAGGGAAATTTTTCTCATCCCTGCCTCGTGATTAATGCTGCTGATAAGCACAGGGGGAGTTACTGTATACAGGTAATGTGTGCTTTAATACCTGTTTGAGTATTACTTTCCTAGCAGAGATGTTTTTGTCATTTAGCCCTTTGCAAGCCTTCCAGAATAAGTCGTGATACCGCTACACAGATGCTGTAATTGATTTAATTGTGCCAGTATATGCTTTTTTTCTGCCTGTTGCATTCAGAAGGCATTGCACTATGTAGAGAAGAGGTGCATCCAAAAGTGGACACAACCTCTCTTGTGCCAGGTCACGAGCTTCAAAATCAGTGGGTCACATTCTGCTTCTTGGATATAGAGCCAGTCCTACTGAAACATACAATGCTAATTTGTCTGAATATTGATAATACTTTGGGAGAAGTCCTGCTCCCGCTCCCCTACCTCAATGGACCTATTGATCTTTTTGTTGTGAGTCTGTAATTTATAGACCTTGGTCTGGTTGTTAAAAGAAAATTATCTGCTGAGCAAGCTGATTTTCAGTATATGTTTTTAATACTGTGAGGGAGTAGAAGCAACATAAAGCTGCAGCATTTCTCAATTGTGTGTGGTGGGACGTGGCATGAGCCACAAAAAAAGTTGTTTTTAATGTGTGGTAAATGTTGGGCTCATGGTGGGTTGAGGGTGGTCTGCCTGTGCATGTGTGTGTGAGTCAGGCACTTGATTTCTGGTTGACTTTTTTTTCTTGTTTATTTGTTGGTTTGGTTTGGTTTTTTTTCATTTTTAAATAAAAATAAGAAAAATGAAAAAAGTGGTATTAATGCAAAGCAATGTAACTCAGTTTTGATGTTCATATCTGGTGTGCGGACAAGCTTCACTTCACGTTTGCAGCTCACGTGTCTGATGCTCCCTAGATGTATATTCGCTCAAGGGTGCTGAGCTGAGCTCCCCTCAGAGCTGAAAGCGAGGTTCAGCAGCAGCCCCCCCCCCCCCCCCGGGGAATGGCACTGGCCCTGCTGCGGCTCTGCACACATGCTGCCTAGTTGCTGGGTGCTCTGCTTAACCACAGAAAAGCCTATGCTATTAAAATGGGAGATCTGTTAGGCAGATAGCATTAGCAAATCTGCAGGAGGTTTTTTGGAAGTGCTGATATCTTGCAGGATTTCTTGGGGGAGTTTTCTGGCTTTATGAAGGGCACATCAGAATGTTCTGTAGTTCAGCATTGTCCATGTCCCTCACCACAGCTACTCTTGTAGAAAGAATTGCACATTTTAAGGTAGTTGTGAGGTTTTGGACATTGGTTTCTGTCACTTCTGCTTCTCTAGTAAAATGGCTAGTTATTAGTAAAATCGATGAAATAACAAAATGATTGCAAAACTATGATTTCATAAAAAGCTCCAGGCTTACAAAATTTTAATAACTTAGGAGGTATTTGGCTGGGTCGCAATTCCTGGAAACAAACAATATTTAAATGTCATTAAAGGGCTCCAGTCCTCCTACCTGCTGTCATATTTGGAACATTGTGTTCCAGCAAAATGCGGGTAGTTGTTGTTGCAGCCTCCATTGGGGCAGGACCAGAATGGATGATGACTCACTCTTTTGGTGGTTTAGACAGCAGTGGTCAGTATGTAACAAGAATTTTTTTTGCTTTATTTCTGGAAGGCATCACTTCTTTTCCTGAAGATACAACTTGTGCAATTACCTTCCAGAATAACTTGGTGCTTTACTCTGTGACAGGTAGATCTGGAAAGAGTAATGCATTTTCCTGCAAACATCTGGTCTAGAATATTGAGGAGAGACCTTTGTGTGCTGAACACTGGTACCACCATCGTTGCTGTGGGACAGGATGAGGAACTTTGTGCTGTTAAAGTAAATGAATGTTTGGATGTGGAGCGTGGGAGGTGCTTTGAGGGAACTGCCAGCTGATACCTATGCATGATCCCACCTCCTGTTAAATATAAGATAGCACTTCAGCTGTGCTGCCTTTGCTGTTGGGTGCTCCAAGAGGTGCTACAGGGATGAAAGCGCTCAGCTGCAGGATGCTGCCCTGGCCCCCTTGCTCTTCATGTGGACATACTGCCTTTCTGGGATCATCCCTGCTAGGAAGAAAGAAATGTGAGATGTATTAATATCATTGCTCCCATAGCATTTGCTAAAAAGTTTGAAGTAGGTATGATGAATCAATAAATTATGCCAGGACAGTTTTTTTGTGTTATTCTGTTTACTGAGTGGATAGAGGAAGTGTGATAGAACAAATACACCCCACAAACCTTATTAAAAGAGCATTAGGGTTGCAGTGGTGAGCATTTGGAGAATATTTGAGAAACTGCACTGACCCTAGAGCTTTGATTTTCCCTTTTGTCAAATGCAATGTAAGGTGGTTGTCAACTACTTGATGCTTTTCTCCTGAGAAGCTTCTTTCTTGGGCAGGCTCTGATTCAGCAAGGCATTTAAAGTTATTGGCAAACCCGATGACTGGACATCAGTACATGCATGTGTCTACTTAAACAGGTACGTGAACATCCTGGTGACCAACAGTCCTCTTACACAGGGTCTGTGATGGATAATGCAGTTATAAGCGTTGTGGTTACTCATTAATTTACATGTGCTGTTTATACACATGCACTCTTCCATTCTTCCATCAAATAATTGTTCTTAATCCTCCACCAAGCCCAGCCTGGAGGCATCTCCTGAATGTTATAGGGAGAGCTTGATCAGGTTATCTGGGAGTTAGTTTTCATGGTGGTTTTACTTGTCACTTTGCCATCACAAGCACTCTTCACAATGGGTAAAACAAAGTAAAACAACAAAATGCATGCCACAGGTTACCTTCAATAGTACTGTTTCATTAAAAGAAAAAATTTGATATAAAATCACATCCCAGCATTATTCTTGCCGATGTTTCAATCATGTATGAGGCAAGGGGACTGAGCACCATTTTTCTTACTGCCTTTTATCTTTAAACTTGCAACAAAACCATAAATGGCAAGCAGCAAAATAAAAACTGAAGCTGTGTCTTACTGTGTATCCAAATCAGCAAAAAGAACAGTCTCAAGGAAAGCCATAGATTTGAAATCTGAATTTTCCAAATCATAAATAATGTACTTAGTCTGGCTATTCTGACTAGGCGTTTCAGCTATAATGGGCATGCTGGGCAGAGCTGATGGGCAGAACTGAATAGATTAGACATGTAAACAACTTGAGCTGCAAAGAGGATTTCATCCTTTCGGGGGGGCAGATGGGAATCCTTCATCAAATGTGTAAAATTTCTTTAATAACTAGACCTGGCAGGGAAACGCGTGGAGTTCCAGCAGTGATAATCGGTGCTTCAACTCACTAGAACAACCAGTGAACCAAAAGATTTGCATTTACCCAATTCCTTCAGGACTTGAACAAGTCACTGTCATTTGCCTGCATGCCAAATAAGGGCACATACAGAGAAAAACACAAAGGAAGGGCCTGGTTATGTTCTATACTTTTTTTTTTCCCCCCCTTGATTTCGGGACTGCCTTTTGCAGATCATTTTCTGTGCTGAGTCCATCCAGCCCAGTGTCCCACTGCAGACAGGGATCAGTCCTGGACCCTCAGATGCTCCCCAGAAGCCAGTAGTCAGTCCAAATCCCCTTTCTCCTACTACATTAGTCCAATATGCATGTAAGCACATTATTTACCTCTTGCATCTACCACGCCCAATGGCATCCAGTTGAACTGGTATTTGTAGATCAGGGCTTTGAATTGCTCACTCTGAGCTTGTGCTCATTTTTAATTTGCAGATGTTTGCAGAAATTAGTCAAGATGGGCAGACTCAGCGGTCCCCCATCTGGATGCTGCAGTTTGACAGGGAGATAGCAGTCTCTACTGTCCCAGCGTGGGCCACCACCTCTGCTCCTGGGGGTACAGGCAAAGGGTGACTTCCTCACAGTAAAGCCTGTGCATCAGTTGTATCCTGGTTTGAGCCTGGATATAGGATTTAGGAGGTGGTATGTCACAAGTTATTTTCACCAGCACATGTGCTTCACTGGAATGCGCAAATCCTAAATACATGCAAGTTGTACCTACTTTCTATGTGTCTTCTGCTGTGGTTGCTGGTTTTATTGCTCTCCCTTTGGATGAAAGCTGTCTGAGAGCCTCTCACATCCATAGCCCTGTCACTGGGAGGAGGCTGCTCCTCCCAGGAACGAGTTCGAGTGTGCCTGATTTTCAAGGCCGACCACGCTACAGCCCTGCTGCAAGGCACAACCAACCTTCCTCTCCACTCTGTCAAAATACAGTCTGGGAGATCTCAGCACAAAGGTTCACACTTCAGCAGCAAAGAGCTGTAGCAGAAGTAATTATTCGCTTGCTCTGCTGCTGCTGCTGGGTGTGGGGGTCCTCAGGAAGAGCAATCATTGAGAAAATTTCTGAGCTCTTGTATGAGGAGTAGGAGGTAAGAGGGACTCGTGAAGGGGGGGCCGAGCTGAGCTGTAGTTGGCATATTAATACTAGTGGCCTGAGCTGGGAAGCAAGCAGGAGCGCCGTTTCTCTCCAGCCCCTGCAGACATTGCAAGAAGGCTCTTTGCTTCTGCAGAGGGTAGACTAGACCTTAGATTTAAAGGCAATTTAGAGCTCCATTGACTTGTAAGATAAAACGGTGATTTGAGTTTATTTCATTCCTCCCATGACTAAGGGACGGTGAGCCAGCACAGGGGAAATATGAAGTACTGTAACCCAGCCACAGTCCCTACCCAGAGCTTGAAGGCAAGCTAGGCCTTTGCTGTGTCTAAGGAAAATATCCCTCTTCAAATGCAGTAGGGGGCAAATCCTGTGTGGTAGGAGAGTTTAGCCTGCACCAGAAAGCATGGGTTGGGATAGCTCAAGGGGGAAATGGAAGGTTGCTGGAGAAAGTTTGTGCCAGACTTGAAATACGATTATAGGAGTAGGAAGACACAGGGTGGGGTCAGTGAGGGGGGTGGGGTGGGAATTGCAAGTGCATTGAAAAAGCATTAGATTGTGCTCTAGTTGACGTTTCCCTTGCTGTGGAGTTGGGAGAACTTGGCTTCTTTCCTTCTGGTGGTATTGCTGTATTTTTTTAATTTTTTTTCTTTCTCCAGGCAAATAAAAGTAAACCTCAACAGTGGCTCCAAAAATCCTGGGTTTCTGAATCAATAACGGCTCTGTTGTCCTACAAATATGAACAGTTTGCTTTTTTTTAGAAAGTGAGATGTTCATAAACCAGGCAGTCCTGCATTTCTTGAAGCTGCACAACAGTGGCTTGGAGCAGCACGTGGTCACGCTCAATTAGACAGCGTGGGGCTGGGATGGCTAAAGGCTGCCTCTGCTCAACCTGAGCATGTAGATACAAACCTCAGCAGAAGTCTCATCTGCTTGTATCTGCCCTGGTAATGGTATGGAAGGTGATGGTTATAACTGTCGCAGGGCTGGTTCTTGTAAGCTGGCTCGCCAAGATCCTATGTCAACTTTTCTTCTGCACCAGAGATGTAACGACTTGGGACTTGGCCACCAAGTTATTTACTTGGTAGATTAACCTGGATATGGGCTCTGGAGGCTCTGGATGTGTACAACACTGTGTAACCTTTGCTTTTGTCACTTGTGGAGGCTTGTGTTTTAGGTCATTTATCTTCATAATGATTTCTGTTTCACACTTCTTCAGACAAGCACAAATGTGGAAACAAATACCATTAGGGAAGGAGGAGGATCTGGAGGCTGAAGTCTCTAACAGATAAATAGGGTTTTTACCTCTGGCAGTACATGGAGGTCTTTCATTTTAATAGCTAGCAAGCAGCTGATGTCCTTGCTACCAAGGAGGAGATGTGTCTTGTCTTTCTTCTGTTCTTTCAGACGATGCCAGATGTCCATTGCTAGCCTGAAGGCTGTGAAACATGTGGGAAGGGTAGATCTGTTCTTTACAAAAGCTCATCTGTTGTTTGAGTGGTGCCTGAGACAGGGACTCAGGAGAAGTGGAGTCTTTTTCTCCCTCCAGTTACAGCCTCAGTTGTGCACTTCAAAGCAATGTGGACATTGCCTATTTATTTATTTATTTGGTTTTATGCTTAGAGCATTCTAGAAACGCAGGTCTGAAAAAGGAGAATTCTTCTGTGTAAAATGTTTTAGCCTATACCCAGAAAGTGCTGCAAATAAAAAGGCTTGAGCTTTTTTGTGAAATAAGACAGATTGCTGCTGAGCATCTCCAGAGGACAGCTGCTGTTCCTGATTTTCAGACAGATTTTGTTGGGAGAGAGAGTGGCAAGAAGGGCTGGAACAAAGCCCTTATTTACTCGGGTATGTGCTCTTGTTTTCTCTTTCAAAAGCTGTACCAGAAGCTTATGAGAGGACAGGAGCTGCTAGGATGAGGCTTTACAGGGGGCTGGTCATGGCTGCCAGCCCCTCTCCCAGGACGGGCAGCAAGGATTTGGCTCCCGGGAGGGCGCTTATATTGGGGCTCCCGTGTGGCTGTGTGAAACAATTCTGCCAGCGCGGGGCTCTGAGATGGGTTTCTAGGAAACCTGGATTATCATTCTGCTTTTATTGTGCTCTTTGAAGCGTTCATTGATCTATTTATTTTTATGGCAGGAGACTTCTGTTGCATTGTCTCCGTTGGGCTGTATTGCAGGTTTTGGCGCTAATGCCTGATGCGGCAGATTTTTGTTTCAAGGGACTAATCCCTTCATATGAAGGTATTGCTTACAGCCCATCAGTCCCATAGTTAGAGCTCTTTAAGGAAGGACTTGATTTGTGTATGTGTGTGTTTGAATGGGGTGTACCTGACACACAGCTGCTTTCAGTTTGCAAGCTGGAGGGACAGATCTAGTGTTTTGGGAAAGCTGAAAAGTCCTTCTGGGCCTTCGTTACCCCACCAAGAACAAGCAGCAGCCCCGTGCTGCGCCGGAGGGGATGGTACAGCAGTGCTTTAAGGACTGAGCTGTTGAGCTGCTGTGGGAATGGAGGATTACGAGCACTGTGAAGGTGGGTGGATCCTGCACAAAAGTTTCTCTGTGAACTGGCTGGTGTTGCAGCTGCTAGAAATACTAGAGATCTAAGCAATTCAGAGATCCATTTGTTGTGTGTGTTTCATCACCCTGAACACACTAAGTTACTGAACAAAATTGGCCTTTTAATGGGAAAAATATGATCTTGATATATCATTTTATTTTCTTGACCCTTTTCAGTTTTTAGTACTCAGGCTCACTTTCTGCTGTTGTGCTGGTTGTAGTTTGCAAAGAGTCTCCTTTCCCTGCAAAGTAGATAAGCAGGGTCCTGGAGATCTTTAGGTGTAGGAAGCTTTGCTCTTCTCTATGTAAGCAATTTGGCAGAGCTACTTTTCCTTAAGCTTTTTGTGATCTTCCAGGCAGCAACACAGAGAAGGACAAAAAAAAAAAATAAAATTACACTTTACAAGCACAAAACCATGAACATAAAAGTCAAAGCACTGACACCCTTCCTACTGCAAATGGAGTAGTTTCTAGCTGAGGCTGCTGGGGGTTTTTTTTAAGTATTAAAAAAAAAATAAAGCAAAACAGCACATTGTCAGTGTAAGCATACTGTATATTCTGAAGGAATTTCCAGGGTTTAGGCATAGCTATTAGCTGCCTGCTTTTAAATGAGCCATTTCAGAGTGATAATCTCTCCCTATCAGATCATGATTTTGAGCAATTGGTATCTCTGATACTAGCTTTAACCTTTCCTGTGTAAGCTCATTAAAATGGAGAAAACATACACATAGGAAACCACAGTCCTCATCTTTCCGTGAGGAGTCCTTCCTCTATAGCAAGCGAAACAGCTTCAACAACAGTCAACAGTATGTTGTGGTTTCTCCTGTGAGAGCACCACAGAATTAATGAGATTGTGGATTCATGAAAAATCAGTGGCACGTGCCACGCAGTGGTGTCCTCGGCTGGCTCTCGGACTGTCACCTGCAGGCTTTGGTTTGGGCTGTTGATCCTTCAGCAGAGGGGACTGAGCCAGCAAAACCTGGTAGAGCAGAGCAGGTGAGGGAGGGAACAGCAAGGAGGAACAAGATGCTCATTGGTACTGCTGAAAGGGTGATTTTATTTTTTTTTTTAAATAGATGATTATTTATTTAATTTTGTAAGAAAAATCACATAGGGCTTTTGTTTCCTTCTTGTCGTGATCTTTGCAGGGAGATCCAGTGTTGCTGTTTCACCCTAATCTGTACAACGTTGATCTAGATGTTTAATGAGTGGATTGGTATGAAATCAGGCTTCAGGCTCCCAGGCAGTGGCTTAGTAAATACAATAAGCAGCCGCTCTTCTAGCCTGGAGGGGTTGTTATGAATTTTTTATCACTGATTTTTATGACATGCCATTCTAACAGCATTTGGATTTGTAGAAAGAAAAAAAACCCAATCCCTCACTTTTCCCAGGAAATCTCCATTTCAGAGGTTTACACACCGCAACAGCTACTACCTAATTGTTGATGGGTAAGCCCCTTGCCTGATTATGCAAGAGGGGGAGACAGACACTTGAAAAAATCATCCCGATATTTACTCTGACAGGCAGATGGAGAGATACCATGAGGCCGATCAGAGGGTGTCAGGCATACTCTGAGGAGCTGTCTAGGAGCCTGGGGACATGAGTAACGCTGGAGCCCACATCAGTCTTTTAACTTTCTGTTGGTGGATGGTTGGATTTTTAGCAGTGGTGTTTTTGGCATCCCTCTTATTTAACGATGCTCAGAATGCCTCCTGGAGTAGCAGGTGGACCAATTCTGTGCAATTGCCCCATTAATATGGTTTCAAAACAGTTATCTTGCTCTTAGTCTCTTGTAAAGAGAGAAGACCATAAATTCAAAGCAGCCCCTTAAAGATCGCTTTGCTAAATCACGGGGTGAAGGCTTTTTAGTAGAAGAGCTGAAAGGAGCAGAGGCAGCCCCGTTCTCCAACTTTTACAAGGAGATTACTTATGCTACAGGGACACATAGTGCTGAGGGCTGTGCAAATACAGCCTCGGTGCAGTTGCATGCTCAGTAAACAAGAGGGATTGGCAGAGTAGGGAGAGGGGAAAGCGGGTGCCCTGGCTCCCTGGAGCAGGGCAGCGGGGGACAATGAGACCTGAGACCCTGTGCCAGCACACAGGGGAAGGGGCTGAGAGGGCTGCCCCACTAGCGGCCGTGAGCTTGCAAGCTCCTTGATTGCAATGCTCCTCTGTGGTCCTGCCCTGTCCCACGGGATGTTGGTGAGTCTCAGGGAGCTCCAGATTTACTCAAATGTGCCTGGTTGCTGTGGTCTCAGTGCACTCCTTGGCATTTGTCAAAAGTGGGTTTAAAATGCTGAAAACTCCATTTCTGTGTGCTTAAACAGCTGCCCAAAAGAACAAAGCAATTGGGAGACAGGTATGTAGCTCAAGAACACCTGTACCCAGCTGTATGAGCAAAACCTTCGTATTCTCTGCTGCTCGGTGCTGGCGAACAGGGCCTGTGGGACAGCTGTGGGGTTGGGGCTGCTCCCCACCATTGCAGGAGAGTACTGTCTGCTGCAGCACACAAAGTGGAGAGACATTGGTCCGCTATTAAAAATAGGTAATGGGCCGTGACGTCCACCAAATGAGGTCTTGTGATAGTCACAACAAATGCAGTGTTTCAGGCAGATGAACATAATTCTGTCGGTGGGATTAAAAGGAAATGCTGCAAAATTACACAGATGGTTTTCAAGAAGCCGTAAAAAGTTAATTGAAACATTTTTTTTATTAGTTGTGTGCTGTATTGCCACAGAGCACGGGGCATGTGGATGAAAATGCTGTCTGGATTGCTAGGGAAGTGAGATGCAGTGGGAAGGATTTGATCGGACCTTTAGAAAGAGCTCAGGGGAGGGTTTTTTTCTTGCCCTGTCCTGCAACTTTGCATCTGCCCAAGAGGAGGATGCTCCTGTTGGTACCTTATAGCAAGGTCAGCTGAGAGGGAGAGGCATGAGTAAACATGTCTGCGGCTGTGCTGATGGGGAGGCACAGCTGCTAGAGTGCTTGGGGCAGCAAAAGGAAAAATCCATCTTAAATTACGTTTCTTTGATTCTGGCCTGACGGGTGCCATTTTGCTCATGCTGAGGAGCTGGCCAAGTACACAGCCTCCCCTGGCAGCTTGTGCAGAAGGCATCAGTGTCCAGTTTGCCCAGCAGTCTGACTATGAAAAATTAGAGTAGTCCAAGGAAACCTTGAATGCATATGGGCTTTCTCATCCAAGGTGCATCAGCTCCAGCCCTTCCAGCCGAGCTGCAGGCCCTGGCTTTCAGCCTTCACAGCCAATTTGGTTCCTTGAAAATTGAGTGTGTGTCACATTCGCAGCACAGATTTTGACAGAGCAAGTGTGCAACTTCCATTGCAAGAGTTTCTTTCTGACAAGATGTGCTTGCTGCAGGGGTCTGTGCTAGAAATTAAATAAATGCTTGCTGCTCCTTGCAGAGCAGGAATCTGAAAGCTCGTGGCTGGGTTTCTTCTTCATTGCAAATCCAAGCCCTGCAAATGGCTAATCATGGTGGGGAGTGACTGCACTGCCTGTCTGTAGCGTTTGCATACCTGCCAGCTGAGAAAGTCAAGGGTGGGTTTTGGGAATCTGGTGAAATAAATGCACAAAATTCAAAATAGGATTTACTACCCCTTTCAAAAATAACATGCAAGTGCCCTGAGATGTGAGCTCCTTGTGCAGGGGGAGAGGATCTCTATCCCAAACACGTTGCAGACTAATCAGAAGGTGAACCAAAAACCGGAGGCCCACAGTCCAGGCAATTTGCCTAATACCACAGGCAGAATTTGCCCTCAGCATTTGGGTGTTTGATACGTGGATGGAGTTTTTGGATTGTGGATCCCCTGCAAATGCTCACGTGGTGGTCAGTGCCTCATAGCTGTGCTGAGGGGACAGGACTGTTTCTGCAGAGGTTGCCGGCATCCAGTAGACTGTCCTGTCCACCCCGTGTGTATGGCTTGGGTTCAGAGTCCCAGAGGCATGTGGCAAGCTTGTGTTCCCTCCCTCGCTGTGGTTAGCAGAGGCCTGAAATGGGAAGATCTCATGGCTCCTGAGTCTTGCAGAAAGAGCAAGAAGCAAGTTCTTTCTGCTGAATATCCAGTGCTGGCATCTGTATGTGGTGGGTTGACCTTGGCTGGATGCCAGGGGCCCACCGAGCTGCTTGATCACTCCCCTCCTCAGTGTGTGGGATTGTAGAGGGTAGAAAACAGGGTGGAAAAAACTCAGGGGTCCAGATAAAGGCAGTTTAATACAGCAAAAGTAAAGGCCACACATGGAAGCAAGGGTAAACAGAAGGTTTATTCTCTACTTCCTTTCAGCAGGCAGTGTCTTAAGTCTTACTTCCTGGGAAGCTCGGTTTCAGTATACTTAGTGGTTGCTCTGGAAGACAAACATTATAATAACGAATGCTGCCCCTCCCTTTCTCCTAGCTTTTATTGCTGAGTTGATTTCATATGGTATGGAATATCCCTTTGGTCAGTTTGGGTCAGCTGTCCTGGCTGTGTCCCCTCCCAAGGTCTTGCCCGCCACCAGCCTTCGAGCGAGGGGGAAATACTGGAGTGACAGCCTTGACGCCGTGGAGCACTTCTCAGCAGTAGCCAAAACACTGGTGGGTTATTAACACCTTTCTAGCAGCTAGTACCAAGCACAGCTGGTGAGGGCTGCTACAGGGAAAATTATCTCCATCTCAGCCAGACCCAATATACTGGGAAATACTGCTTTTGATTTTATGAAAGCAGTTAATGAGTTGGCTGTAAAGCAGGGAAGTTGGGAGGGCAACGGCATGGGAACAAGCGGTATATGGTGAGGCATAGGTGAAGGGTGATGCCAAAAATTATCACATACGCTTGCTGAGCAGCAAAACTGAGCTATGAAATGCACCATCTGTGTTGGCACCTCCTGGCACGGTGGGGAAGTAGTGCAGAGATGTTCTCTCCCAGCACAAGCGAGGCAGGCTGCTGCCATAGGTTTTGGCATGGACACCTTTGCCTCGGGCATGTGTTCATGGGCTGATGTGGTTTAGACCTGCAGCGTGATCCAGATGGGTCCGTGGACCAGCGCGTAGCTTGCACCTGTGCCTTAGCCAGTGGTAAAGGTGCAAATAGAGACCAAACCCAAGCACCTTAATGGGGCAAATAAATACCGAGTGTGGTTGGTAGAGGTGGGCAACCTCCCTCTAAGCCCCTCTCTAAATGTCAAAATCTGAACCAAAGCAGAGATATTGTTTCTGTAGAGGACAAGTTACCAAGGAGGATGGGTGCAGTCTGCATTCGAGCGGGCTGTGAAGATCTCTGCTAACACGCTCCCGTGTTCATCCTCACGAAGGCAGCACCGTTGGAAAGCTCAGTCAGGTCAATGAAACGTCTCCCTTTGGAGAGCCACATCTTTATTTCATGTTTTTACAGTGACCTCATGTGTGGTGATTTTCTCCAGTCTGTGAATTCATGTGCGGTGTCTTAGAACTTCTTGGGGGGAGGGATTTTTGGCTTTGAAGACCTGGGTGGGGAAATTTCTTTCAAAGACTTCCAGAACGTTACAGTATTCCACTCCTGTAATGTCAGAGAGTTAATTTCTTTATTTAATCCTCACCTGATGTGGCTTTGCCTGTTTTACAGCTGTGGAAATGCTGAAGAGATTTGCATCGGATTTCTGTGGCCTTGCCACGTGGCTAGTAGGATCAGATTTTAGCAGTTTTATCAGCCTGTCAGCATGTATCATTTTCTCTCAGGGGAAATAAGTGATCTGCTTGCCTTCCCTGCTTATTTCACGTTTTACATGATGCTCCCACTGTGGCAAAGATGCACTGAACTCTTTTAATCGTGCTACCTTGGAGATAGTGATTAAAAAAAAAAAAAAAAATCTGCTCTCTGAAGACATTTCCTGAGCCTGCAGGCTAATTGGGGCTACTGGTGATTTAAAGTAAGCATCCTTGTAAATGAGCCCTGACCAGATTTTGCATTTCTCTTACTAGTCTGTCCTTACATTTTAGGGATTTTGGTCAACAGGACCAAGTCTGAGGCACCAGATCTTAGTCGTAGCTGTGCTTAAAGCATCTCTTTTTATGCCTCTAAAGCAAACTCTCCTAATGGTAAGCAGGTAAGGAGGATTAACACTATTTAGCAATTTTTCTCTTGCTATGTAACACACTTGTAGCCCCGTGGGGACACAACAGTAACTCCAGTGCCTTAGAGGAGGCAAATAGCTGGACGAACAAGGGAGCTGGAGGGCTTAAGTGGGCCTTAGGCAAGGAATAAATCTTTGCCCTCTGTTCAGGTACTCATCCAGGCTTCCCTCTGGCTTGGTAGCTTCGAAATCTCTTCCTCCAGCAGCCCCGCAGCAGTTCTGTTGGAAATTGTTGAAATCTACAGCCAAACACTGGGCAGATCTGCACTTTTGTCAGAAATTTGTCCTTGAACGTTCTCTGCATCCATGATGTACCTGGAGGATGAGTTAAAGGTTTCCCATTGTAATTTTGTTATATTTGCTTTATATGAACTACTTTGAGACTGAAATGGAAGACGTGGCCTTGTCAGACAACTTGCTTTGTGATTTGGGTTTGTTCCAACCTCAGCTGGTAAGGGAAAATGTAGCATGAAAAATACCGTACTTGAGTTAAGCACATGAAAATGTGGGATCGAACCATCTCTGCTATGAAGTGGTATTGCATCACATGCTGTGGCTTGCAGGGCCACTGGAAGGTAGATAGTGTCAGTGTTGTGCAACCCTTTGAAAGCGGAACGCAATGCAGGAAAAGTGTTCTCACCAAAAATCTTGGGAACTTCACTGAATAAATGGCCTAATTAAGACTCAAGAGGACTTCAGGGCTCTGAAACACTTATGAAGTGCTTAGTTGAGCAGGAATAGACTGAAAGAAAGAAAACTTAAGGGTTGGGGTTTTTTTTTTTTCCTTTTTCTTTCTTGCACGCAGATACTGGCAAAATAAATAGGTTTCATCTTTGCAGAAATTCAGGTGCCAGTGTGCATTGTCACAATCAAAACACTTCAAAGGAAAAATTGCCACATTTAATAGTTGTTTGTTTGTGGTTTTTTGTTTGGTTTTTTTTTGTTTGTTTGTTTGTTTTTTTAAAACAGAGCAATTGGTAGCTACCTGCATAGTTTGAATGATCTTATTAGTATACATTAGCTGCTTTTCTTTCCGTTTCTTCCATTGTTGTATTACGGTTTTCTGCACAACCTCCTGTACATTCTTGGGTATTTAAGGTATTGGAAATGGATATATAGAATCGGTTTTGATTCCTGACGACTTGAGGAACTAGTTTTAATTTGTTGGCAAAGAGAAGGCAACTTTCCTGTTTTCCTAGTGAAAAACTTAGCTCACTGACTTCTGTAATGACACCCAGAAGCTACAGAAGCTGCACCTCTTAGAAGTAATGACTGTCTGGAGACTCCTCATCACTTGCATGTCCACTGGTGGTGCCAGTTTGCTGTGCTTTAGTTGGATGGAGAAAGAACAGCTGAAGTGGGTCAAACCAAAGAATCTATCTAGCCTTCCTGCCTATCTCTAAAAGAGGGTATACGGAGCAGGAAGCAAACACCCCATGTCCTGGAGGACAGGATGTATTGGGTTACCCAAAACACTGGTATTTCCCTGAAAGACACATACCATGCTGGCAGTGTCATGGCTGCTGCTACTGGGAACAGATAGAAACTGATGCGTTTCTGCAGTCACCTCTACAAGATGAAGAATCCAGTGTTAATTTACGAGAAGACTCTGCTTCTGTTAGTTTTCCTTCTCATTTCCAAATCATGCTGGTGTTGAGGTTGTTTTAATTCTTCATGCTTGCAGCACTTAAGTTAAACTTCACTGCCATCTTTGCCAACAATTCTGGTCTTTCCTGCGTTTCACTATAGACCCTTGGCTTCTTGCGTAGCAGTAGCTGAGCTGTGAGAATGCTTGAAAAGTTGCCAGGGAAGTTTAGTGACAGTCAGAAGCTGCACAGAAGAAATTATTATGGATGCTGGTTATTACATTCCACCGTTTTCAGCACTGGCTGATCCTTTTGATTTGCCATGTTTTTTGAGATGACCCGGTTTAGCTAAGCTGTAACAGGGCGGTGCTAGAGAGCCTGGGAGACAGCTCAGATGGTCTAATATGTATTAAAGGAAGAACAGTCAACTGATAGCACTTCTCTTGAAACAGCAGTTAAGTTGCCTTGGTTCACTGTTGTAGGTCAGTGCTTTTTCAGATGTCAGAACAGGAGCTGGGCAGCCACAACCTCAGGTTGTGTCACTGTGATCATTTTTCCTCCCTTCGTGCTGTCAACTTCCATTTTGGACTGTGTCATGTTCAAGCAGGCAGAATGCCTCGTGAAATTCCTTGCCCACGTGCGTGCCTCGTTAGCTTCCTTCTCAGCTTGTGATTTTTTTGATTGCATCTTCTTAATGTACCCTGTAGCACAAGACATCATCTGGTCACTTGGCCATCTTTCTTTCTCTGATGCTTTCCTGGGCAATCCGCTGCCTTAAAGTGCTTTGGGCTTACATGCATTGTTGACAGTATGTCTAGCTCTTTACATGTTTGGTTCTCTATCACAATTGGTATTTTTAGGACGTACAACTTACCACTTCATCTTCTGCTGTGAAGAAGCCCTTTACAGGGTAAGCAGGGGAGGAACATGGCTGGCACTGATGTAGCGTCCTTGAGGATACTGCGCTTGCCCTGACTCGTGTTACTATGGGGAATGTGATTGTGGGGTTGCTTCACCCCTTGTAGCTATGGCTGCATCTCCTTGTAAAAACAAATACAGACTGTGTCTGCACTGGAGAATGTGCACCAATTACAGCTAATGGTGGGCATTTAGTTTGAATCCAGCAGAAGCTGGGCTGTCACAAATCGCAACTTAACTTTTTCTTCCTTCGTGCTGCTGCTGGCAGCTCTAATTGAGCTGAATGCCACAGCGGGAGAGGACCCCTGTTCCCCCGCAGTTCCCCCACTGTTCCCCCACTGTTCCCCTGCTGCTCGTCGAGGCCCCTGACTGCTGTCCTGTGCGCCCTGAAGCAGCTGGTGGCTACTGAGCCCAGGCGGAGCTGGGACTGGGTGTTACACTGACCACATACACCCAGTGTGAATTGATTTTATGACAACCCTAGAAGCTGGAGGGAGAGAGTGGAGCCCCTGGTCCTGTGGTTTTTATTTGCTCTTTCCATTGTGTGAGATGGCGCTGACAAAGAGGAGAGGATGCCCGCCTCCTTTGCTACTGTACTTCTATGTAATTAGAGCCCATCCCAGCTCTGAAAAACTTGTGGTTTTACATAGGTTAAGTGGGAGAGAAGTACAAATTATTTCCATTCTTCCTGATGGGGGAACTATGAGACAGAGCAGTGTTTGACCTGCCCACATCACATTGCTGACATTTGGCACAGCTGAAGTATTTTGAGCACAGATTTCTTGAATGTCAGGCCAGTGCCCTATAAACACAGGTTGGCTTTTGTTGTTTGCTGGGCACAACTGTATGGGAGAGCAATAAAGCAGCTCTGTAGGCAGGGCACTGAGGAATGCTTGCTCAATTTACATATGAAAACATTTATCCTAATACCCAGAGCTTACATAGATACCAGTGAGGGGTTTCCATGGGCTTGAAGTCTGGCAGAAAGAGGGTCACACCACCCTCTTCAAATGAACTGCTTTAATTTTAATTAAGTCCACTACCTCCTGGGAAGTTGCAAGCTCCCAAATTTCTTAATTACCTACTGTGCAGCTGAAACTCGGTTGTAATTTAGGGCTTGGAGGTTCCCCCCCCCCCCCCCCCCCCCCCCCCCTTGCCTTTTTAATCGTAAACAGCAGCAGAGAAGGAGCATGTACTGCAGTAGATGCACTGGCAGTGATATATGAGCCAGTACAGAGAGAGACAGAAATAACATGGCAGATTGGCTGTGGTTGTTAGCTGTCTAGGAACGAAGCAGAAGAGTGCTGCCCGCACACCATCTGGATGAGGCAGCGAGAGGTGGTGAGCTTCACGTGAGTGCAGGAAGAGGAGGGTGCTTTTCACTTGTCGGAGATCAGAACTGACACTTCGATGTGTTCAGGGTGCCATCTACCCTGTCTAAATATTTATTTCTTGTGCTCTGCTCAGTCTAATGCAATCAGACTACAGTGTGGAGGGCTGCCATATCCTTTTAGCTCTGAATTTGTCTTGCAGTAACAGGCTGTACTGCCCCCAAACTATGCGTGCATATTGCAAGTGAGGAGAAAAGTTGGAGCACCAGCTCTCGTTACAGCACCTCACGCGTTGCCTCTCTTCATGCTATCAATTAGATCTGACAGAGCTTGCTGTATGGACTACCTTAGGGTTTGTCGTGCACAGCTAGAGAGACATTAACCAAGTTACGTGCAAGCTTGATTCCCTTTGTATTAGTAGGAAGATAAATTAGCTAGTATTTTCCTTCAAAACATAAGAATGTAAATTGACTTCTACTGATGTTAATTTGTTTTAATATTTTCACTGAAAACTGCACAATAGTACACTTGAGGAATGGTGTGCTGTGACACACACAGTCCAAGCAATCTCTCTGCTAAGCACAAACATACTCAATTTGAGCATGCTAACCCTAAGCTGAACCATCCATTGAGCATGCACTCCTCCACCCATGCACAGACTGTCCTGTTGAGGGTAGGCTGGCTTATCAGATTATTTTTTTTTTTTTAATCCCTTGTGTCCCTTGGACCTGGGTGAGATACAGAGTGGGATTTGTTGAGCCTCACACACCCACTGGTGTCTATTATCATCAGTCCTGTGATACCTGCCATCTTGCTCTGTGGAGCTCTCTGTAATAGACTTATACAGAACTGGCTGCGTAAACGTGTGTTGAATAAGGAGGGCAAACAGTTTTACTTAGAGGAAGAGTGGTTATACTGCTCAGCTCAAGCATGATTGTGATAGTTAGGTTTGGTTCTTAATTTTTTTTTTTAATTTTTATTTTTTTTATTTTTATTAAATAGGATGGTTAGCTTGGACTCACTAGCCTGTTATGATTCCTGTAGTCCAGACTAAAACTGTTCCAAATAAATGCCATGGAGAACAATTTTTCAAGCTTCACAATGTGGGAGAGCTAGATTATTGAGGAATGTTCTTGTAGTGCTGTGTCATCACTGCAGTGTGTGGAGGGGAGAAGCTGAAATACAGTTGAGGAGTGGTTTGACCCCATGCAGGACGTGTACTGTTAAAACAGACCCTTTCCCTGCTCCCTGCAGCAGATGTAGGTAGTTAAAGAGATTTGGAGCATCCCTTGGGAAATCTTATTTTTGTGTGTGGAGAGACTCAAAAAAGCTAAAACAAGCTGCTTTCTGCCTACTACACACTTCAGGATGGCCCGGACACTTGCTGAGTGCTAGTATGTGTGATACTGGACCCATAGGAGGCCCTTCAGCAACAGGGGGCGGCTGGGCAAGATGTCTGAAAGTGTCTGAAATGTCCCCACGTGTTGATATCTGTGCACCTGGGTATCACATCGCTGTGTCCTCACAGAGCTGCCTGGTTGCACCCACATGCCCCCAGGGGCTCCCTGGGCAAGGCCACTGTGGAGTTACACAGTGCTTTCGCCTTGGCTTTGTTTTCCTGTATGTCAGCGGTAAATGCCAGGGGACAGAGGGATCTTTCTGCAGGCAGGCATGTGCCTAAGAAATGGCTTGCTACTGCTGGCCACTGGTGAGCAGGATCCAGACTCGCTCAGCCATCCTGAGCATCACTGTGTGGCAGGACCCCTGTGTCTTCCCCCCTCCCCCTGGAGCAGGACTGGGCTCTGTTGTGAAAACTCAGAAATTACACTTAAACTGGGGAAGAATTCTGCTATTTACTTCTGTTTAAGTAAAATTTACCTCAGTTTGGTTTTATAACCCATCCTTATGATCTGTTGCAGACATTTGATTTAATAAATTAAAAGAAACAACGATGGAGAAGATATACTTTCTGGTTTTATGAATGAATTACAACAGTAATCCCTGAAAAAAATTGTTTGCATATGTGCATGTATAAATAAATGCTCATGATCATGTATAATTTATATATGACTACATATGTTCACTGTGGGATTTGGAGAATTTAGTTAACAACTGTGTTGAACATCCTTGAAGTTGTGCTTACAACTCACTGCCAGATAAGTAAATATGCTTATGATTTAGAGGCACCATCAACTGAATGGGAGCTGGTGAGCTCAGCAGAGGAATAGGGATGTTGGCTGTGAACACGGTGTATATTTTGTTAAGGTGGATGCATCCATGAGTGTTGATAGGTAAGGGATGCTGGGTGAAAGATTGGTCTTCTTCAGTACTGTGGTCTTACGCCAACCATTCTCAGGAAACTTTCTTAAGGCATGGGGTTTTTTTGGTGTTAGTATTGGAGAAAGTAATCTCTTTAAAATAGCAGCGTAGAGGTTGGTGCTTACTGTCAGGCAGGGTCAAATTCCTGGAGGGGCTTAGACCCAGAGGTGCATCTGCTGCAGCACAGCACGGGGGCAGGCTTGGCAAGCTGTGGGGTTACCTTGCTTCCTCGTCTGTTGCAAGCAATAGTAATACTTAATTAAAAGATATACTATTGTCCCCTGTGTATATTTGCCACTGTGTATAATGTAATTAGCATTACTTTAAAGATGCATGGAAAAATACCTGATCCTTTGGGGACTTGGTAAGCAGCGAAAGGACTGTGTGCAATGCCACCTCCTTTATTTTTATGAAGTAGCTAAATGGAAAAAGCAGAGCAGGAAAGCTCATTAGGGTTGTATAGCACCAGTCTGTGCAAAGTGGGTTGTATTTGTCTGCACTGGGGTGGGGGGAAGACAGTCTCTATTCTCCCAACAGCAGGTATCCTGGATGATCTTTTGGCCGTGCCGTGTCCCATGGCCATGGTGGCAAGGTGGATCCTGGAGTCTCCTGGGTGCCAGCCCTGTTGCCCACTGAGTCAGCACAGCCCTTTGGGTGCTGCGTCCTGCCTTGCCGGTGGCTCTGGCGGCGCAGGTCGAGATACCCCAGCTCTTCCAGTCATCAGGAGGTGGCACAGGAAACTTGCTGGGTGCTTTCTCTTATCTTTAAGCAGATAAAACACAGGATCAAAGAGAGGGAATGAGGCTGCATGAGAAGTGAGGGAGACTTGCATGCTGCCTTTGCATGGTCCTTAGGCTCTCGCTGTGGTGTCAGCCTTCAAATGTATGGCTGGACCAATTAAATGACTGATAGACAAGGTCTTCTGCACAGTCTTTATGGCTGCAAATTGATTTTACATAGTTTTCTATGTAATTGTGCCATTGCTTAAGTCTTATGGAAGCCCTGACACACACACCCCCCCCCCCCAGCAGACAAAACTCTCGTGCTTTTAGGGTTTGTTACTGGAGCCTTTTGTGTAGCTCCCCAAAAAATATTTCCATTTAATTGCAGATATTTATTCCAACATCTTTGTATTATCTTTGCTTAGTTTAGCCCTCAGAGGTTGTTTGTAATTCTTCACTGTGTTTGCATGAGGGGTATTAAAAAAAAGTGTTATTCCTAGCTCTGCATGAGATCTCCTTGTTTATGAAATCATACCAGCTTGAGACACAATTACCACAAATAATTGCCAAGAACACATGTTCTACAATTTAAACTTAACTTTCTGGTTATTGTTGGCAATGCTTTTTACAAATGGAGATTGGCTATTTAAGGCTGAATATTATGTTCTTATACTTGGTAATCAGGCACTGAGACTGTGTGCTACAGTAGGATTTTATTATCCTTAAGTGGCATTTTGTTTAATCAAAGGAATGAGAGGAGTAAGGTTCTGGTCCTTCAGGTGATGGGGACAGAGTTTGCGAGTCACTTCATCTTTATCACCCTGCCAGGGAGGTGCTGTAGTAGATGGAAAAAAAAAAAAATACAGCCAGAAAACCCTGTCCTTTTTGACAAAGGAAAATTAAGAACATGCAGTCCTGTATTTAAGTTGTTTCTCAGCGACACCTGGTGCTGCTGTGTTGCCCCGTTGGTGCTACGTATGCCTCGTCCCTTTGCTGCGTGATGGGTGAAATGCGGATCCTCCTTGTGCAGCCCAGCACAAATGCTGTCAGAGTGCTGGTGTGTTGGTGTGAAAGGTGAGTGTTGCTTATGGCATGCCATGTGGCAAAATTGCTTTTTTTTGTTTACTTTTCTTCATAAACTTAATTTCATGTACAGTTAGACATTTTTCAGATTTTTATCAAAATAAAAAGTTAATTATTAAAGCAAGCAAAGTTTTTGGGGGTTGTTTTGAAAGAGAATTGAAGGGGTTTTATTGAAAAAACATTGATACGCTTTTCCTCTCTCATCAAAATATATCTTAGGGCTGCAGGGATGGGGTGAGGCATAAGAAATTAAAATTGTAAGAAGGGCTTTCCATTAAACCCACTCCCTTGGGAAACAGAGGACATCACAGAGCAATGATACTAATAACACATAGTAACATGTCTCGCCTATTAAACCCATCCAGTCAGATTAGAAACTAGCATTAGCTAAGAATTTGGGGGATGAGTCCCTGCTCCTTGCAGAGATCAGATGTGAAGGGCCGTTTCCTCTGAAATGATAAAAACTGGAAGATCACGGAGGGTTGTGCCATGCAGGCTGGGTGCCTGGGTGCTGCCCCGTCTACTGGGAAGATCAACAAATGGCTGAATAATGCAGCACTGTGCTCTTTCACGGCATTCTGGCAGCAAGTCAGTGTCTCAAGGAGTTCATAGCTTTAATCTCAATAGCATTTTCTTATCATTTCCCCCAATGGCTGGCGTATGCATTTATTTTGAGATAATGGGTGCTGGCAGGGCTGTTTTTCCCACCACTCCCTTCCCATAGGAAAACATTTCAGCTTGTCAAAACTGCCATTAAAACCAGGGCTGACTATTTCCCATGAAAGGGAATTTGCCCAGAGCTGTTATTGATGAGTGGAGCTGTCATAGGGCGGGCATGTAGGATTTTAGGAATGATGCTGATGGAAGTCAAGGAGATCAGGAGAATATTGACTGCCAGAAAGAGTTGGGTTGGTTCTGGGGAATCTGGCTCCTATGAAAGGTGGTGTTTTCTGGTCCTGCCATTGCAGGAGCAGAGCTGACTGTCATTTCATGGTCAGAAAGGCTCTTGACTATTTGAGAAAAGGTTTCAATGCTGTGACGAGAAAAGTTTCTGTAACATTAAACAACCATGAAGCAGAATGGCTGCTTTTTAATTTTAAATTTACTTCCAAGATACCACATGTGAGCTTTTCTTTTAACTGTTCAGAATTATTATGTAAGCTGCTGCTTTGTTATCCCAAAGCATCAGGTCTAATATTCAGATGCTGAGTATCTGCAGATTCCACTAAATCCAGCTGGAGTTTTATTTCCTCTTAAAATCAATGTTGTGATGTTTTGCATTCCTAAAACCCAGACTCCAGGAACTGTATGATTTATGAGAATTTCAACTTTGATAAAAAAAAAAATAATCAGAAAGAAACAGGAAAATTTAAACATTAAATGTGTAAAACAAGCCAAACAAACTATATCTATCTATATCTGTGTGTGTGTATAACATAAATGATTCTGAGGAAGTCCATTCCATGATTTCTGAACGCTGATGTGGTCAAATTTAAAGTGTAACATGGTCACATATAAAATGCAATGCATCTATTCAATGAAAAAGATGTCTTCATGTTAGAAAATACATTCTTTTGTATGTCTACAGATATTTCACTGAGTACAGTTCCAGGACAGAAGTTTTTTTCCTCTCACATACAAAAATACAGAGATGCAGCAGGATGTCCTTAAAAACAATTACTTTGTGAAGAATAACTAACTGAATTTACTGCAGAAGCAGCATTACTTACTGTCAGAAATATGGCAGATCTCTAGATGCGTGCTTTAGGTTACTGAGGTAATTAAGAAAATTAAAGGATGAACCTACTTGGCATGAAAAGCCCACTGATGCATTGGGCTGGGTGCCTCGTGCAGCCTTCTTGGAAGTCACTGGGAAGGGAAGGTGCTGGGAGACCTACAGGTCTGGACTCTGAATGTATGTTTTCTTCTGTGTTGTTTTCACTCTAGTAGTCGTGTTTGGAACTGGAGGATCAGTTAACAAGTAATGTATTAACTGAACAGTTTTCTTCACTTTTAAAAGGTAGCTCTATGCCTATGCACATCTGGCTTCTGCTAGCTCTGAGGCATTTGTACATCTTTAAACGTGTGAGTAGCTCCCAGAAATCAAGGGCATTGCTCATATGCTTTGAGTGTTTACAGGACTGAGACCTTAAAGAAAATCTAGTCTAAATAAGAAATAAGTGAGGCTGCTGCTTCTGCGAGCAATCCTGTTATATTGAGTAGGAGCTTTATATGAAGATTATTGCAGGATGAAGCTTTAAAAAGAGGGAGGAAAGAGTCAGACTGGCGCACTCAAAAGTAGTATTTGATTTGGGGTAACTCCTGTCTGTGGGCTACCACCTTGGAGCTCCCCTGAGCATACCATGGAGTACATCTTCAGCCCCTTTAATGTGCATGATCCTAAGGACTGCAAGTCAGTAGCCCTTTCTGGAAATGGTAGCTAAAAGAAACAGGAGATGGGGAAGAAAAAGAAAGAAAGAAGTGCCAGGAAGAAAGAGAGCAAAGGGTAGCAGGAGTAAATAGTTCTAGACAGAGATTGAAATAAATAATGGACAGTTTTCCCTATTTTTATATAAGCTCTTCATCAGTGTAATAACACGACTGGCATGGCGTGGCCTTTAGCTGGAGCAGGCTGGCAGGGAGCCACTGAATCTTACTTGTTTTTGCTTTGACAGTGCAATGTCAAAGGACACGGTGGCTCATCGCTGTAAATCTTGCTGCTATTCATCCTGCACCATTGTGCATGGGTCTTCAGGCAGAAGTTATCTTTCATAAGGGATTTTTTTTATATAGTGACCGGTAATCCATAGGATCTGAGTACGATCTCTTCCGTCTCTAGTCAACATCAAAAGAAGGTTCCAGTGTGATGAATAGGGATTTTTCCTTCTGCTGCTGTGGTTAGGGGTGTAGCGAGGGGAAAGCAGAGCACAGTTCAAAGATCTGTGTTACTGAAATTGCCTTGTAATGCTTTATTCATATCTTCAATACTGCCTGACAGAAAGCAAATTTATTCATTCTATTGCCTGGCTGTGTGATAGTGTAAGTCCTAGAGTAAGTAAGATAAGTAGTTTGCAGAGTTGCTGTTAAAGCCTTTACCTGTAATTTTTGGGCTGCAGAATGACAGAAATGCCACCAGAGGGGCCCTTTGGAGGTCACCCAGCTCAAGCTCCTGCTCCAGGGGAGCACCCAGCACAGAAGTGGGTTACTTGTTCTGGTTCAAGGAGCATCGCTGCATCCAGGGATGGGGTCCTTCTTCCTGTTGGAAAGATAGATGTGGGCAGCTGGTCGCCTCCACTCCACCAGCATAGGGACCCTCATAGACAGCTTGGTGCCCCTGGTAGCCCTTTGGCCCTTCTCTGCAGGGTCACTGCATGGTGTTAGTCTGTACCCCCAGGCAGAAAATGTCCCTTTTCCTACCAGATCCCAGTAGCTTTCTGGTGGGCTCCATCCTTGGGTTTATCAGGGTCCCTCTAGCGTCCGGTTCTAGCTGTTTCTGAGGTTGTCACTTCCCGTGATGTGATGCCACCTGCAAATTTGCAGAAAACGTGCTCCGTGTTGGCATGTGTCGCTGATGATGGCCCCGATGCTGACCCAATGTCCTCCCTGTCCTTCACTGCTAGGAGATGGTTGCCAGGAGGATGGACTGCCGGGGGACTCACCCAACGCTGCCCATGCCCTCGTTACCTGAAGGCTGGGGGCAATATCAGCCCTTCCCCAGGTGTCAGGGGCCTCCCCTGATCACCAGTTTCTCACAGATGATTTTCCAATTTTCAGTTTTACAAGTTCCAATTTAGTTTTGGTGCAGATTTTTTCCTCCTGGGTAAGTGATGTGACACATACACAGAGGATATACCGTAAAACCTTAGCTTTTAATAGATCAGGAATGGAAGCAAGCAGATCTAACTGTTGGCAGCAAGTGTTAAAAATGAAGCAGGTTTAGAGGGGATTATTTCTGCCTTTTCATTTGGAGAAATTATCTCCATTTTAAAGTTAGTTACTAATATGCCCCATGACTATACATTCATCTTTACGCCTAATAATGGATTGTATCATTAATACATAGGAATTTTCACTTATGTTATAATCCAATCAGCAGCAAATCTGCCTCTGTAAATGCGAGGCATTCAGCAGAACAGGGACTCTCAGAACTTTGCTGTTGAGTAAGATGGCTCGAACATAGTGGAGCAAGTTTAATTTTCACAATACTATCTGATATATCAGAAATCACTTTTTGCAGTATAACTTCATTTGTACAGTATGGATGTGTAGAACAAAGTATTTTAATACCCTGTGCAAACTCAGAGACCGAGGTAAGGAAACTCTGAGGTCAGGGATTTGTTGGGTGTGGGGAAGGTACTGATGGAGGGGCAGTCGGTAACAGGGCTTTCTGGGGAGAAAAAGCAGACCACAGTTGAGCCAGACACTTCTGGAGAGTGCTCTCTTGCCCTTTGATTTGGCTTATCTTGCAATTGCAAATGTATCCTTGGATTATCTGTAGACTCGCCATGAGCTGCTCTTGAACCTCAGGGTCTTTTACAAGCACTACTGGAAAATTCAGTGCTTGCTTGACTGAATCTGCAAAAAGGTTACAGAAACAGTATTCCTTCTCGTGCAGCCCAGCCAGTGTGGGCTCCACAGGGTCAGCAGAGTGGCTGTCCTCTCCAGCTGGCAGGGGCAGGCTTGAGAGACGTGGTTTGTAAACGTGTAGGAGGCTTCTTGGCTGGGTGAGGAGGTGTCAGTGTGAACAGAGAATTTCCTGGAGTTTTCTCCTCTCAATTCAATTCAATTCAATATCAATTAAGTAGTTTTTTGTGCTGTGGGCTTTTTTCCTATTCCCCCTTTCCCCTCCCCCCCACCCCCCCACCGTATTGATGTGCCATAGATCATGGGGGCATTTTTAATTGAGTTTCTGGTTTCACTATGACTTTTTCCCAGTAGTAACTGCTACTTGCTCAGGATTTGCCAGCCTTTTTTTCACTTACGCTGTACGGAGATTTTTTTAAGAAATGCGAAATGATACTAAAGCTCACATCTGCAGTTTTGGGGTGGTAGTTTTTTTCCTTGATGCAAGACACTTTCTTCCCAGTTTTCAGCAAGCCATTAAAATAAAGTTCAGGATTCACTTATTGACACAACAGCATGAAACTGCTTTTCATTTTCCTATGTTGTCTGCCACTCTTCCACTTCTGATGTTTGAATCTTGAAGTGCAGCTGTCAGAATAGACAAAACTTGTCTGCCCACCCAGTTGGGAAGCTGAGGAAAACCCTGGAAGCAGAACCCATCCCAAGTGATGAAATGATATTGCTGTTCCTTATGGTTTCCAGCAGTTCAGGCACAGCGTGCAGTCAGGACCCATGTAAGATTTAACAGTCTCAATTGTGGTTCGTTCAGTGGTGATCGAGGAAAGGAGTAAACACCATGCAAAGAAGTATCTCCTTTTATAAGGGCCTGATGTTCCTGTCCCTGAATTAAGCTGAAGGGGACTCAGGTAGAGCCAGGTGTAAAGCTTATTCCCTTCCTGTTTTGCCCACTGGGCATGGAAACATTGGTGGCATGGGGCAGGCACAACAGCAAACCCGCTAGCCCACTATAAAGCCCAGGAGGTCACAATTTCCTAGAAGTGTGGTGTTTTGGTGTACCCTAACCCTGGGGTGGAAGCAGAAGACCCCCTAGTCTTCTTTGCTTTCAGTCCACCTAGTGCACAGCACGTGGGGGAACCCTCTACCACCACTGCTTTGTTAATGGATTTGCATCATATTCAAAGGCACGCGCAGGCTGGCTATCCATCACTGCCACCCTTCATTACAGCTCTCCAGCCAGCAGTGTGCTTGCCATGGTCGCTGCCTCTCCCACCGCCACAGTTTAATTGGCCCCTCAGAGCTGCTTGCGGGGATCTTGGCAGGCCAGCAAGATTTGAATGCTGATTTTACCTTTTATTTTTCTTATTATTCCTTGGGCAGAGGCTAACACTCTGTTCTCCCCAATTTTTATGCCCTCTTGTGCTGAGCTGGCAATTTAAGGTAATTTTATTTTTTATTTATACTTACAGCCTTGGCTTTATCAAGTTGTTCTCCATTGTCACCAACTAATGCCTTGGGCAGAAGTATTATTGCTCAGGTCTTACAGGAGCCTAATGCAGTATGAGCTGCACAGGATGAATAACTGGATGCCCCATTTGCTTCTTGCATACAGGGTGTACTTTAAAGCCTCTGGTGCCTAAAGAGTGAAAGCAGATGGAAAGCTGGTACCAGACCTTGCTGAGGAGTAGCTGATTCATGGGCTCTATGATTCAGACAGTGTATACATGCTAGGACACAAATGAGAAATCATCACGAGCCCAAAGTGAGACTCATTTAAGTATCCAGCAATACAGAAAGCTAATCGAAGAGGTGCTTTCGGGAACTTGTCTTACCAAAAGGTCTTCCTGCAGCTCCTGTTGACGGTCCTGTGCCTGGAGGAGAGTTGGGGTTGAGGGTTTCAGTTCATACCGAGTAGCTCAGGCTACCTTGGGAATGAAAAAGAAAACTAAATTCCCTGCTAAATCATGAAAGCCTAAAGGCATGCGCTGAAATGTTCATAGTGCCACAGGAGCTTGAGGCAAAGATCAGAATTAGGGATTTACCAGGTCATGTAAAATGGTGCTGCTTTTAAACTGCTTGTGCCACGCTGATGCCTTTTAGTTTGTATCATTCAAAGAAGTCCTTAAACATGCCTGATGGTGAGGGACCATGACTTATAAATGGGTGAGCTAGGCTAAAGTCATATGGTCTTGTGCTATTTTACACAATGGGATCAAAATTGCACACAATGAAAGCATTTTGAAGAAGGTGAAAATAAGCCCACTGAATATTTGGATTAACCTGTAGCTGTTCAAAATGTTGATGGCTTGATCATTTGCCTTTGTCTAGTTAAATGCTGTTTTTTTAATCTTTTGCTACCAAATGACTGATCTCCAAGAGACTTACAGTAAAAAATACATATTTGATTTGGAAAAACTCTTGCAGGGAGGAATGTATTTTTGCTGGTTTGCACAACAAAAGGGCAAACCACTTTTCTTTCCTGCCTGATTTTTTTTTTTTTTTTAACTGGAAAAGGCAGCTTTCAAAGACAGAAAATTGTCATTTTGCCATGAAAGGCTGTTTTTGCTGACACAATTGGTAGTTTAGCTCAGCTTTGATTTCCTATTCTAAATATGTTGTAAGATTATAGGGTACATCCCAAAAAATATTCAGCATTTTTTTCCATTTGAATTGCTTAAAAATTATGAGAATGATTATGAACATGGCATAAATCTATGCAAGATGTATTTTTTCCTCTCCTTGACATTCAGTGTGTGCACTCTTGGGATGATATTTTATTACAGGACATTGATTCCAAGAAGATATTTTAAGTACATTAGGAATGAATTGAAAAATAAATGTAAGGCCAGAGCCTCAACTGGTGTAAATCAATGTTACTCTGTTGGAGTCAGTAAAGCTATGCCAGTTTATCCCAACTGGAGATGTGCCCTATGATTATTTTTTTCCATTTGTCCATAGGGCAAAGCTGGTTTTTCCATCATAGGTAAAATTTGTATGTATCTGAGGAAAAGAGGAAGGGCTCAGTAATTTGAAGTCTGAGGGAACTCAAAAAGTGATTTAAATACTTGCCTCTCCAGTGCAGGCAGAGATAAGGGCTACATTAAGGAATAGCTGCTTCTTCCTTTTACCTCATGTGTCTCTGAACTAATAATGACTGTGAGAAATCAAGATATCATCTAATGAATTGAATTACTGCGTATTTCCTCAGTGGTTTCCCAGCAATATAGAGGTTTTACCTAGCTGTGGAAAAAGTGACCCATTTCTAACTCAATAGGCTGTCTGCTAGGAAGAGGGGATTGATTTGGGACTGTGCCTCTCCTGCTGTACCTAGGCTTGAATGGGCAAAACAAGTGGCCAAGTCAAGCCTTTGTAAATGATTAAATATCCACCACCTCTTGTGCAAGTGGTGCTGTTCATTCCCTGCCTTGCCAGCCTGGTGCCTCTGGTTTGTTTTCCCTGATGTGGCCCTTTCCCTCAGCTCCTGCTGCTGTCCCCTGCCCCTCGTCAGCCCTTCTCCCTGTGGCTGTAGCAATCCTGGTTTTGTAGCCAGCAGACTCGGGGATGGAGCCTATCTCCAGCAAGGAGTGGGGCAGGCATGGTGCAGACTGACCCTCTTCATAGTTTCTTTCAAATTGAGGTACGTCTTTCCAGTGGGCACAGGTTGTGTGCTGCACAGCATGGCCAGAATGATTTTTTTAAAATTGGAAATGTGTTGCTGATGCAGCAGTGGCTTCTCTGGTCTCCCTCCTCCTCAGTTTTAAGGGCCTATGCCAGAAAAAGGATGTGGTGCTAATTTATTTATTTTTTTCCGTTTTTCAGTAAGTCAGTCGTAAGAATTATGTGTACTGACGCAAACATATTTTTCCTAAATCTCATTTGTGAAAATGATGAATTTGTTTTGGTATTTCCACCATCACCCTTTCAAAGGAAGAAAATAGAGGCACGTATCTCGCAAAGGAGGTGGGAGCCTGAGTGATGTGTTAGACTCACTCTTGTAACAGGGAATGTGGAGTGCTCATAGAGTCAAGGCAGGGGTACTGCGCCATCTGAAATACCTCTATCACTGTGGCGTTAAATTTACCTTAAGGTTTGGTAGGTTAATTACATGCAGCTATTTACATTAGCTTTTTATGAGAGAAGTTTTATTCAGGGAGAAATCCATAGTCCTACTATTTTTACAGGCAGCAACCTACCTCGTGGTTAGGGTTGGGTTTCTTCTGCCTACTTATTGATGGCAAATGCCTGCAAAATGTGCTACAGATCGAAAAGTCCAAAAATACAGCTTTTGTGTGTATGGAATCACTATTGCAAATGTCATGTTTGTGTATTTTGAAATTAAAAATCAATACACCATTATGTATCAAGAAAGAATATTTCACAGCATCTGTTGTAAAAAAGGTTATGGATTTCCTCATTAGCAGTTTACCTGTAACAGAGCTGAATGGGAAGGAACGGGGGTCTCGGCAGGCGGACAGAGCAGCTCGGGGCTGTGCCAGTGCTTACAGTTCAGCGCGCTGCCTAGCCCAGGGTTTGGAAAATGCACCGCTCCACATTTGGAGAGTCACGCTCTGAGTTGGTGCTTTGTGTGTTACTTTTGTAAGACCAAATCTGAACTGTTTATTCTTGTTGTACATTGTGTGTCAGGTAGAGGATTTTTTTTTTTTTCTTGCAAGTAGCTATTGATGCAAATCTTCTAGAAAAAAAGCTATTACAATTTAAATCCATTAAATATGTACATATATTAACACAGAGTAGGAATTAAAATTATAAAACATAAAACCTCTTCCTTCTTTTCTTGTCTTTGTTTAACCAGTTAAGACAACTTAGATGTAGCATCCTATGTTGCTGCCACAGAGCTTACCTGTATGTCAGACATGGTACAAATCTGAATCCTACCTAGAGCTATTCAGCATGTATAGATGCATGGGTATGTTTATATTAAGACCATAAGCAACAGACCTTTGAGTGAAAGAAAACCAGAAATAAGTGCTTACTGGAGAATGAATTATTCTTCTTGAATTCAAGTCAGTGATAATGGATTGAAGTAAGAATTTCCTTATTGTTAAATGAATAACTTGTTTTGGTGGGTAGCACGTTAAGATTTATGATATGATTGATGTGTTCATTTCTTTGAGTTTAAGAACACACGTTTTGTGAGTGATGTGCCAGTAAATACAGAACTGACTAGCCCTAAGTTTCCTGTTGAATGAACGTATGTGTGACTAATTCACCATCTGGGATATAAACAAAGAGTTCTCTTCATTAGTTGTAAAGTCTCTTTATGGGCCACCAGTTCCAAGTAATCTTGGGTTTTTTCACTTCTTTGAAGTTTCTGGGGTGAGCCAATACATAAAGATACCTGTACATTGTGTTGGGTTAGGTAAGCCTTTGGACAGGTACGTTTTTAGCCGAGCATCTGTTTGAACTGATCTGAGGTCATAGCCTGACCTATCTTTCTTTCCCACCACTATATACCTTATTGACCTTCACCAATTTTGTGAACTTTTCCAGGACCAATCACCCACTTTTTACATCTGTAGGAGACCATTCTGGAGATGCTCTGTGATCTGTTAAATGAGAGAAAATGGGGAGCAATTAATTACAGTGTTTGGGTAGTTGTTGTGGTTTAACCCCAGCCAGCAACTAAATACCACGCAGCTGCTTGCTCACTTTGCCCCTGAAGGGTGGGGAGGAGACTCAAGAAGGAATATAAAACTCAAGGGTTGAGATAAGAACAATTTAGTAATTGAAATAAAATAAAACCAATAATAATTGTAACAATTATAATAAAAAGGAGGGAGAAGGGGAACGGAGTAAAATCCAAAGGGAAGGGAGAAAATTAAACAAGTGATGAACAACAGAATTGCTCACCACCCGCTGACCGATGCCCAGCCAGTCCCCGAGCAGTGACCAGCAGCCCCTGGCCAGCTGCTCCCAGTTCATATACTTAGCATGACATCCCGTGGTGTGGAATATCCCTTTGGCCAGTTCGGGTCAGCTGTCCTGGCCGTGTCCCCTCCCAATTTCTTGTGCCCCTCCAAGCTCTGGGGGGGCTCCAGGGGCCCCCATGTGAAAGCTCAGAACTGCTGTTGGGTGGAAGAGCAAAATGAATCACACATTTTGGTCGGAGTTGCCATAGTTCAATTATTTACGTTATTACAGTAGTTTGTTATGGATTGAGACTGTGATGGGCTGGGTCCTGCACAAATGCTGGATGAAAGCACAGTCCCTTCCTAAAGATCTCAAGCCAGGCAATTAACTCCATGGTTTTCTAAGAAATCATGGCTTAAAAAGTCGGGTGAAGTAGATTCAGGTGGCCAGCTGTTTCTCGTGAACACTGTTGTACTGGTAGGTTTTAGTGTCTTTTATTTCTAAAATTATTTGATGATTCCTGTAAAAAATGTAAGAGTTTGAGCAGTTCATGTTCTTCAGTGATGTGTCACCTTGGCCTGAGGTAATTTTGGCCTGTTTTTGGGTTTGGCCACTGCTTTTCTCCATGGTCTTCGTGATACGGAGATGTGCCGATAGGCGAAAGGAGTGGGAGCATCTGCACTGTCATTCAGAGGCTGTGATCACAGTTAAGCCACATCTTTAGTCTGTACTATAATCATTATACATTTTCATGGGGACAAGAAAAGTGGAGATAAGTGATTATATACCTGGTTAAATCATATGGTTCCTTATCAAACAGTTTCAAGCAATAAATCCCTAAGCTCAGCTGTCATTGACTTACTCTGTTGTGCAACTCTGTGCTTTTGGAAGATCAAAAACTATTAAAAAACCCAACAAACGCAAAAGCAAGCATGCAAATATTCTACTTTTTTTAAAATATACATTGTCAAAAAAAGCTAAATAGAAGAAAAGGTTAATTATTGCTTTTCTGCTGGAAGAAAATAAGAATCATAGTCATACAAATGGTTTTGTCAACACGGTAAACACTATAAAGTAGGAGGGTCTGGTAAAATGCAAATGACCATCACTCAAAATAGGACTGGAAAGATAGAATGACTGCGTGTGTTTGGATAGTTGATTGCAGAGTAAAGATCTGTTGTGCACTAAGTCACGTGGCGATAAAGATAGGCAGATAAATGCAGGTCAGCGGAGAAGATAAGGCAGGCTATATAATGATGAGCCACCACCTGAGGGAATATATAAATCTGTAAGAGCCTTTGCAACAGATGACGTGAAAACTTACAGCACAAGTGTTTTACACACAACACCAGAGCAAATCTTTTTTTTATTAACTGAGTTGAACTTTAAAATTATGTTATGACCAAAAATCAATAAAGAGAAACTGATTTAAGTTCATCCAAGTGTGAAGGGGTTTATTACCAGTGCTACATCACTCTAATGATGTACTCTTAAAAATTTGTTTTTGTGATATATTACATCTATTATTGCTAAAAGGATAAAACTGCAAAGCAACAGTGGACATTAATAAATCAATTTAAAGAAAAATGGGCAGGTAGCCGGGGAAAACAAAATCCAATTTGCAGTTTTTAAACATTGTGCAATTGTAATATATGCAAATGGCACCCACAACAAGGCCGTGGGTTTTCAATTGCTAATGGGATTCTCTCCTGGTGCTTATTTTGTTTGTTTGGTGTAGGATAATCCTCCGTGGTAACTGCACTGTGACTGTACACCGGTAAGTAATATTTCTAAAGCTAATTTTCTCACTTAACCTTCTAGATAGATCCACAGTATAAAAACAGCCCATAGGGCTTTGTTGATCGGGTTGCATGAAGCATTTCTTGGAGTTGTTAAAACACAAAACATCTGTCTTCCTGTCTCTGTTTCTATCTATATTTATTGTCGTGGTTGTTGAGCATGTGCCATGCAGAGAGGTGCTGAATTGGTGCTGTCTTTCTGCTTATTAATACAAGAGTTATAGTAGCAACATACGCTGGTCTGTCTTTGAACAATATTTAAACAAAAGTTTCCAAAAAAGTTCCAAAAGATTTGCTTGTATTCTTCACCTAGCTGTAACCAAAATAAATTTAGCAGTGGAGTATATTTTTTGCAAAGCAGACTTTGAATTTCTGCTGGGAAGCATTCATTGCCTAATGACTCCTAATGCTGCCTGCTTGTGGACTGTGTTCTTCACAGAGAATTACATGAGATCTCTCTTTGCTGTGACCTTTCTTATTCTAATGGCATCTGACAGTGAAAAATGCTAGGATTTTCAAAGGAGCCTGGGAATTTAATTGGACATCCACCTCTTTAGAGCTCTATTTAGCAAGCCAGGCTTATTTATTTTTATTAATATGCTTACAACTCTGGGAGATGGCAATACAGCTGAAGCCAACCCGCATACATAATTACAAATAATTTGCAAAATGCAGAGATTAAAATAAGGCAGCGGTGAATAAATATGCTTTTGTCAGCCCCACTCTAGAAACTCTTCAATCTACGTTAAGTCCAGGGGCTTCTTCATTAGGGTGCTGTTGTACATGGCGAAGCGGTGCTCCGACAGTGACAGTGTCAAGCTCCATGCTGATGATTTCCTAACGATTACCATACCAAATGTGCTCAGGTCCAGGAGTGGAGGAGAGAGGTTTGTACTTTGAAGTGTTAGGTTTTAACCTCCAACTGTTCGGCATCACCTTGAGAGGAGATGCTTTGAGCCAGGATGCACTTCTAGTTGTGCCCTCATGAGTGGGTCTGGCTCGTTCTCTTGTGGATGTGCTGACCTCACAGAAATGGGCAAGGACAAAAGTTGTCAAAATATATTCGCCATTTTTAATGCACAGACTGCAGAGGTTTGGAGACAGGTCTGTTGAGGGTGGGTATCTTTATATTTGTTATTCCTTGAGTGCTGGGCAGTATTGTGAGCACTCAATGAAGTTAAACTGTTAGGTTGGTTTGTTTGGTTTTTTTATTGGTTTGTGGTGTGTGTTTGTTTGTTTGTTTGTTTGTTTGTTTAAATAGGGGCTACTGTAGCATGTAGTGTTCAAGGAATGTATATTCAAATCAGTTTCCGTAGTGTTCTCCAAATGCTTCCTATAAACTCAGGGAAAGCTGAATAAAATGTAGGTGCTTTTGCAAGTTGTTTTAAGCACCAAATAGGATGGAGAGCTTTGCTTTCTCTTACTTTGCTTTACAAGGTTGAACCCTAAGTAATCTTGAGATTGTTAGCAGCCACTTTCATTTCTTCTATCAGGTTTTTATTTCTTATAATCTTGTACGTTACTAATGTAAAGTACAGACTTTGGGAGTAGGCAAGTTAAAATCCTCGTATACTCAGGAATTGGATCAAGTGTCAATTTTTGGACAGCCAGTGGCTTAGACTACAGCAATGTGCAGATCACCTTCAGGAAGCTGGAAGGTAAACAAAAGCCAGCAGTTAACAGAGACATTGCAAAGCTATTGCAGAAGGATCACTACAGTGATACTTGAGCACACATCTTTATTAATATTGAAATGTCAGTGATATTTTTAGCCCAGTGTTTATTACCCCTTTGAGCAGGGTGCCTAAATGAATCCAAATGTCTTGATAGATGTCTTTCCTTGGTGCCTGCCCCAGAATAGTTGAGAACCAAACAATAATTACAATCACTTCTATAGAGGCAAGAGAATGATAATCTTGGATCTTGCAATTTTCTTCTGTCTGTAGCTATCATGCAAGTCTGTCATTCTTGCAAGTTTTAATTTCTGGCATCTGCTTGGCAGGGGTAAATTAGTTTAATTGCTGTAAGATTTTTCAGAAAGTCTTCCAACTATTACTCCAGCAGAAAAATTGTGTTTGCTTCTCCACAAAGAGAAGCAGCAATAGTACGTGTCCCAGAATGTATTACATCCACTTACTAAAAATTTCACTGCTAACTTCACAGTCAGAGCACTGGTAAAGCATGGCACTGGAGAGCGGCAGCAAAGTTACCAAGCAGAAAACTTCTTTATGAGCAGTGTTATAAAATCACAGAACATGTTTCAGTTGATTAAAATGTGATGATGCTACAGGTGATGTAAGTACTAGCTCTCTAATTATGTTTTTTATTGAGAGATGTCCAGTGAAGCGCTGGACCACTGCTTGCTGGCAGAGATGGCTGATGAAAGGCAAATATGGATCCTGTCTTTCTCAAACCTCTGGGGTGTTGGAGCTTCTCAGGGACACCCACTAGCAGAACATAGCAAAGAGAGTAATAAATGTGTCCCCATATGAGGAGGCAAACACTCACCTATCTGCAAGAAATTACCAATAAACCTGAAGCAAAATATTTAATGACTTCACACAGGCTTGGGGAAATCCTTGTTGCCATGTCAGTTCAAGTTACTAACATGGACAGTGGTTTCAGAAAAAAATGGTGTCGAGTCCCCAAATCCTTGGCATAATATCAGGCATAGGGTAATTGAAAAAGTAAGATAAAGGAGTGTTGCCACGTGAAGATTATTGCTGTGCTGCCACTTCTACCTGCTCTGGGAGGGTTTAACAAGACAAAGATTGTAAAACCCAAGCCTGATCTAATTTTTTTTTTTTAATATAGTTTAACGGAAAAAATAGTTCTGAAGAGGAGGTTGAAATAATTGTATTGAATTTGTGGGTTTTGTTTACCTGTTCCTGTGGCTGAATTGTTTATCAACAAGGGATTAATTTATTATTAATTTTTTTTTCATTATTATTTTAATGATGGAAACCACTTGGATGTGGGAGTCTATTTATCAAAGTATAATAGAAATAAATACCGTGTTATTCAGTAGCATGGAAAAGGCTTCAGTATTTTCTTGTCTCTCAGCATCTAGAGATTCAGAAAAAACACAGCTGAGCTGGTCAGAAGAGTACTTCAGGCATCTCACTTAAAACTCAGCCTTCATGGTTCACATCATTCCCGTTCAGCCATGGTCGGGTACTGTGCATGGGTTTGCAACTGGTTGAAACGTTTACTTGCATCTTGTATTTTGTAAATACTGAAATGCAATTTGAACCAATGTCCTGAAGATGTATTGTAGACATTAGTTTAGCTTTTCCACCTTTGTGTGTAGTGGAACCCTGTTTCTTTTGGGCATTATTTTTGAATGTCTGCCTTTGCGTAGCACACGTGGTGCTGTCTGTCCAACTGTAGTCACAGCTGTAAGTCACCAGAGAGCAAAATACGTTGTGTCCCTTTCCCGATCAACAAGATTTTCAGCTTCTTAGAGCTGTGCATGAAACCTTCATCTCAGTGGAAAAAAAGGAAACATTCCTCTTGTCTTGAATGAGGCCACGTTTTATGCTATCTTTCAAGGACCCAGAGCTTCCAGCAAATGTCAAGTGATTTTGGCTGTGTTTGAGAATCCATTAGGTATCTGTTAGGTTACAGTCCTTATTTCATCAGTCCTTCCTCTATAAGCAGTGCCTCCAAAATTGATGATAAAAGGGAAGTATCTAAAATGGTGAGATAATTACCTTGAGCACGCAAGAAGGAGAGTTGCTCTGCATTACGCAGGACTTTTCTTGATAAAGACTTCTCTTTTATGTGTGTGTTTGTGCAAGGGCATATTGAGTGAGAATTAGATGGAGCCAGTTTGGCTGGATTTATATTGGCAGAAGATAAATACTGTAGATGAGAAACATGTTTGTCTGGGCCAGAAACCTGGTGTTGCGGAGAACAGTCCAACAATATTCATTGATGTCCGGTTTTCTTGGCATAAATCAGTGCAGTTCCTTCTTTCAAGGTACCTTCTACTTCCTGCAGTAATTTAGCATGTTTGCCTGATGATAGCCATTTAGTGTTAACAGACCCTTAAGTTCAAAGTCATTAGCTGCAATGAACTCAGAATGGAGTCAAGATTTATTTAATCTGTGTTCTGCCAAAATTAGGTGAAGGTAATGTCTTAAAAGAAGACACTGGGGAAAGTGCACAAAGAAGCATTGCTCTTGTCAGATTAAAAACTTGATGGTTCTGGTTGACAGGTTAAACTAAGCTGCTGATTTGGTCACTTCTGAAAGGACATGTCGTCTTGTACTTGAGAGATCAGAAAAACTGTAGATGTCATCCCTCTGAGCCATACAGCTTTCTTCTTTCTCTCTGTTACACACTCTCACAAGCCCTTCAAAAGCTCCTCAAGCTTGTGTAGTTAGAAGTCTCTTTATCTGTCATTTTGTTTAAGCTTAAATACTTCATGGAGACATCAGACTTTCCACAAAACTTTTCAGAAGTAAATGTGCTTTTGCAACCTGAATAATAGTCTGGGGTACAAGGAACCAGAGTTGCAGTTTGACTTACCTGATTTGGCAACTTTCAATGAAGTTTTTCTTCCTTGGGACTACATGGCTTGTAAGAAATTCCCAATAGTCCAACCTGTGATGTTTCAAATGAAATATTTAGTCTTTGGAGTGTAAAGGTCTTTGTTCAAGTACATCTGACCAGCCCTAATCCAAAACGTCTACAAGTGGGTAGTTATTTTCCCAGCATTTTTGTGCCGTGGCTTATTGATGGATATGGATGAAATATGGACTGGTGAATGTCCGGCCCACTGGGGATACTCAGGTTGGAAGCGATGGGCTCAGGACCTCCTATGGGAAACCCTGAGCACTTGAGCAGCTCTTAAGCCCTGACCTCCAGGCTGCCCAGGGCTTTCCAGGGTCCCACAGATGAACTCTCTCTGCTGTATTTTGTGCAAGTGCACAAAAGCTCCATCAGTGGAGTGGTTAGAAACAGACTTTTGAAATACCAAATAGCAGCACCTGCTGTTGCTTATCCTGCCCCATCTCTCACCTTCTGCCTTCATGTCTCTCCAGTTTTATATCCCAATAAAGCAGCTGCACATCTTACTGTTTCTGGCTGCTGCTGTTTCAGGAGGTTTATTAAAGTCTTTTAAAGAATTTATAGTTACTTCTTTAATGACCTTTCCCAGTTCATTGTTGATTAATTTCCAGGCTTGCAAACTGGGAGGATGACAGCCAGCCGTGTGTTTTCTGCCTTGCTGGCATTGCAGGAATGGTTTTGGTGTCTTGACTCACCATGTCTGTTACCGTTTTCCATCTAATTTATTTTCCCTCTGTATTGGGCATGCAATGCCGGTGTGTAATCTGATGTTACTTACAGCTTTTTTGTCTAAAATCATAATGCAATTAAACATAATTAGAACATCCTTCATTGGAGGGGTTCAGGGGAAGAGTTATTTATCCTTGGAAGGAAGTGTACCTTCACATTTAACCCCTGGTCCTTGAGTTCAGCAGCTCTTTAACTGTAGCAAGTTGACTGAAGGTAACATCTGAAGAATGTTGTTATTTAAAAAAAAAAAAAAAAAAGCTGCAAGGATTTTGCAGTTGGTTGCTTTTGGCCAAAGTCTGTTGACATAGGTGACGTTGTTTTCACAGAAAAAAAAAAAAAAAAAGTTAAAAATAACAAAACAAAAGGCAAGGTCTTTACCTTAAGAAGTCTCACCTGGGATCTGTGTGGGAGTTTTGCTTGTTTTCATGTGATGAGTAAAAGGCAGAAGGTAAGTCTGTGTGGTGGTGGGGTTTGTTTTGTTGGTTTTTTTTTTTTTTTTTTCCCCGAGCTGGTACTACAAGGCAGGAAAGCAAATATCATTTTGCCTTGATCTCAAGGCTGAGTGGTGCCTTGGCATTCAGCCAGACCCAGTCTTGCCAAAATAACCTGGCTAGGACACCAAAGGCAAGGCCTGCAGCATATCTGAAAACAAAGACTAGCTCAGAGTCAGGATGATGAAATGATGAGGACTATGTGATTGCAAGCATCTTGGCAGTGATGTGGAGACTGAGGTGGACTTGGCGAGTTGGACTGGGGAAATTAATCTCTGACCAGACACTGGGCAGGCAGATTTAGCAAGCAGCAAGTCTGGGAGCAGGAGAGCTCCTACAAAAAGTTTTGTATAGCTTTTTAGACTGCTTCTGATGATATATCTACTGTAACTGTACCCTGGCTCGAATGCAAAACTGACCTGGGTTTTAGTGATCCTGGGCAAGTTTTTACACACTGCCTAAGCTCTGGCTTGCAAAAGTGGCATTGCAACACAGGAACTATGTGATGGAGGTTTATTGTGTGCCTTATCTAATGAGGTCTATTGGTGACAGTCAATTAAGTACACAAGCCTGGGGAAATAAAAATGTAATGGCTGCCTGCAAACAACATCTTGGGTTCATTTAAAATTTTCTCCTAAGATAATGGTCATTAAAAAAAGACATAGGTAGCTGGCCCCAGGACCTTAGGATTGTGCCAGTGTGTGCTGTACAAAGTCCACAATGCTTCTTTGTGGCTTTGGTGGGGCAATGGGATATATTACATAGTATATGCTGTTGAGGGATATTAAAAAATCCTCCTTGGTTATATTCTTTTCATCAGATGTGCTTAGAAAAGTGTAATACAGGGCAATGACAATCCTCTGGTCCTGATTAACCATCAGCAATTTTGAAAGAATGCTTGGTAAGCATCTGTGCAGGTTTCTACAAATGAGCCAGTTTGTCTGATACTGAATTGCAAAGTCTAAAGGAAAATGATCAAATGCTATGCCATTTATCAATCTAGTACATTTGCTAGTTCATGAATACAAAAGCAATGAAGAAATGAGGAAATTCAGGGGGTTATCTCCTAGGATGTGTTAGACACTGGCCATGTGCCTCATTCATGCTGCAGTGAACACGAGGCAGAGACAGTCGCATGTTGGTGGCATTTGATATAATGCTGCTGTTTCCCTTCTCAAGAGAGAAAAGCTGTAGTATTTTAGGAAAAGTGCATGTTTACAGCTTAGTACCTTCTGTTTTTGCCTTGAAAATCACTGGTAAAACATCTTCTAGAGCCATCCCATCAGCACATCAGAACTATCTTCACAGAGCACACTGTAGCTGAATCCCACAATGGAGTTGGGGTCTGGAGTATCACTTTCTCTTTCTCTTTCCCTTTTTTTTAATTTTAATTTTAATTTTTATTTTTATTTTTATTTTTATTTTTATTTTTATTTTTATTTTTATTTGTTGTTGTCATAACCTTAATGTAATTTAAAATGTGTCTTTATTTTTTTCAGCCATGTAAGAATATGTTTCTGTCATAAAATCCCATTAATCCCATTAATGTGAATATTGCTCCTTTCCAGTTTAATAGAAAGCACTGCCAACAAAGTCCCAATTTGAGTTGTGTTTCTTTTCTGTTCCTGTGAATTAGTTAAAATGGAAGAGTTAGCATACTAACTAAATTAGTTATGGTCAATTTATCTGATACCAAAACAAGGTCTGCAATCCTGCAGCTGCTTTGCAGCAAGAACGCCAGGGAATTTTGTTGGTGTGTTTTGCAGTGAGTTTCCTAACATCAGTATATTTATTTCTCATTTACTTTATGGAATTATCTACATCTGAATGTGTAATAAGAGAGCCTCTCTTGGCTTCAGACCTTAGCGAAAGAGGGAGTGAAGTCAGCCTGAAAAACTTGGCCCAAACTACTTTTTTGTTCTTGAGGAGTTTGGTTGAAGGACTTCGCAAAACATGACTAGAATCAAAATAAATAGTATCAACCTCTGTGCACAGCGACTATCTCCTGTGTCTTTCAGAGTTATTCTGGTATCGTTCTCGGGTATGATTTTGTGTACTGTAAAGGTGAAAAACAACACACTCCATTTATTTTTATCATTTTAAGGTAATTTGATATAGTAGGAGCTGCATGTTGATTAGCTGATGATAAAGAGGGGAATTAATCAACAGACATTAGGTATTTAAACATTATGACAAGTGAGGAGAGAACTTGCGGAGGGAAGTCAAGAGTCCTCTTTTTTGTTCTGTTTTGTTTTGTTTTAATTCTGGTTTCCTGTGGTTGCTTTTTTCACAGTAAAACAAACATTGTAGATGAAATTAGATAGGATTAAAACAATACAACTCTGAACACTTATTTTGTATGTAATTATGTAAAAATATTTCCCTTAAACACCAAGCTTGTAAGAGTAGTTAGTATTTACCAACATGGAGCTCTGATTTTTTAGTTAATTTAATTCCAGAAAGCAGATTGCTTATGTCCATTTCTCTATTTGTATTTGTGGAGACGGCATTGAGTGGCACAAAAGATACCATGTTTAAATCAAGAGCTGGTGACCTCTTCTGTCTTTCAGACTGAGTTCCCAGGAATTCAGAAAGCAGACATTTCTGGCAGAATATTTTGAATTAAAAGAAAAGATACTGAAAAGAAATGTGCCAGCTTAAAGTAAGGGTGATGTATGAAAGCACTAACTTGTGTATCAGCCACGGTGATGTTGTCTAGAACAGGGACCATGCCATTTCTAGGAGTTGGTGCCCAGGAGGAGGAGGTGCGATGCTGTACCCCAGTTCGGCAGTTGCCCCTGTTGATCCAGCTGCAAAGCCACATAGCCTTTCATGCTCAACTACTTGATGCTGTATAGTGAGTAACCATCCAAACTCCTTGTTTACTACAAGTCTGCAAGGCTTATGTAACTCCTGTTTTTGAGGCACTCTGGAACGGTAATCTACTGTTGCTGTGTAATACATGGTTTTATGAAGAACTATTCAGTTCACCATTTACTCAGTCTTCAGGGAAAATAATGGTATTTTTAGATATTCAAACACTTTTGGGCTGGACACTACTTCCTTCAAAGCCTGTTGAAAAAAAGAGCAAGATGAGGCAATAACCCAGTGAGGAGTAAGCAGGAGGAAGGAGGTAGTTTTGGGTTTTTTCTATCATCTCCCCGCCCCCAAGAAACCAGTGATTTAATGTGTCCTAGAATCACGGAACATAAAACCAGATCAAGCAATCTTTTATTGGCTTAGTTATGACCCTTTTGTGGCATTCTTCAGCTGTGCATTTGTGTATGGAAACAGCATAAGTGAGATGTAGTTCTCCTTTGATTCCCCAGCCGTTTGGTGCTGTGGCAAGTCTTGAAAATACAGTGATGGATAACGAGCACAGGCATGCTGAGGAGGAGCCATGTTTTTTGTTTGTGCTGCTCTGTTTCCAGAGGTTTTCCAAGCATATATGTGTTCCTATTAAGAGTGATACTATATACATGTATTTTGAAGATTTGAGAACAAAAAGTACCTGCCCTTTCACATGGGAGTGTCTAAAAACTTGGAGAGACATTATGTGATGGGACATGCTGCAGAGCCATGCAGGTGCATGGTGGCTGCACGGGAGGGTAAGGTGAGTTGCTGGGAGCCTCAAGCTTTGCAGACTTTGGTGTGTGTCCTGCCCCAGGGGAAGTCTGGAGATGCACCGGGATGGATGGACTGCATTTCCTTAAGTCATTCATCACTGCTGCTTGTGCATGCTTGACATGGACTTGTCTCAAAGCAGGTTTGGGGACTTTCTGAAGAGCAGGGAGGGGAGAGGAGCAGCTTTAGGTATCCGTGCTTGACTGAATCATACTAGCAGTTTTCCTCCCTTTTCCAAAGGAGAGGAAGGTGAAGGAAGGACCGATGGACCGAGGGAGTTGTAACTATGTGAGCATTTATTGCCTATTTTGGTTGGTTTCGTGTTTCCGTGGCAACGTACCCTGTGTGGCTCGAGATCTGCGGTGAAATGGTACCTATAGTGCCTGTGAGGGGCTGGGTGAAAAACAGGGTGTGTGGAGCTGGTAACAAATCAGTTATCTTCAGGCACAATTGGTTTTAGGCTAGATCTATATGATAGGCATATGGCTTATATGGAGACAGATACCCAGGGAGTAATTAAGGCATGCTATGGTTGGGTCTTAGTTCAAGTGACACTGAGAGGGGACATTCAGAGTAAAATAATCACATTTAACTAACTTTTGTAGTGAATTAACGGAGATGCTATTTTCAATGCAGATTAGGAAGCAAATTGTGATGACTGAGGGCTGTGAATGAAGCATTTCTTGTGAAAAAGGATAATATTTCAAGGTAGCCATTATATAGAAAATGGACTCAACTCCTTGGGGTTGTGCCTTCCTTTTCCAACTTGTAGTCTGCTTTTTCCTTCTATTATCAGTCGGTCCATTAAAGGTACCACTGTTTTTTACTATTGTGCAGAAGCTGAAAACCTTCAGCCCACAGTACTGAGTTCAGTCTGAACAGCTACGCAGCACCCATTAATTCACTTAAACAAGAGCTGAATTTTCAAAATTATATGGCTCTCAGCACTTCCCAGATCTGATGGCTCTTTGCTAATAAGGATTTCTTTAAAAACACAATTCTCTATTCTGGTGACTAAATAGGCGTTTATGTCATCTGCAAATGGGTTCTTAAATGTTTTCTCAGAGCAGCGTGGTACGGGAGAAAGTAAAAGCATGTGCTTGCAGTGGCTTGGAGCTGGCTGAGTGGCGCAGCTGTCTGGTGAGAGGGGTCCCACTGGGAGCTGAGCTCCCCAGTCCCTGGGCTGTGAGACTGCACAAGGCAAGCCACGAGCCCAGAATCACAAACCCAGGCATTAGCAAAACTTTCTCTGTAAGAGAGATGTTTGGTGTGGTTGAAACCATTGCTACCTTGTGCAGCAGAGACAAGGTCTTCTGTTGTTCGATCTCCCTCTGTCTTGTGTTTTGTAATGTGCCTGTCTGTCTGCCACCTGTGGTACCAAATATGTACATAAGATCCTCCAGTGCTGGAAAGAAGGTTGTGCAATCTCCCCCATCTCTTGTAATAACATGTTTTTCCAGTTTTGGGCAAAGCATCTCAAGATCTGCTTCTGCCAAGACCTCCCTCTCATGTGTTTGCTGATGGATGTCAGCTTCCTGAAAGTGCCAGGTGGTCATCTCATCTCCCCAATGAGTTTCCCATTGCTGGCCAATTTGTCTTGTTCTTCCATCCTGAAGGATCACAGGTTTTGCTTGTAAGGTCCTTTGCCTGCCATTGCTCTGCATTCCCAAATACTGAGCTGGCAGAGTGGTTGTTCCCCAAAATATTATACCTAAATCCTTCCTATACCACTAAGTCTGAAGCAATTACAATCTTTTCCCCTTCTCTGCTAATTATATTCATTTGGAATCAGGCGTAGCTGTCTCAAAGGACCATCCTTTTAATTTCCCTTCCACGTGTAGCAATTAGCCGGGGGTTGTTACTGGCTGAAACAATGAGTGCACTGAATAGGTTGGTGTGTTAAGTACAGCAAGAAAGTTGTAGGGCTCTAATGGGTGAACAGGGGGTGTTGTCAGCCAGGGCTTGACATAAACAGCTTATTGTCAGGTAAGAATGAATGCCTGGGGAGGCCTACCCCTCAGGCACATGCTGTCGGGATCCTGCTTCAATCCGCTTTTAAAGGAAAAGTAAAAAAAAATAAAAAAAATAAAAAAAATTTATCTTTATCCCTTGGCAGGGATATAAAAAGTTAATAACAGATTTATAATTTTATTAGCATTTATGCTGCAAATGCAATAGAGTTCCTCAACCCAAGTTTAATGCATCCTTAAAGTCCTTTTTATTAGCTTGTTAATTCCCAGCAGTAGTGTTTTATGGAAATGTGTATTACATTTTTTTCTAGAGGAGAAACAGTGGTTTAGATCCAGATGATGAAAATAGGGGAGTTTTTTGTTTTGGTTGGTTGGGTTTTTTTACAGGGGGAGGGGGTAATTCTTAATTTGTACTTCCCCAAAAGTGACTGTTTTATCATAGCATTGCAAGTGATTTTGACAGATGTTGTCATTTTTGGCAGAGAAACATGACTGAGTGCTGGGTTGGCATGAACACTACATGTGCAGTGGGAGTGAATGACAAAAAACCTCTTGGTGACCCAAACCTGCTCGTTCTGTTTTCTATCAGACGTGGCCACGTCCACATATGGGTTGAGTGGGTTTTTCTTTTTTTCATAGGTCTGTCTGTCATAGATGAGGTCCCTTACTGATACATTCATTTGGACAAATTTTGACTGATTTTGACTTTTTACACTCTGTGGTTGGGGAACTATTTTAAAAATAAATCTAATTTTCTCATTCCATTGGCAAAGTGAAAATTACATTACTTTGGCAGAGGAGCTGTGCATGTATTTCAGTATATTCGAACTGTAGGATTCTGCCCATGTTATTTTTATTGTTCATTCATATAACAGACAATATGGTGTAAATTAAAGGTGCATGTTAGCTGCTGCACCCTGTATAAACCCTCTCCAATGCTTGGTGTAGTCATCCATTGTACTTCCATGTGGGAGCGATGGAATTTGTGGTTATTGTTCTGTTTCGCACGTAGCAGGAGCTGGCAGAAGACTTGTACGGTAAAATAGATTTCAGACATTTTCCGTATCACTAATTGTAATTTCCAAGGTTTCCTCTGTGACAGAGCATACAAAAGGGAGCTTTAATAAAAACTGTCATTAGTCTCGTGGATCAATATAGTTTAGGAAATACAAAACAACTTCAGTTGTTTAAAACCAGGAAGTGCCAGAGGGGGGTCCCACCTCCCCGCTGAAAGGAAATCACAGGATTGATCTGTTTGCAGTGTAACTGCAAAATTTGCAGAAAACAGGTGAACTAGCTGGGAATATAAATAGAGCTGCTCTGCAGACTGGTACCTGTGTTGTTCTCAGCCCTCCTGAGCAACCCTTGATGGGTCCTTCGTAAATGAGAGCTCCACTTGCTTTTGTGGGAGTAGGAAGGGAGTAAATGCTAGCCAGTGGATGCTTCTCCCAGTGTAGCATTGTTGCATTTCTCTTTCTGTTAATGTTTTCTTTTCGTCTCTCTCCCACTCTCAGATCGGAAGTTTCTCGGGTAAGTCGGAAGCCAATTTCAAGAAGTCTACCCATGAAGACAGCACAAGTCACAACGAGAGAGAGACCCCAGCTGAAATGACATTGGTAGCCTAGCCCTAGGTCAGGGAAAATGCTGAAGGGGAAAAAGAGAACAACTGACCTTCTGAATGTTTAAAATACATGGGATACTTGTACGGGTCTCAGTAAAATGTTCCCCATGTAATTTGCTTTGGACTTTGTAAAATAATCTCTGCGGGTTTCATCTCTGTTGACTCTTCAAGGTTAGACTTTACATCTTGCTGTGAAACACTTTTCTCCTTCTCTCCTTGCAAACCTGCCCCCAGAACAACTGTAGGCATCAGTGTGTCAGCCAGCATATTCTCAACACTTTACCTCAATATGAGGAAGAGTTTTGAAATTTGGTGTTATTTTGAAGCGTGACCGTTTGTCTGTGGTAAAGCAGCAGAAGGCCCAAAGGCATCGTCCTGTGAACCTTTCGGTGAGAGCCAGGTATGCACTTCACTACCAACATCTGTTGCATGTGCTTTTTACGCACAGTACGGGAAGAGTGTTCCTAAGACCATGGCTATATCATTCACTGGGTTTTCAGGGATTAAGGTTTGTAGACTTTCTTTCTAGTATTAATGAGTGATTTATGAAGGCAAGCACTTAGCCCTCCAGTGTTAAGTCCATATCCTATTACATTCACTCCCAGCCCACAGGTATAGTTTTCAGGAAAAATGCACTGGGGAGTAGGACAAGCCCAGCACTGATTTTGCTGCATTAATTTTTCTTGTGAGAATGAATGTGGCCAGCTGTAGGGGTCTATAAAGAAATTTGAATCACCTGGGTGGCACTGAGCTCCTGTATTTTCTTGACCATAACCCACTGGAACCAAAGTTTCTCTCCTAAGTGTTATGTTACTTCTAGGCAAGGAGGAATTTGACCATTTGACTTGTTCTGTTTCTATCTCAGCTTTCCAGTGCTGAATCTGTGACTTATTTTAACTGGTGTTTTAGCTTGCCAGTAGAATCCCAAATTAAAACATCAGGATGATGAAAACGACCTTTGTCTTGTCCAGGAAAGAAACTAAAGCGTCCCAGGACTAAAAAAGTAAGTATCTGTGGGCTGAGCACATGTCTGAGAGAGATTATTTGCTGAAGGAGCGGCCAGTCCTCAGAACACAAGATTCATCTCAAGTCTGGTAATGAACATCAAACCAGTGTGTTAAATCAGCTTAAGGGGAAACTATCCTTATTCAAGTCCGACTTGGAAAGTTCTGTTTGAAAAATACTAATTAATGGTTTGCAGTGAGTATGAAATCAATTACAGATGACTATAAGACCCCGATAAACTCATTAAAGCAACCTGACTTTCATGGTATTCACGTCCCTGTGCAGATCAGTTCGGGTACTCAGTAGCTCAGGATGTAATGAAAGGCTGACCTGTGGGCTCAGCTGGTGCTGCTCCAGGCTGGAGCGTTTCTGCAAGACAATCTTCCTGCAGCTGAACCTGGCTCCTCCCTACAAATGATTTTTGCAAATTGATGAGGGAAAGGAAATTACAAAGATGTGTGATGATGCTCCGGCATCACAGCCAGACTTCAAGGTTTGAATCTATCTTTCAAGGAAGAACTAAAAATAAATAAACTTATGTTCGGAAACTAGGAAGGTTGACTTCAGTTAATTTAAAAGATGCTGAAATACAATTTTATTTAAGTACTAAGACAGTGTGCCAGGATCATGCTGTCAACAATGGATACCTCTAAGGGTGATTTTTTCCCAAGGCAAAACTTGCTAGTAGCACTGTGTTGCATATTTGGATGGGTAGAAAGTCATAGAAGGAATCTTATTTTTCCTATTATTAAGATCTCTGCATTTTAAGAATCACTAGCCTAAAGGTATACAAGCAAGCATGACTGTTTAATCCATAATTAACCTTGGAAGACTCTATATAGACTATAATAATATATTAGGGGGTTCTGTGGTTTCTCGAGGCACACTTAAATATCGTAGAGTAACCTCCTGTTACGTGTTCAGTGAACTCATTGGCATTTGTGCAATAGAAAATAGCTGGGGGAAATGATCTTATGTTGCAATGAATTATCGTTCACTGGAAGCTGCCAAGGTTTACATCTGAAGAAGACATTTTACACAACTGTTTCTGTAAATCTCCTTCCCCCACCCCCCAATGTGTGTTTAGTCCGTGCCGTCAGCACATTTCTAAATAATACAGCATGGTATTACAAGACAAAGATTTGGACTTCTCTGAATGTCTGAAAGCTCCACAGATAAGGAGTTTTGCATGACATGAGGAAAGATACTGTACATAAGTAGGACTTACACAAATATCAGTGATGTCCCAGAAATTTTGGCCTTTGAAAATGCTTGATGTAAGGACATCTTATTTTGAAGATCTGGTTTTCATGGCATCAGTTTTCATGGAGTTGTTTTTTAAAAAAATGGAATGGTTACTTTTCTTCTTTCTAACTTTTCTTTTGTTAGTAAACGACAATATAATAAATTATTTCTTATTTTTTTCTCCTTTTTTGTTCTAAAATGTTTCTTTTTTTCTCAGTTTGACTGTGTTTTTTTCAGAAAAGCTGCAGAAACAGCCCTATATCTTACCTTTTATGTGCCTTTGCAGTTAGGAAAAAACCCTAAACTGGAAGTGTTTAATTAAATTTTGTAATTTGCATAAAAACACTTGCAGTTTTGTTTGAAAGGAAAAGCTTGATCTTTTTAGTAGATGACTGGTTTTAACAAAGATTCTGAATGACAAACGTGTGAACTGATACTTTCTGCATCCATCCTCTGATCAAACATGGCACTTGAGATGTAGAGCTGCTTTTTGTGGGCTGTGATAGTAAGTGCGTCTGGGGATCTGGGGCTAAATGTGTGCCTCATTTAAAGCACGTTACAAGTTACACTGAAGCTGGTGGAATTACTCACGTGCTGTAATGTAAGCACGTGCTGGAGCATCTTGCTGTCGTGAGAAGTCAGTGTACCAAGTCCAAGAACAGCCTTCCGTTATAGTTACATAGGGGTAGCTAAATTCTTCATTTCTCTTCAGCAGCGTCTGCTTGTAGCGCCTGTGATGCAAAAATACAGTGTTGCAGAGAGGAAATAATAGCCAAAATTAAATCTTTAGAAGCTCTTCTGCAGCTGGGAGTGTGGCAGATATTCCTGTTGGCACGCTGATTATTGTAGCAGAGCACTGGAAGAGACAGGCAGTCCTAATATTATCAACGATGGCAGAAGCATTATCTGAAATATTCAAAGAACAGCTGTGGTGGTTTGGCTATTGCAATCTTGATTGTGTCAGCATAGATAGATTTCTTTTTGTTTTTCCCGGAGAGCATAATAGTCAAATGAAACCTGGCTAACTACAGCCTTGGGGCTGAGTTGGTGTTCTTTACCTGAGATGTGATTGCAATTTTTGACAGGAAGACTAATGTGTGTTTTATTGTTGTGTATTTAAATTTGATTTGGGGACAGAGGGAGAGAACATTTTATTAAAAAGGGAAGGAGAGTAACTTCTTAAAATATTTCCAGTTGCTCCTCAGGCAGGTTATGGAAGGGAAGACAGGGAGATCTGGCCAGTACTTTTTGTTTGAGAGGGTTTGGGCACCACAAATACACTTCTGTAATAATTCCAATCCAATGTAGACCTTGATTAAGTAAGACCATTTGAGTAAGGGCTTAAATCCATCCTGGCTCAGCAATTTAATGAAGCTGTGAAGTTAAGCACTAGATAAATTACAGCTATATTTTGCAGTACTGAAGTTTAAAATCATGATGTTCCCTGCCCAAGCAGCTTGGAGCATGGTGGAAGGGTGTTTGTGATGCTGATCTCTTGCACGTGAGGTTTGTGGCACTGACCTTCTGTGTTCAGTGACAGCTGTGGCAAAAACCCCCTTGAGCTCCTGGTTGTTGAACACATCTTCCCTGCTTCGTTCATTGGCAAAGGGAGTGTAAGATGCTCCTGGTTGCAACAGGGAGCTGTGACACAGTTTCCTTCTGACTCCACCTGACCTCTGGCAGAGTATAGTTCTGTTGCTACGTGTCCAATAAGGATGTGGTTTAGGCATGTAAAGTATTGTATGAATCTTATTTGTCGTAGAATGAGCAGGGGGAGATTATTTCTCTCATGGAGCGTGAGAGGTCCAAGACATCTGATGTTGCCATCATCCAACAGTACCCAGAGCTGAGCTTCTGAATCAGCTGACAAAATTCATGAGGATTTTAGGGAACAGATACCGAATTTGCCTGTAGTTCTTTTCTTCTGGAAAACAACTGGCTTCAGAGAGAAAAATGGGGTTAAGGGCTTTATATTCTGAAATAAGTACTTTATATCAGGTTAAATATGTAAGGTATGCAGTGTGTATGGACAGTGTCCCCATAAATGGCTCAGGATCCCTCTAGAACAGGATTTTCAAGTTGTGATCTATCATCTTAGGGGCCTATGTTCTTTTTGTGAGGAGGCCCATAAAACACAAAGAAGAAAAGAGTTTTGCTGTCAACAGACATAAATTTTCTGCGTGTGGTTCCAAGCTTTCACCGTGAAATTTCTGGAGCTCACAAACTGAAAAAGTTTAAACATGCTTTTTTGAGAGCTTTGTCTTACATTGCAAACCCTTGTGAGAGCCCTGGGCGTGAAACTGTAATAACAACAACTATTATTATTACTAAATAATAGTAAGAGGAAAGAACGGGCAAAGTGATTGCAGCTTCACAGTTTGGTTTGTATATGGTTGGGAGCAGGCTGCCTTTGCCTTAGAGATGCATATGTACGGGAGCTGAACATACGTGGCACTGGCCGAAATCATGGGAGCATTTTTAAGCATCTGAAACTCCTCTAGATCCAGTAAAAATAAAATACAAATCCTATGTGACTTTACAACATGGGAGCCAGCGTCAATCATCGTTGAGGCAGACGTGAACCATCAAAGTAGATGAGGTTTCAACAATTTACAGCCCAGTTCAATATCCATTTGATACCCTCAGATCTGTAAAAAGCACTGTCATTCCTTCAGCTTGGCAATAACTTCAGGAGTGCAGGCTGCTTGCCTGCTCTGTTTCTGGGCTTGGAGTCCTAGTATTGGTCATGAAGAGGAGTTGTGAACTTTTCTTTCTTTATTTTTAATTATTTTTCTTTTATTTTTTTTTTAGAGAGAGAGAGAAGGTGGATCGGAGTAGGCAGGAGGGGATAGGGAGTACCTTGTACTGTACATACCATTTTTATTTTACTTTCCAGGATTTTCTTAGCCCTCAAGGAAGGGTGACCTTTAGCAGCCTCAAAATGAAGGAGTGTTGAATGATTTTTCATTTTATGAGATGTATAATACAGATGGGTCATAAATATCATACTCTGATGGGCAGTGAGCTCATGCAGATGCAAGACAAGTGAGGACCACGTTCCCAGTTGAGAGCTGCTCTGTGGGGAGTTTGCCATAACTGTTAGCTGCTTCTGGTGTCCCTGTGTCCCTGTAGCGAGGGGGAGCCAGTGGTCAAAGGAGATAACATGGAGCAGAGTTTCACTGCTGAAAATCGTCAGGAGAGGAGAAATGAGCATTAACAACCCTGCAGGTTGTTCCTGCCTGTGCCATGAGGTCCTCTGTCCTACCTATCCCTGTCGCCCACATGAGTGGTTACCTCCTGGTGAGGTCCAGGTGCTACGTTCAGAGCAAGGGTGGGAACAGCTGTGCAAGTTACGGCTAATAGTAAACTGCAAACAGAGAGAGCTTTGTGAGCATATTCAGAGTGTGAGATGAGATTTGATCCAACTCCCTGCAAATTCGTGTATTCATTATTTCACCTATTGTAAAATCCTGTGATTCTTCTGTAGATCCTCCTGGACTTAGATTTATGTTTCCTGGGCATGAATTGTAGGATTTCTCCTAAAAAAAACCTACCAGCAGTAGAAAGCTACGTGGCTGCTCTGAAGTCACAGGAGAGTCCCATGAGTGTACAGTCTTAGGTGGGCTTTCTGGAGCCCAGCCAGAAACTGTCACTCTCACTAGAGCTAGAGACATCAGAGAGAGGTACCACCTGACGGGTCTATAAATGAGACATTACAATTAATTATTAGAACTATTTAGTCACTATTTTAAAAGGAGAAAATAAGTACATCAATACTAGAGTCTAGTACCACAGGTGGAAAAAGAGTATCTCAGATAGAGCGTGCTTGTGGGTATAATGGGTTGAAAAAGAAAAATGCCTTCGTTCTGCATGAAATCTTGGTGCTGAGCTGGATCTGTCTTACCCACATCCAGTGACTTTGAGCTCCCTGTCTCCCCTCTGCTTCATTGCCTGCACTTGTCAGCTTCTGGCAAAGCCTGTTGAAGTTGCTGGGATGTTTCCCCCCCCAGATTGTAATTGCCTTATAAACCAAATCAGGGTCTGATATAATTTCTGTAACATCTGGGTATTTTGATGGGGGGGACGACACACACGACAGTGTCCTGCTTTTTCTCAGAAATTATTATGGATTTTTTTTTGGATGCTTAGACTGTTGTGCTTGGGGTGCTGTGGCACACTCCTTGGTAAGTCTAACACTGAAAACTCCTTTGTAGGGTGCCCCCTGCATTTCAGCATTTCTCTTCCATAATAGTGATTAATGACTAGCACAACATTAAATTAGTTTTAGGCTTATTAGCAGAGCTGGTTGAGTGCAAAAACATTTAAAGGTGTATCATTCTTCAAGAATCAAATTTACAATTGTAAATTGAACTTGCATTGTCTTTGGCATTATGTGCGATCTAGTAATTTCCTTCATCTCACTGTCACAGTGCTTCCTGCTCCTGCAGAGTCAATATCTGCTTGTCACCGCACCTGCCGCCAGGGTTAGTAGCTGGTAGGATGCCATTTGGTCCTGTTGATATAAGTGTGCCTGTCTTCCACCCAGCACCATGCCCATTTGCAGCCTGGTGGCAGGGATGGCATCCCGCACATGGGTACGGGCTCTGGGGGCCGCCGGTGTCTGTACTGGGAGCAGACTGGGGTGTGTTGTTCTGTGTGTGGGCCTGGCTCTATGCCAAAGGAGCTCCCTGCGGTCACCTTCCCGCTGCTGCAGCAGGGCACGCTGGCAGGGCTCGCCTCCTGACAACGCTGGTACAGTTCCCTTGCCAGAACGGAGGCACAGTGCTTTTTTTGGTTTCTGTTTTTTATTTCCCTCTAGTGCATGCACTGGGTTTCAGAAACATACAGTATTGCTACCGGGCGGTGCTTACTGCAAGAGTTGGGCTTGGATGTCCCTGTTTTCAGATGCCACAAGTACATGTGTGACAAGGCAGGAGTGGTGTGAACCCTGATGGTGTGCTGTGTGTTTTTATTGAGCCTTTATAATCGATGGATGCTGCTGGCCTACCTGGAGAGCCCAGTTCAGCACAAATAACATAGAGGATAGAGTCTTCCCTTTCAGAAGTATTCAAAGAAAAGCAACAGAAAAATCTTTGTGTTTCCCCCCTTCCCCCTTCCTTTCTTCCCCATCTCTTACCTTGGGAGCCTGCAGGCTCTCGAGTGATTGTTGGCTGTAATTGGAAATTGAGTCCCTTGCTTTTAAAATCTTTTCATAAGACTCTCTCCTACTTCATTAAATCATTAAATGAGTTTAGCAGGTATTAGTTTTGAGCTTTATTAATTGTGACTTGTTTTTCATTATGAGATAATTGTCAGTCACTAAACATAACTGCTGTAACATATCTGAGCAGACAAAAGTTTCCAGAAGGCAAGGAGAGAGGAAATACAGAAAGATCGCTTGTATAAAAAACTTCTTTAAATAAATCCTTGCTTGGAGGTATTAAAGGATTCCTGGGAGGTACCTTGTCTGGGATGTAAAACCAGCAGCTTAAAAGCTTCCCTAAAGCATCAGGACCTCCAGCAGGAATTTGGTGAAGAACATGATGTGTTTATGGTTTGGATTGACTGCATATGTAACCAGTCCTGCCTTCAATGGGGAATATTTCCAGTTTCCAAGCTTGCTTTCGTTAGGGTGATTTACAAGCATGGCAGGCTCTACAGCTTCTTGAAGGCTTGGTATATACTGGGGCTGCAGAGGGAGATTCAGTTAATTTTGAGACCTGCTTGCAGCCAAGATTTCTCTTTGTTTTCACAGGCTACACAAATTCAGTGTTTTCTGTAGGTCCCCCTAAGCTGCTTTAAGTGCTTCCTTGATAAGGGGCACAACAGTGTGTATGAGCATAGCACATGGCAGGCTCGGGGACTCACCAGTCCCTGCAGTGGTGGCAATGGAAGCAAGACTGGTACTGAAGAGCACAGGGCCTGCTTGGTCTGCATTGACAAGAGCAGTGCAATTTATCTTGAGCTATTTTCCAGGGACTTCTGGGAAACAAATTATGTATCATTTTAGAGATGCTTCCACGAAACAATTAGGCTACATTAAATTATTTCTGCTTCAGTGTGAAGCGCTTCCTTGGCCTAGACAGACCTTGATGCACAACTCCAGGGACGGGCGAACAAATCCAAGCTGCAAACCCAGTTTGGAACTAATGCCTGGTAAATACATTTTAAAGTTTTTTGGCGTCTCAGTTATTAATCTAAATGCAATTCATCCTTCCACTCAGAAGAAATTACAGTTGTAATGCCAATGTTTGCAAGCAGTAGTGAGTGATACTAGTAGCCTCTGAACACCCATTCTTTACTGAAAATAGATTTGCCATTGCCGAGTGATAAGATAAAATCTTTTCTGCAGATGATGGCTTCTGGAATATAAAAAAATATATAGTTTCTGAGAATAAAAGATATGTGGTCTTTTAAGGGCTGAGTCTTCGAAACTGCACCACTGCTGTGATTTCAGTCGCCTGGTATTTCATCTGTTGTTTAATGGGCTAACGGAGTAAAATATCACCCTGTAATGATTCTTGAATGTGTGGGGGTTTCTTTATAGCCTTTCATGGAGATGCAGACTTCAATTTTGTCCTGAAGAAGCTCCTAATATAAATGGGTAATAGATCAGTAAATCAGGTAAGACCTGCTGATGGGGCTGGAGGGATGGAGCTGAGGCGAGAGCGGTGCAGAAGAGAGGAGGCCAGCGGCTGCAAGCGGTGGCAGCCGCGCCTCGCTGAGCCCCCGCAGCCATGCTGCTGCTCGCCACTTTCTCTTACCTCAATGGCATTGGGAGCCTGTCAGCCGGTGGGCAGGGGGGACTTTGTTGACTTCGAGGTGAGGCTGGAGGAAACAAATGCATCTCTAAACTGGGTAGCTCAAATTCATTTTTTGAACCACTCATGAGGGGGATTCATCTGGTAAACTCTTTTATGTTCAGTTCTTTGCTGTGTTAACAGAAGTGGTTCATTCAGGTACTGCTACTGCAAATGTATTGAGATCTAAAAGCCATTATATAGAGCAGATTTCAGAATCAGAGCCTAATCCCGTGTATGGCAGGACCTGGCTGTTAAAACATCTAGCACGTTGTGTTGAATGGATGCGAAAGCAAAGATTTCCTTCTAATAGCTGTTATTAATATGGAGGTTATGGAGGATTTTAAGATGAAAGCAAGGCATGAGCTTCTGCAAAGAAAGCTAGCATCGTATTTGGTATTATAAGCAGAGTATCTCATGAGGGGATGTGAAGTCACCCTATGGCTGTAGCATTGCATCCAGGTTTGGGCAGACTGAAAGAAAAAGGGGTAGAAGGATGAGAAGCTGGTGTAGAAGAGACCTGGGGTTGAGGGAGGTGTGTATAAAAGGATGCTGCAGAGAAGGACGTTGGATGAGTCTTGGTCTTAAATACCAGCAAGAATAACAGAATTTAGGTATTTGGGGGAATCTTTCTAATGCTGAGGATGATGAAGCATTGCAATAGATTAACTGGAGAGATTGTGCTATCTTCATCACTGGAAGGTGTCAGGAACAGAAATAGTTTTAATATGGTTGTGTGTTTGTCTCAAAGATACAGGATGTCTGTGTCAGAAATCTGTAGGGGTGAAGGTGGATTAGGTTTGCCTATACACCTGCCTCTCACTTTAGGCACACTCCTCAGTAACCTTTTTAAAGTTTCGTAAGAGTCACCACAGGTTATTAAAGTAATTTAGTCATTATTCTAATGTAGCCAATGAGCATTTTTTGAGACATGATTTGCTTCTTATTCAGCTAGTAGGTGACAGAAGCTGAGTTACTAGGTTAGATTTTTTTAAGAAAACCTTGCTTGTAATCTGTACTTATTCATAAGCTGATGCAGTTTCTTCTTTTTAAAGCTGATATATATCTCTTGCTTACAACCCTGGAAAGAGAAATGGATGTTCTCCTGTGTGTACTTGGAAAGCTTCTACCACAGATTTCGATTCACTGCACTCAGTGGAGTTCAAGATTGTGCAAAGCCAAACAGCGCTTTTATGGAGTCAATGGAAATGTTGCTTTTAGGACTTTTTTATCTAGCATCTTCCTAGGCAAAGTTGGTGTTTTCCTCTCTGCTTACAAACTGCACCAGAAGCTAGGTGTTACATGCTGGAGTTAATCAAAGGGCTGGACTTGATGGAGTTCCTGTCATTGTCTTCAGCTCTCTCTAAAGGATGAAGGCACCAGCGTTTAACTTAGCAGTAAGAGGAGAAAGAGCAAATACTGTATTAGGGTTATTGTCTGAAAGATCTGTGCACCTTGGCAGACTGATTTGTTTCATGTGGCAAGAGAGCCGTGTGAGAGAGCTGGCTGCAATGCTAAAGCCGCTGTGAAGGAGGATTATTGTAATGAGCAGAGGCTGACCATGGAGAGCCCTCTCTTCCAGTCTTTCCATGCAGCAGCTGCGAGGGATCCCCCCAGAATATGTCCAGGTTTGGCTGGCTCTCAAATCCAAAATTGAACGCCTGTGTTCAAGGTAAATTTGTGGATGTGAATGCTAGTTAGTTGTCCGTGGTACCGACCACCTGCCAGCGTTTATGAGCTTGCATTTATTTGTGTGTGTGTGTACTTATTTTAATACCTTTTTGCATTTTTTTCTTTTATTTCCTTCTGTCACCTGCAGCAAGGGTCGAGTGATGTGTGAATATATTGTTTGTACACATGGCATCATGGCAGGGAGCGGGAGTTGTATTGCCCTTTGCTTATCTGCCTTCCATCTAGACCCCTCTGCCAGTGTTTCAAACAAGTGCCTGTGGTAGTGTTGGACTTTGCAGCTTCATTTCTATTCTGCTGAGCTGGGGCTCCTAAGAAATCTCAAACCCATCCCCTCCATACTCAGCTAACCTGGATGCTACTGTTTCATACAGAGGGGAGGATTCAAGGTCAGACTTGATGGTACTACCTCATTTTCTGCTAATTCCATTAGCATTCACAACTGAGACTCTATTGTGTTTCAGTCTCCCTGCAGAAGTATATAGGCTCTCCATGAAGATAGGATTCCATATGTACCGCTTTTGGTGAAATCTGTTTATCTTCGCAGTTGGCCAAGAATAAATAAAACAGCCTTATGGTTCCCGTGAGTATACGCTATATGCCTCAATTATTGGTGCATTATATTAGTAGCAGATGCTACATTCCCCCATATAAAAGGGAAGAAGATTTCTCAACAGTAAACCCAATTTTTTTGCTTATACACCGTAATTATCACCATTCTTTCATTTCGAAGGCATCTGTCTGACATACCCTAATTGTGATGCGTTGTATTACCATTTGCATTACGTTTTGTTCCTGAAAATAACTGTGACAGTGATGGTTAAGGTTGCAGGAAGGTTTCTGCCTCCTTCAGGTGCTTTGAACCTAGCCATAACATTTTTCTTTTAGCTTGAATTGTTTCAGGTGTTTCTTCTGGGCAAGTCAAATAGCCGATTTGCCCTCAGGAGAGCTGATGCAGGTACAGACCCACCAGCTTAAGGCTGTGTGGTTTGTGCTGCTTGGGAGCTGCCTAGGGCAAGGGGCTGGACAGACATACAGCTCTAGAATCTCCAGACAATATCCACTTTGTTGTTACTTCTCTTAGGTATGTTACCAGGAAGCACTTTGTCTCTCTAAAGAGCTTTGGTCAAGTGAGCCTTTGGACTCACTTGTTCTCAAACCTCAACAGAAAGATTTTGGTGCTTGGGGCGCAAAAAAATAGTGGGATCGGGACAGGTATTTTTGCTGACACTAGATGCCTCCTGTAGGCTATGGTATGAGATAAAATAGACAGTTTTCAATAATCTTACCAGGCTTATTCCCCAAAGGACATAAAACTCAGTTTCACCTTAGCTTGCTTCTGTGTTTGAGTTCACAGCCCCAGTGCGCAGGAGTGTTTCCCCTTGTATCTTGGAAAGCTGAACTGAGAAATACCCTGTAGCTTCACCCTCCTTTCATTCTAGGCAATATGGTAACACCAAGAAAAGGTATTTAAGCTGTCTCAGATTCTTGCACCCATAAAACTTCTTTTTTGATGGACTTCTAGCCTCAGCACAATTCTCCCTGACATATTCTGACCCCTTGGAGAGCAGCGCTTGGTAATTTTTCAGGGTTCACCTGTCTCCTGCGTGAACTCAAATGCTGTCCTTTCCGTTTGATTTCATACATGTTGCCTTTTGCAGCTTGAACCTGACTGGAATAGGCCGGCCTTTTCCCACCCGTTTAATGCACAGCTGCATCCTCTTCTGCACTTCTCCGTGCATGAGAACTGATGCTGACAGAGGCAACTTGCGGGGGGGGGGGGGGGAAAGGTGGAGAAAGGGGGCTTGAGCGTGTCAGTAGCCTCAGCCTCTCCCAAAATTGCCACGTAAATGTCATTTCCCAAAAAAACTTCTTGTGAGTCATCTTTAGAGATGTGTTTCATTCTAATTCCCTGCCCTACCTGCAGTGTTCAATCAGAGTGGCTGCAGCAGGAGGCTGTCTAATAGCAGACGTTTTTGGAGACAGGCGGTTAATGGGAACAGTAGCAGGCCCTGAGGTGTGTTTATACAGTCAGTCTCGCTTCCTCCACTCCTGTGATATATTAACTTCTTCGGAAGTTTCCCAGCTGTTTCAGGGGATAAATAATGGCAGTGGGAGCCCATATTTAACCTTCACCATTCAGACTGCATGCTTTGTAGTTGTCATCTGTTATCTCCCTGGCTATCTGGGAAAGAATTCACATGCCTTTCTGCTCTTTCGGCTGCACTCTTTCCCCTCTCCGCTTGTTGCCATGCACGTGAGAAAGCATGGCCACTCGTGTTTGTGTCAGTCAGAGCACAACCTTCATCCTCTGCATTTATAGATGCACTGCAGACTGGAGGCTGGTTCGCCAGGTCAGGGAGTTCCCAGAGGTTCTCCTAACAATGCCTTTGCATCCTTCCCCTCCAAGTTATTTGCTCAGATATAGTCCGTCACTCATTTTTTGTTGTGTGCTTTTTTTCCTCTAGCTCAGTGACTACTAAATAGAGGTGATTTGGGTTGGTTTTATCTCAGTGAATGATAAATAGAGGTGGTTTGGGTAAAGACCGGTGAATGTCCGCTTTGATATTCCCTGCACTTCCTTCTCCCCAGAAGGACTCCAGCCTGGTAAAGTCCTGGCATGGCGTGAAAGAATTCATGGTATTAGCTGTGTTGGTGTTGTACCAGGCTGCCCTGGGAGGCAAACACAGCTATGCTGAGGCATCTTGGTAATCCCTACATTCACCCAAGTATTATTTACCTGGGATTAGGTTTTCTGATTTTAAATGGGTGGAAAGGAAAGAATCAGATGAGCTGCTGAGGAGGCTGAACTCCTCTTGCGTAAACTCCAGTGGCAACCATGGATGGGACTGCTACTGAATGACAGTTAAGGATTTTAGGTAGCTTGGGTCTGAAGCTATTAACAAATACTGAATATCATGAAATATGAAGGAAAAAAGGGGTTTGTTCTGCATTATTTTGGATCCTGAAAGCATACTTGCATATCCTTACGGACCCCAGAGTCATCAAAGTAGAGGGCTGCATTTGGCCGTGTAGGCTGGGTGCATAGCCAGCTGCCACTCTGCTGCTGTTACCGACCTCAAGTGAGGAAGCGGCCTTGACCCTGTAGTAGAGAGTGCCGTGCTGAGCATTCCATTGGGATTGTTGCAAAGAGGTGAAGGGGTATCGACGTCACGCCATCAGGTGTGACACCTCTTGTCCTTAGCTGCTGCATATGATCTGCAGTAATGAGTCACCCTTACAAAGTCCAGTGATCAGTGAATGAGGAGGAAGTCCCTTCACACTGGTAAGAATTCAGCTGTGGAAAAGCCATGTGGGTGGGGAAGAACAGGCAGTATGTTCTTCACATTTGCGGAAGGAAGAGCAGAATTAGTTTGGTTACCATTCCTCTTACTGTCATATACTATGGTACATTAAAGAACTGATTGAGAGAGTAGGTGTCACAGATGCCATACAGATAATCTAAAGAGAGTCCAAGTCCTTGAGATCTTGTGGCATAGCAATTAGGACAGCAACAAGTGAATAGGAGCAAATGAGATTGCTACAATCCAACCACCTGTTTCCGAGATACATTTTAACAGTGGCCTCAGTGACCTCAGGTATGGCCATATGACAAACTATATCAAATAGTCATCTTAGCCTTTAGTAGCATACAATCAATTAGGTTGGAAAAGACTATAAGATCGTGGGGTCCAACCGTTAACTCAGGACTGCCAAGTCTACCACTAAACCACACCCATAAGCACCACATCTACATGTTTTTTAAACGCTTCCAGGGGTTGTGATTCCACCATCTTCCTGATCAGCCTGTTCCAATGCTTGACCACCCTTTCAGTGAAGAATTTTTTTTTCTAATATCCAATATGAACATTACCAGCATGGGAGAATACACAGAGAATTTTAGATTGTATTAGGGAGGATTTTGCAGCTGGGCAGAGAGAAGGGCTGGGTGACCTCCCAGGGCCTTTTCTGCACCTGCTCTTCGAATTCTGTGATGAAAAGTTTCCTGAAAGTCATTTTGTAGCAAAATTTGGTAGTTTTGCTTGTGGCACTGCTTTCTGTGTACTGTGGCTGCCCAGACACCCTCTTTAACATTAGTGCTCAGTGTCTGTGTCTCCTTCATTTCACCAAGGTGCCTGCTTAAGGAACCACAGGCTGGGACATTCATACTCTTATAAAAGTATGTTTGATCTTTAGGATTGTTCAGAAGGTACAGCAATCGTGCATTTCAGTGTTTGTCTGAATCTAAATTTCAAAATGGAAAGGCTTATGCTCGTGGTGGTTCAAGGGTACTCACCTTTGTTACGTTCACAAAATAAAAATACATGCTCTTTCCGGGACAAACTGAATTCTGTCCTTGATACAGAGATGATCGAGGTATTATTTCCTTGTGTCTCTGACTTGGAGGCTATAGAATTATTGTTGCTGACTGTAAATTATATCCTTGACTGTAAACAGTACCGGAGTTGTTTGTTCTAAAGTATCAGGTTTGGAAGATGTGCAGTGTATTCGAAACTAGTTTTGAAACACTGGATCTGGCAGTTCAGTACGGACATCTTCCAGCTAGATGTAGCCTCTTGCTTAATGAAGTGACGGGACAGGCAGTGGGAGCTGTGACTTACTAGGAAATAATGTGAAGCAAACTGATATTAGAAGGTTTTTATGTGCTTCATATTCTTCTTGTGCTCGGTCCATCTCCCCTTAGACTCTCAGCAGTATCTGGTAAAGGAAGCTCATCTCTCAGTGACTTGTGGTCAAAGGTGTATGACCCAATTCAACAAAACACTTCAGCGTGGTTGGCTTTAGGCATTGCTTCTTTCTTCACGAAGTCCATGACTTCAGTGGACTTGTACAAGTACTAAATGAAAAGACATCCTTTCTCCCACAGTTGTAAACAGAATTGTGTTTTCAGTTTGGGGGCAAGTCTTGAAAGACCTGTTACCATATTTGAGCATATTTGGTGTCCAGTCTTTCTTTAAAGCCAAAAAATCAAACTAGCATTGCCAGTGTCCCCAAATCATTTTGGTAAACTTGTCTGAGGGATAAAACAGTCACAATAGTCTGTTCTTTTCCTTATTGCATCCCTTCCTAAACAGGTGAAAGTTGGCAGGTGCTGTTGCATCTCTCTTTGAGAAGCTGGTTTGATTTGACTTCAGATGGACTGCAGTGAAGGGTACCTGTTCTGCTAATGAGTGGTGCTCAGCAGCCACTTAAACCCCTTGGAAACTCAATAGCAGAAGAGGTAGCCCCTGCTGATGTCTGCAGAGCTGTCGCTGCTGCATCCTCCCTGCTGCACCTGGCGATAAGGCACAGCTTGAATCTTCAAATGCTGCTGGGAGGATGATCAATCTCAATCCAGCCCCATCTTTCTCTCCCCCAGACAACTTCTGCTGAGGAAGAGAAGAAAACATGAAAGCAGCAGCATTAGGGCATGGGAATTTTGAAGGTGGTGGAGTTAAAAATCAATCAGGACCAACAACAAAGAGCTTGCAGCTTGATCTCAGGGAACGTTACTGCTGTGGGATCCCAAAAGCAAGTAAAAAACCATAAATGCAGACACAAGCAAAGGTGAACATTTTTGTATTCTTCCTATTATTACCCTCAGTGGAGGAAAAACTGCTTATTCTATCCACTTCCCAGACAAACTGAAGTTAAAATAAGATAGAGGGGAAACTACTTATCTGATGTTTGTGACAATGCTATGCATATGATATATAGCAGGAAATTCATGTAATGAAAACTAACATTAATCCCCAAGAAATGTCTTACAGACCTGAACACAAGATGCTAGGTATTTTAATCAGGGAGAGGGTTTTGAGTGATTTATTTTGGAATTTTTGCGGGTTTTTTTCCCCTACTAGTTTCAGCAAATGGAACATTTTCTGGCACTTACCTGATACTGTCTCCTCCCTAAAAGTAAGTAAGACTTAATGTTTTAAGGTTTGGGTTGTTTTTTTATTTTATTTCAGTAGAGGGTTCACCCTCAAATTCTATCAGAGTTCTTCCTTTTGCTGAGATTCTCCATCGCATTTGGAAAATACTTGTATAACTGTAAGATCTGACACTGAGGCAGGTGTTTTAAATACAAGACCTAAAAATCTGTATTTTGGCCTGATTTCTATCAAAATGTATTTTCAATCAAAACATGCTTCTATCTATGGGACTTAGCTGTTTGCACTACCTGGAATCCAGGCAGTGATTAAATGCCTGACTATTCCTTAAGTACCCAAAGAAAAGCTTGACATTTTAAAAATTGGTGTGAATTCTTACAGGGCAGTTAATTTAGTTGATGCTGTTTAAAATACAAAAAGAAACCCTATTGGTCTTACTGATTACCAGGCCACTGAATACAAGGCTTCAAAAACAGTAATTAAAATGCTTTTATTTCAGACTTGGTGGTGGCTTGCACCTTCCTGACCATAAAGCCATATTGCCATCTTGATTGCTTTCTTATCAGGTGTTCTTTTGCTGGCTTTTATTTTACTCTTTGGTTTGGCAAATCCCACATCTTTGATTAATTGATATTGAGAATCGCATGTCTGTCCCTCTGAACTCTTCCACATGATGATTTTGGATCTGTGAGTCTCCTCTCTGCAGTAGCTTCCTCGCTCCTCTAGGTTTTTGGAGACCTTGAATTTAGGGCTCTTGAAATTGGGGATTCGCTGAGGTCACTCCTGGAGCAGAGGTGGATTTGAGCAGCTGGGCAACAAGTGTGAGCCATGTGGGGAGAGGACTTGAATTCAGCACAAAATGTGGTCCCAGGTTGAGATGCTGTCTTCTCACATACATCCCTGAACAGACAGCAATTCTGCATTGACACACAACATAAGGTCACAGTAGTCTGTAGCCAGATACCTGAGGAATAAAGGCAAAATACAATCAGCAGATGCTGTTACACCCAGAGTACAGCTAAAATGGAAGCGTTACCGGAGTTTTTTTCCCCTAAGCTATAGACTCTTTCAGAGCTACGTGATCTAGCAATAACAATGATCTGATGGATAAGAAAATGTCCGCGTTTTCAATTAAACTTTTTTTTTATTATTAAATGCAATGGACTGCAAAACATTGGATCTCTGTTCCTGTCTGCTTTTACACCAGAGCAAAGGCTTAACGTCTGCTTGTACTCCAGGTCTGCTCTTTGCAAGGTGATTTATCTGTGTCGAGTTTGCTGCATGCCTATAAAATCAGGAGCCTGGCTGAGTAAATTAGAACTGAATGAAAAGTTTTTAGTCCAGGGACCAACAAGGTAAATCCATCATACAAAATGAATCTGAATTTTTGCCAGGTGATGTTGTTCAGTATTGTTTCATATTATTTCTTACAAGACTTAATAAGAACTGTAACAATTTATCCCAGGTGGGGAAAAAAGAGATTTTCCAAAGTTCATAGATTTTCTTTTTTTTTTTTTCAAGATCAACTGAACTTTTATAAATAACGGCATTACCTCCAGATCTAGAGATAGGTTATTTTCTACTCTTCTGTGAGCTGCCACTTGTGGAGGTTTAATTTCAGGATGACTAAAAAGTACATGTACTTTCCCCCGTGCACATGCTTTACATCTATTGTGTTGCATCTCAAATCAAACACTGAAAAGCATTTGCAGGATTTCACAGGAGAAATGCAAAACACAACCTTTGTTGGCAGTTTAATTTTGAGGTTTTTTTTAAACAAATACAAAATTCTTTCCTGAAGATGGGGTTTGAAATGATACTCACAATGAATCATTTGATCTACTCTTGATTTCTTCAACAATGATGAAATGTGATAGGAAAGCCTCTGCTACTTCGGCATTTTATGGCTGAGAATTTCCTTGATTTGTCCAATTACAAGGCTGGAAAAATGTGACCAATATTTGCACACAATGCAACAACAGCCTATAAGAGTGGAAAAGGGAGGAAGATGGTATTGCACAAAATCAATGCTTTCAGTCCCAGTTCACTCCTATTAACCGCGTCCTGAACACTTGCAATTAAATATGTGCTTCTGTAATTTGCTGAATTGGTGCCTTGAAGGTTGCTCCTGCCAGGACTAAAATTAGCCCCAGTGCGGTATTGGAATTCCCCTCTGAAGGAAGGGGGTTGCTGGCAGAGTGCTCCCAGCCGACAGGGCTGCACAGTTCGGATGTGCTGGGTCACTTGCTTTTGTTAAGCAGGTTTCTCTTACCTCACCTGAGTAGTTTTGGCTTGATGTGAGAGGAGATGGGGGCTTTTAGGAGATGTTTGAGCAAACAGAGTGGCCTTGCAGATGAGGGCTGTGCAGGGAATGCAGATGAACCAGGCGCTGTGGCATCAGTGGGAGAGGAGGGGCAGAAAGAAAGGTGATAAGAGAGAAGGCCAGATAAAGAAAGAGAAGCATTGCCAGGAAAAACCTTGAGGGCAAGGACCAAGGGACTGCTCTGGCAAATAACCCTCTGCCTGGAGTTCTGTACTCAGCCACAGTGTGAACCCTGGGCACTGTGTGAATATATAACGAAGGAATCCAGGCCCATCAGTGGAAATCATCTGCTGAACTGAGAATAAAAAAAACACCTTGCAAGGTCCTCAGATCCTCTATGAGTAATTCCACTTTTCCTGTCAGTTTTGCTGGCATTCTCCACAAGGTGGTAAGGTAAGCACAACAACAGAAAGGAAATCAAAAAGGCAGGGCAATCCTCAAGGGTGTGCATACAACCCTGATGCTTTAATGGAGCAAAAGTAATCTGTCTTTAAGAGAAAGATTTGATTTATTCAATGATATTGTACTGGAATTTGTTGCTATCTAATATCCTGTGTGCTGGGAATAGCTAGTGAAGGAAGTACAGCCCAAGCCTTTTTCCAAATACAATTTTGGGGATAGTTCTGGGGCTCGGTCTCTGCATTTCCACAAGGAGAAGCAGCATGAGATGAGAAAGATTTTGATCAGCATTCTTAAAATCTGTGAGAGGCCAGGGGTTTTTTTTGATGTTAATATCAAGTTAGTGCCTGACAGTAAATTGCAGAAGAAAATCACAGATGTGCTGTGAATTGTGTAGCAAGATCTTTCCCCTGGAATGGTCCGTGTTTGTATTCTGGCAGGCCCACTGGTGGCAGAGCGCTGTTTGTCAGAAGCAAGTTTTGTGGACAAGAGAAGAATAAGGATTGTCCAGTGGCTGTGATGCAGGTGTCTGGCAACTCTGACTTTCAGCCTTTGATTTCTTTGCCACATATTTCTGGTACATCGCAGATTGAGATGTGTGCTTTAGTAAATCAGAGAAGTACTTTGTAGTTTTTCTGTTTTGATACAAAAAGGAGATGCCAAAGGAAATGAGCTGCAAACTGTAGAACTACACTTCACGTTAGCTTTCCTGCAAGTATTTCATGATTCTCCTGACTGGTGGCCCAGAATTAGGAAGGACAGTTTGTGGTCAAAAGAAAAAGATATAGGAGGAGCAAGGGTTGTAATTGGAAGAAGACTAGGAAAGGGAGGAGCTGCCCAGGTGGGATTTCAGATTGCACAAACTGTTTTACCGTGATGCATTCAGCTTTTGTTACAGGGCTATCTATGTGTGCGACTAAAGCATGTGAAAACCCGTGTGCTGACAACACCACATAAGGGGAAGAGGTTTTGGAAAGATGCATCAATCTGACAGCAGGGGGGTATGTACTGACATCCCAGGTGGGCAGCTTTGTTGGTAAACAGGATACAGAGAAGATAAAAAGGAAGAGTAATTTTGGCATTGTCATTTCCACTTCTCCCATTACAAAAAATTCATGAACAAGATCTGCTGTGAAATAAAAAGCAAGCAGCTGTATAATATTACTACAAAGTACCTGAAGGAAGGATCATGATAGAATCAAACTGCCACGGAGAAAAGCAGTTATGGCTGTGGAAAAATAATCTTGGTGCTTTTCCTACTCAAATACAGGTATATGGAGGAACATCACAGCATGGCAATGAGGTGATACTTGTCATTTGTGTGACAGAGACAAATTAGAATCCAGCCATCTCAGTGTGGGAACGATTTTCGTGAAAATTAATGACTTGATTAGAAGGAGAAATGAAGCTTCTTCAAGGGGACATGCAAATAAAGGAGGAATCACTAAAACTGTCACCTGATGTAAAGCGAACATTACACAAAGAAAGATTGGTGGGATATTGTACAAAGACAAATTTGATGTGATATTAATCATATAGCGCCAGCGGGAGCAAAGAGGAGAGGGAGAGGAAGGATTCAGTGCAGTAGGTGTCTGACTCAGGGAGGTTTTTTCTGCTGAAGCAGGGGATGAGTGTACCGTTCCCAGGTAAGCCAAGTACACCCTCTGCACCCTGGGCTGGGGTGCCACGCTCGGGTAGGTTTCCCAGACCCTCTTTTTTTCTGGGTGGTGCTTCCTGCTGTCTCCAAGCCCAGTGGAAGAGGTTTGCCTCCTTTCGTAGGGTCATAAAGAACCATTAATTTCAGCAAGTGGTTGTGGTTCTCTGATGGCAAATTTGCAGAGCATGGTGTGTGTGTGTGTCTTGGGTGATTTCTGCAACTTTTCAGAAGGCGTTGGGCCACTGTATTTTAAATGGCAACAGTTGCAGTATCTGTTAGGAAGAAGCACGTAAGGCTAAAACCGAGCAAGTGTTACACCCAATTTCTAACTTAGTTTTCTTGCGTTAAGAACCAAATCTACAGGGGCAATTTGTTTCAGGTTCCAGCCCAACCTTTCCTTCCTGGGGAAGGAACACGTTTGAGGACAAGCAAGGCAGCTAAACCAAAAGCGATGCTTTACTTAAGCAGGATTATTACCTACATTAATGACTACAGATATGCAAGTAATATGTTCACAGAAGGCCTTGATTTGAGTTTGAGGGGTGCCTGAGAGGTTTTCTTAAGTTTTCTCTAAGTCCAAATGATCTGTAACATGTATTTTTCTTCTACTGTTTCCTTTCCTTGGGTGCAGAGACAGACCTTTCAGCCTGATGTAGGTAACACAATAGCATCCAAAGCTGTTTATTAAACACAGCTTCTTATCCAGCACTGCCAGCGGGAAGGACACTGATGCCCAACCAATTCTTTTCATGGTGTGTTTTGTGAAACTTAAATTTGATGGGAATTTTTCGTGGCAAAATGAAGGATCTTGCAGAGACCTAACAGAAAATAAAAACCTAGTGCCATGCTCTAGCTGCATGTGATAAAAGGAGGTGCAGAGATAAGCTAGTAAGTTCATGACATGGTGATCTCCGTTTCCTTGGCTGCTGAGCATTAGGCTGGTTGATGTTGAGTCAGCTGTGTGCTCTCAGGATGGTGATGCTCGTGACAAGTAGGATGGATTTGTGCTGCTAGGAGGCACGTTTTTGTCCCATCTATGTACAGGCTCTGGCAGAAGTTTTGGAACAGTTTTCATACATTGAGATACATTCTAAAACATTATGGCTTAGATTTTTTTTAAATTACAAGGGAAGTGTATGTTGCTGAGCATATCATAACTTTCCCCCAGGAGGTAGTGCTTTGCTGAGGTAGGATTTTTTTTGCATGGGTTTGGAGCAGGAGTCACCCTCATTCATTTCCAGTTTTAGCCCATGTTCTTGGTCTACCTACTGTAGAAAATGCCATTTTGCCTGTTGGTAAGGAGCCTGAAACACTTGGTTTTCTAGCTGCATCACACCTGTATTACAATAACCTCCAAATGTCCTCCCTCCTGGCCAGGCATTGCCACCTAGACCTCCCTCTGCCTGCAAGATGGCTGCAGTGTGTTCTTTTCTACCGGAAAATACATGTAGTTTACTGGTCTGTACAAGACATGCATTTCCCTGAGATCAGGGTAATGACCTCATGCAAAGCTATGAGAAGCCTTGTGAAAACCAAGGTCATCACGTGTGCAGTTTTTGTGCACGGTTTGACAGGCATACCTGGAGCTGCTAGCTTGCCTTGCACGAATACCCTTTGTGTGCTCACATTAGTCACGCAGACTGGATGCATGTTTCTATGCTTTTTCATGCTTTCAAAACTTGATCCTGTAGGGTCACTTTATCCTTTTTTTGTTTGTTTATTTCTAATGAGACAAAGCCAGCTGTTGCTGGCCTTCCAGGAATGTGGAAATACTCTCTGTTAATAGCAAGGCCCTCTCATCCTCCAGCTAAGAATTTCCCTTGTTCTCCAACAAAAAGTTTTGAATCCTCCGCCTGTTTTCTCTTGTTTGGAAGTGTAGTCACTGGGACTGTCTTCATATTCCCTATGTATATTTAAACATAAATTGCATCTGACTGTGGTGACACTAATTAAGGTGGAGGCACTCAGATGCAGCCCCCCCCTTGCAGGGAGCGCAGCCAATAAACCTGCCATGACTGGCAGGTGTTTCGACCGCTTTAGACAACTGCAATTCCATAGTGTCCTTCCCCTTCTCCTTGATGAGGAGGGGACTGCCAGGCCCCCCACTGGGGCAACCATCACTAGGAAGGGACTGGGTGGCTTCAGTGAGCGTGGGGCTGGCGCCCTACATGCCCTCCAGCCTGCTGGCATCTCGCCCATCAAGGGTCTTTTCAAGGCTGTTGCCTCCCCTTTGATGTAAACAGGGATTTCCTACCCCCCCCCCCCCCCCCCCCCCCCCCCCCCCCGCCCCACTATGAAATATCTCATATTATCCCAGTGATCTTCTAATATCCCAGTTATGTGCTTCGGAGGTGTTTGACCAAATATTATTAAAACTCTGCAAGGGCTAATAATCCTGCAAGTAGCGCGATGCCTTCCTGTGACATTGAAATCATTTAGTAATTTTACAGTACATTTGAATTTCGGCGTCGCTCAGCCGCTCAGTTTCCATTAACTTTGCCTGGAATTTCTTATGTCCATGCACACAAGCAAAAGTGTCAAGTTTCTCCTTCATGCTCCAGAACGCCACCTGAATCACAATTGCACTGCAGCTAATTGTTATTAATTAAGCTGTTCCTAGCTGAATTGTGTGGTGGTGCTTTTTTCCCCCCCTTCTCGGTTGAAATAAAAAGCGAATGCATTTAGGAAGTGCAGTGTTGAGGAGGGAAAACAAGGGAGCCCTGCTCCTGGGAACTTGTCTGTGCCCTGTGAGATGGCTTTAGGGTGGGTGTTTTTAAGGACAGGACCACTGTATCAGCAAGCAGTGCAGAGCCAGGCTTGTTACCGTCAAATTAGGTTCCCTGACCTTCGCTGCCATTTACCCGTCACAGGCAGGCAGCTTCAAGGACATTTTGCAGTGGGTAAATTTTCACTGAACGGTTCTGGCTGCACGTGCTCCTGCATCACTTAAGCACCAGCCATGGCCAAAACCCCCGGCACAAGGTTTGAGTGGGATCACGTGCCGGGCGCCCTGTGCCCCCCACCGGGGCTTCCCCTCCCGCCTCCCTCCTGTTTCCCAGGTTCAGCTGAACTGAATCATCAAGCGGAGTGAGCAACAGGAAGGTATTAATAAAACAGGGACCCTGGGAAAAGCATCCTCACAGAGGGCTTGTGTTGGGAAAGTTGTTTCTTGGCCTTTTCTTCTTAATGAGGCTGCTAATAATGTGCCTGTTGCTTTCTACCTGTAGACGAGGAGCAAGGCGCCTGTCATTTATTTGCCTTTCTTGGTGTTTGTTTATGAAAACAAAATCAGTTGGGGACGTCTTCGGGCAGAAACGCTGTCATCTTCTTGTGAGAGGCAGGAATATTGCAGCTGCTTTTGGTCTGTGTGAATATGTCATCCGTCTTCAAAAAAAGGAACCAGCCATCTGCTGTGTCTTCCTTTTGTCCTCCTTGCCTTGGGTTAAGAACCAGAAAACAGATTATTTTGGTACATCTCTGGGATATGTTATTTTAACAGTGAGCTAATGGTTACTGCTTGCAGGATGAAGGTGCATATAAATGTCCTCTTAAGACGTCAAGAATAGTCTTCGGAATTTCCAGAGTTGAAAAGGATCAGGGAATGGCTTGTGCGCAGGCAACATAAATAAACCCGAGGGCACAGACTGGTGGTTGCTACAGATTGTTCACCTGTAGCCTTGCTGGAGCAAGCAGCAGGGAAAGGGAATCCCTTGAAGAAGCATTGCAGGTCATTGAGGTGTGGGAGTCTTCTGCACTGCACTCAGTCTTAAGAGTGATTTTTCTCCTGCCATCCTCTCTGTATGCTGCTGGTTGAAGCTTTAATCTGTCCACAGATCCTCCCACTGCTGCCACCGCTGTTCCCAGGGCAGCTTCAATGTTTTATAAAGCATTGCTTTTCTTTCATCCCAACAAAGTTCTTGGCATTTTGCTGTTACGTGTCCATTCATCTGCCAGTAGCATATGTGTAAAAATGACCAAGTATCAGATAGCAGCCTGAGCTGGGGCCTGGGAAGGCAGTGAAGACTACGGCCATTTGCAGGTTAAACCCCTCATCCTGCTCTGCCAGAGTCTCTTACGGCTTCCTCCCAGGACTGTCATAGTCACCATAGCCTCCTTGATCCATGGGGGAGGTCTGGCCAGTGGATTTGGGCAGTGTGTTCCCCAAGCAAGGTTTGTGCCTGTTCTGTATCGTGGTCTTTTTGCTAAAGCAGCTTTCCTTGCAATGTCTGCAGAGACCTGGCTGGCCACCCTGGGGTGGGCATCTCTCTTTTCGCAGGTAAAACAAGGAGCAGCCCTCCATGGTTTCTGTATTCCAATGAAAAAGGGCCAAGAAAATAGACACCTAGACCAGCCATATATTTTTATATCTGTGTATGTATGTGGGAATAGTTACATGTGATGTGCTTCCGTGTTCCACATAGAATTAGCAGCAGGGGGAAAACCCATGGGATCACAATGTCATTTCTGACCGTTTTGTGTGGTGATGTGAGCTCCAACATGCACTCGCTGTCTTTGGTTCCTCCAGCCTTCCCTGATTCCCCGTCAAGGGTGTGCAGTTTTGCCTGAATTCGCAGCTACTAAGAGAGGCAAACTCCAGTATGGGTTACTCCAGTGACAAACCAGTCCTGCTGTTACTGAGTGGAGGACTGAAAACTAATGGTGCTTCTGCTCCTGGGATTTACCATTTGGAAGATACTTTATTGCTATCTTGTGACATTTCCCTGCACTTTTATGCTCATTTATATAACTGGTTTCTTTGAATTTATGTCAGGTTTTCTTCATGTATAACAGTGTCATAAATTGTGCAGCCCTACTTTCAATGGTTATGAATTTGAGATACTCAGTAAACTGTGGAATGGGGGAAAGGGGTGGAAGCCTTTTGAAGAGGCTTTTGATCACAACCCCAAACAAAATAACCTGTTCTGTCAGTACAAATTTGAAGCAAGCATGAAAATAAATAGGCATAGTCTTTCTTGACTAGCCAGGTGGTTGTGGTGATTTCTTTGGTTTTGGTTTGTTTGTTTGTTTGTTTGTTTGTTTGTTTGGGGTTTTTTGTTTTCTTTTGGGTTTGGTTTTATTTTTGTGGGGGGGGGGGGTGTTTCATTTTTGGTTTTGTTTTTTCAAAATGGAAGTTATTTGTGCATGGTAAAAGGAAATGCGAGGCCAAACCCACGCAGTGGTGACGTGCGGTGATCCCTGGGATCCCTGTTACCTAAGGTCTGTAGAGGTTTTCAGAGGAAGAGCAAATTAATGTTCTTCTTTTCATAAACCTTTTCTCTTTCTCTTCATAAACCCACTTTTTCAAGTGTTGCTATTTTTTAAGACCCTCAAACAAGCTCAGATTTCCAAGGAGTGTTCAATGACTATCAGAGATCCAAAGCCTATCAAAGCCACTGGTCAGGCCAGTGAAATAAAGACCTTGGGTTTTGATTTTGCTGGCATCTTGCTTTGTAGAGGAAGAGAAACAGCTCATTTAAAAATTGCTTTCTAAGTTCAGCTGTCAGAGAAGCTTTCTGTTGACCTTTACAAATTGATGCTGTCACAATCAATGGACAGAAGTTTAAGGGCAGTCTCTGGGGCGGGGGCGCAGGAATAAACCCAAACATTTATAAAATATATATGGAGCACATTTTAAAAAGCCCAATGTAAAGTATTAACAGGGAGCATCTTTGAGCAATCTGATCTATAAAGAACTCAACATTTGACACAATTTTGACAAGTATGGCTACTTTAGAAATTACTTTTTGGGATGATTTCTGAAAGTACATGAGACAAAAAATAGCAAACAAATATGCCTTAGATTACTGCAGCACAGCAATAAATTGGGCAAGGAAAACAGAGACTTTGAAGTCACTTTGCCAGGTTCAACTGCAAGGGAAATACATTTGAGGAGCAATTTCACAGCAGCTTTGACTCCCCCTATGTCCCCTTGCAGTCTTGGAAAGTAAAATGGTTTACAAAGGCTCAGTAGGAATTGCATGAAGAGGGGCAAGTCGGTCTGTGACTTCAGCTGCCAGCTCACTCATTTTTGAAGAATCAATGAGACAAACTGAGAAGCTCATCAAACACAGACACAGTCCTCAGCTCCCAGGTAAAATAGGCAGAAGCTTCAGCACTGCAAGCGTTTGCCCTGAATATACTGCTCATGTACAATGAGGTTATCAACCCAAATGCGAGTCCTGCCTCTACCCCCTTTGTGCAGATTTAATAGTACCTTATGCCAACAGCCTTAGTGAGGTTAAACAGTGGTCCCTTTACTTTCTTAACAGTGGGAAAAACACCTCAGTGTTGGAGGTACAGTTTTATATGGCATGACCATAGCAAAAAATAGCTACTGTGCTGCTGTTCGGCAGAGCTGAAGCACTCAGTGGCCATAGTAGAATTTATTGGGTGCTCAGGCATTTATTTAGCTGTTTATTTTTTATTATGTTTAATTTAAATTGTGCAATGCAAGATTGGTTCAAAACATGTGGGTTTGAGAAGGTGGGAGTTTGGTGTTCACTTGCGCTTCCACTCTTGAGCGTGCCTGGCTGCAGTCATACATGCCTAGCAACCTGTATGAAGCTGTTAGTATGAAACATGCATGAACTACAACAGGTGAAGAATCATCTGTGGCAGAAGATACTGGTTTAAGACTAGGGTGTATGTTTTTACATGTAGCATACAGAAGTAAAAAAGGTTCTTACATAGACCTTGAGTTATAGGAAGTTTGTTTTTCCTGCCTATGAACTGGTATCTGAAAGCGCTTTGTTTAATAACATATGGGTTTTATTACTTAGTTTAGCCATGGGCAATTAGGAAAATACAATGATCAGTTTAAGAAAGGCTTGTGTAAGACAGCACTTCAGATTAGTTCTTGGACTTAATGACCTTAATGTATATGACCACCGCAGCCCCAGGACGTGGTCCCTGTTCCCAGTTCCAGTATGTTTTTGCTCCAGATGATGTGTGGCATCCACCTGCGGGCCTGGCCAGCCTCAGCACAGCCCCTACCTCCCCCTGCAACTGCAGCACCGCTCTCCTCATCTACAGTACTTCCAAGTTTAAATAATTACCATTTCAGCTGTCTCACACGAGCTGAATTCTGTCTGCTTGACAGGGTTATCGTGTTGCTTGAGAGCCTGTTATTTTCATCAATGAAAAATAAACTATGCAGTTTCAACTTAATAGACCTATGCATATTGGCTGAAATAGGGTAGTTTCTTTAATCACGTTCTACTGCATTGCACAGTCACCTTGAAGCACTTGGGCAAAGTAGCTCCGAAATGTTGGGTTTGCTTTGCCTGGTTGATGCGGTCACCCAAGCCCCAACATAGCCATCTCAGGCGCTTCCCATGAGATGCTGGTTTTCTTTATTTCCCAAAGGTTTTCCCAGGGACTTTTTGTTCAAGCTTTTCCGCAGTTTTGTCTTGCAGGGTTGCAGGGTTGCCAGAATTTGTTTTCTCCAAAGCAGTCCATTTCTTTGTGTTTAAATTTCATAGTTACTTTAATCATTTTATTAGGTGGCGTGTGGGTTATGTGATAATTACTAATGTAATGTGAGAAAAATTTCTGTGGGAGATCTTGGGAAATACCTTTTTTTTGTTGTTGTTGCAAGTGGCTTGTGCTTACCCTGTAACGATGTGATGGTTGCTGTGTGCTTTAGTGGTGACTAATTAACCGCGCTTACATTAGCAGATACAAAAGCACCTGTCCCACCTACCCCCTCTGAGCTGTATCTTTTACATAAACAGTACTTAAATACTAGTAAGTAGGATCTGAGGGCTTGTGCGCATTTTGCAAAGTGTATTTTAAATATTGTATGGGCAGTGAGGACTGCAGTCCTGTTCCCATCGCAGTAGCTGCCAGTGCTCCTGCTGGATTTCTCAAGCTGAGAATCAGGCAGAAGCTGAATGAATGTGCTCCCTTGTGCACACACAAACTCGGTGTGTTTGTACAATGTTAATTAAAATGCATTTAAGTTGAGTGAGTGCTTGCAGTATTCAGGGGCCCTGCGGGGAAGGAAAAAACCAGAAAGCAAGGCAGGCAGGCCAAGGCCCCTGGCTGTGGTGGAGCTGCATGTGTCCCAGTGGAGTGACAGGAGCTGCTGGGGAAGACCACCACCACCACAGCACTGCGGCAGTTCTCTGTGCAAGCTGCGTACCCCTGGACCCCCAGGAGAGCGCTGCGGAGGGGGAGGGAGCCCTTCATGTCCCCAGCGAAGCAGCCTGGTTTGTGAGCTGGGAAATGATTTTGGGTCAGCCTCGCAGCAGACGTTACTGGCATCCCTTGCTAAATTGGTCTGTGCTGAAGACTCACACAAAACCCCAGCCTAAGTGCATAGCTCCCCTTTGCTCCCCCCGCTCACACCCATGTATGTATTCACCTGGTGCTTGTGGTCTGTGCTCTATTATCTTCCTCCCACTCCTTCTTTTTTTTTGTTGAAAAAGCAACCCAAATCCTTCCCGCTGCTGAGACCTGTAGAGATTTCCATCGCTTTGTCCTGGTAGGGAGCCAGCATACACTGTGATGCAGCGATGGAAGGCAACAGGTTACACGAGCCATTGCTGTTGTGCTGGAGTGGGACTTGGGAAGGGTGAGGGTTGGAAAGCAGGGAGAGCAGAATCTGCAAACTCTTGGGCCTTCAGCTTGGCTTGCCAATTTAGCTGCCCAAGAACATGCGGCTTTGTATTATCACAACCATTTATCTGCAGACTACTAATCTCAGAAGGCATTCGTGATAATCTATTCTTTGGTACTGCAGGGAAGGATTTTGGTTCTTGGCATTAAGAGTTAGATTCACCAGCTTAATTTTGGGTGCTGGGCTCAAGTGTCTGAACCGGAGGCTAGTGCAGGTGTGGGTAGCCTGTAACAGTTTTCAAAAACAGGGAGAGCGGTTCCTCCATGTGATGGTTCAGAACAACAGCAACATTTGCGTGGACTAACTTGCACTCTGGAGTGGTATTGAATTTCCTCGGGGAGGAAGAGTAGGTCAGTTGGAAGAGGGATGCTGGTGATATTCTTGATCATACTGGGAGATCCAGTAAGGAGCTCAGACTGGAAACTTGGAAAAAGAGGAAGTTCCTACTGGTGCTCAGAAGTTGGAGGGTAGAGGAGATGGGTGTTGTATTTCAGAACTATTTGAAAACCTTTTCACTGTCTCAAAATGAGGCCTTACCTGACCTGAGCCGGGTGCTGGAAGCAGAGAGCTCTCAACTGTTTCTTAGATAATGTGTATTAATTACTTGTTTAGGTTACGTACTTCATGGGGAACTAGACCGCAAGTGTTGAAGACTTTTCAATAAAGTAAGTTATTTTTTGCATCCTGCATCCAGTAGGAAAATTCCACACTCCTTAGCTACCATGCTGCATAAGTGGCCATAAAAGAAATCTTAAATTTTAAATGCTTTTCTGTCACAACTTGCGTGCTGGTAATTTGCCAGTCTGACCACTGGAACCCACAGGCGCCTCCTCGGAGCTGTCCTGATGGGGCTGGCGGAGAGTAGCATGGGGCCATGTGTCACCCGCATGTCACCTCCATCCCTCGGGTTCCTCGCCAGCTTGGAGGCTTATCCTCTGCCTCCTTGTCGAAGCGAGTGCTTTCCAGATTCACAGCAAGACCTCAAGGAGAGCCAGATGATAGAGCAGATGGCAGATGACTAATTTGGCAAAGTTAGATGAGTGGAAATTGTTTGCTTTAATTGCTTGTCAAGTCCAGTACCTACATTATAGTTAAGAAGCAACTATTTACCCTCAAAATAGAACAAAATGAGGAAAGAAAGTGTGAGTGTGTGTGTCTGTGAAGAATAAGGAGAAAAAGGGAAGGAGAAGTACCTAGAGAAAATAATTTGGTACAAAGGCCTAAGGGAGAAGAACTTATGGTAAAGCTTCTTGTATTAATTGCTTTTTTTTTAGTGGTAGCTGTGTGATACAGGTCCTGCAGTATGTTTTTCCCATGTTGTCCTTTCCAATTCCTGTATCATAATACATATGTGATGAAACTAAAAGAGAAACAATGCTGGAAATACTGCCATAAAGCAAGGAGATGACAATGGCTTGACATGGTCGGCACATGCAATTATCCTTGAAATGTCACAACATAAATCCCGTCAATATTTTGATGCTGTTTTTGGTTGCTATGAACAGGAGTGCTACATCGGTAAAATATGCTGTGTAGCACCCACCAAACAGATTTTGGAGAGCTCAATGCAAAGAGAGGGTGCCATCAGCTCAGGAAAGTGTTATCACACATAACTGATCCTTCTTGATGAAGTTACAATCACTGTCAGTCTTTCCTGTCTTTACTGTGCCTATTTGTGTCCCTGTTCATATAATTGGGAAAGAGCTTCCCTTAGCAGGTGGTACCTGATCAGCGTCTACTGGAGATGGGACCACCCTGATAACGCACATCCCTGTGATTTTTCTGGAAATGCTAGAAAGCTTTTACAATGGTTTATGAATTGATATTTGGGAGTTTAGTGAGCGAATTTCAGGAAATTCTTGCTTTTGGACCCTGGTGCTATCAATCCAGGGACCTCTTCTCCACGCAAAGGGAAGAAAGGCTATAAAAGTGTTTCAGACTGTCCTTTTAGCATTGCAGATTAAAGTCAGGATGAAAATTATAAGGATTTTTTTGTTTGTTTGACTTTATTTAGCAGTTGTGGAGAGCTTAATGTGGAAATCAAAATAACTAATAGCACTCCCAGGCTTGTGTTTCTGGGCCATTTGCATGCAGGTAGAAGGGGATAAAGCTGTGATGGTGTTGCTCACAGGCACTGTGGGCCAGCCTGTACTGTGTCACCTCATACCAGTGACACACTGATACACTGAACAGTGGCTGAATGGCAATGCCAAATTTCTCCTCTCATGGCCACACAGCTGTCCAGGGGTTCATGGCAGTCAGGCTGATTGCATGCAGCTCGATTCAAATGGGATGATAATTTTCTAGCATAGAGCAGACCTCACGGAAGGAAAACACTTGTGCCAGCTGAGCTTTTAATTAACAGTACTGAGAAGATTATGCTCCCCTTCGTTACAGTCTCTCACCTAGGGAAAGCAAGCCTCTAATTTTAAAACACTCTCCAAAACCACTGGGTTTACAGAAAAACGGCTGGTGACCTCAAGGAGTATTTTGCCTTTTCCCAGGAGACACTTGCAAGGCTGTAAGTGCAGGCGGTCTGTCCCTTCATTAGGACGTGCATAATTGCAAGAAAATTCAGTGGTTTTGCAGCTCAATCAAGGAGAGCTGTAAAATAATAATGAAAGGATTAAAAGCGTGTTTACTCCTTCTTCTGTGTGCATACATGACAGGGTGCCCAGGTTGTTGCTGAGAGCGTGGAGCATAATGAAATGAATGGGGATTGCTGTGCATTGCTGGTAATTAGTTGTTCCTAAAGGGGCTCAAGTTATTTCCCCCCCCATCTGGGGGTCTTAACAAATTGCCATGAGTGTTTGCAATTATTAATAAAGAGTTATATTAGCTGCCTTTCAAGAAACCCTGATGATGGTGCTGTCTGTAAAAACACAGCTAATTAAATAAATAAGTGGGAAGTAAGGGAAAATAACACGTTAGAAAGAGACGCAGACTGTTGTTGGGCTCATCCTGTCTGGGATGAAGGAATGTGTAATTCTCTTCCATAAAAGTTCTCCTGAAAACAGTGAGTCCAAGAACTTAAGCCTCCTCTAGTGTTTTTGGTTCACTTGACAAACCGATTGACAGAGGGAGGTTGTGCTGCGTTCAGGTGGAGGCTGGTGTGGGACAAACACGCTGTTCTCCCACATCTTTGCCAAAGTGATAATAATACATGTTTTATGATTCAAAAGAATGCATCCAGATGCTCGAGATAACTCCCTTGGAGCTGGCAAAAAGGATGCCTCATCGCTGCTTGTCTGAATGTGCTTTAAGGAGATGAGTGGGACACCGATCCTTCAGGTTGGGGTGCCCATGCCAGAGATGATGGAATTCACTCTTCCTGAGCAACTCTAAATGTAGGCAGATCTGGGGAGGGGGTGAATAAGATATGAAACAAGTTGACGTCCTTCCAAAAGTTACTTAATTGAGCTGGGAGAATTATAAAATCTGTTAGTATTACAAGAAACAGAACTAGATGGAGTCAAATGTGATTTCTTAATTTAATGTATAGATTTGTCGTCAACAGAGCAGAGCAAAATAATGGCCTAAAAACCAGAAGCTAAAGGACATTTTTAAATGCCTCCATTATTTGTTACCTTTGAGTGAGCATCCGAATGATTTGGTTTTGTTATGAAAAAAAAAAGTCAATGGGAAATTAATTTCCAAGTCATGTGCATGAATATTGATGAAAATTGTAAATTCAATTCAATACAGACAATTATTACTGCTGTAATTGGGGCCATTAGGAGCTGAATCTCTTCTCTGTCACTTTAGGTAGCTGGTACTAAGTAAACAACTGAATGTGAGCTGTGAATGTGTGAGTAATGCCTGAAATCTGCTTTTGTGATGGCCAAGCAGTGCTCTGCCCCAGCACCCACCCCAAATCGCCCACGTTTGGGGTGTAGATGTGAAACACCATCAGGCTGGCAGCCTGGCTGGCCACCATCACCACTGGTTTGGGGCTTTCCAGGTGGGAAGGTGATGTCTTTCAGCTTTGGGATAACATTAGCGGTGCGTGTCTCTGGTCATGTACACGTGTGTACTGTGAGATTTGTTGGAGAATATGGAAAGAGAGGGAGTGGCCAAGCATGTGTTGTGGAGAGGTTTGTCTGAGAGCTTCATGACACACTGGTAACCTGGTACAGGCTGTCAGTCACCAGCTCGCTGGGGTTTCCATCACCGGGGAAAATGTAAGGGCATGTCAGATTTCCCTGGGTGTGCACTCAAATGGCACCGAAGGGTTTCCCTCATTGAGATGCTTCTGTAAGACCTTCTGAGCAAGTCAGGAGTATACGTGCTCGGAGGTGCTCAACAGGGACAGAAGCTGCAGACTGGAAGCAGATCTTAAGCTGCTATTATTTTGACCTCTACCAGAGGCAGGGGAATTAGTATTTTTTATTAACCAGGAGAGGTTCTGCTGCGGGGACTGCTTTTATGGTACAATCTTTATTTCTTGCTGCTCCTCAGTTTCTGGGGCTAACGTAACATGTCTAACAACATACAACAAAGTGCTTTGAAGAGAGTTTATGAAATATAGATTATGGTAGTTTTGCATGGCATGAAAAGGAAATACATTTTGTTGTGCTCATGTTTATGCCTATATACAGCCGGAGTATCCCTGAAAAATATGTATTAATTTGGCATTTAATTTTAAAGAGCTGCTGAAACACATAGATGCCTTTTGCTCTTCCAAGAGATGATCAGGAGAGTGAGGGGGATATGTTTGTGCCTTGTGAACAGAGGGACGGGGGATCCCATGTGACTTCTGCTCATCTCCTGCCTTACATGCGGTTACTTTAGTGCTGCTTAACTATTTTGGCAAATCAGACCCAGAATGACTATTTTTTCCCTGGAAAAATATCTGGTGGGAATTATCTCTTGTGGCTCAAGATGGGGGGATAAAACTTACTGTTAACTGCTAGTTCACAGCCTGCTTTCTGGCCTGTGTCCCTCCTAGGTTTGGATCCCTGGAATGTGTGGGCAAGCAGAAGTACACGGCAGAAGTGTCTTTTTACCCTATTAGTTGTATTTTGCCTTAAAAGAATGCCAACAGCATATCTAATCTCGCAGTTTTAAAGGACTCCCACCGAAGGATGGAGGTATTGTCCCAGCTCTATCCTCCTGCAAGTGACAGTCGATCTAATCTGCTTTTCTTAAATACTTCCATAGTTTTCTTTTTTGTATTTTGAATCTGACATAATTATGATGTGCATCAAAAGTGTGTGTTTAAAACCCATGCTGTAAAGCTGAGGCACAGACAGATTAATGGCTTATTATAATAACGGATTATTTAAGATCTGTGGTTTTACCCGCATTCACTTTGGGAATTCAACTCATTCTGCAGGTCAGGGCTCTCTGCTGCTCCAGGTACTGTTTCTGCATCAGCTGCACTGCTAGTAGGGTACTGATGGCAAAAAATCTCTGCTGCTGCACCCCCTGATTGATGTAGGATAGTCTCACTTTCATTATATGACTTAATTTGATGCAATCTGTAACCAATATTTTTTTTTTGTTGTTTTGTTTTGTTTTGCTGAGGGCAGGTGACCTGTCAGGACAGTACAGATCTGCAAAAGCTGAGCCAGGCCATGCAGTGGTTTGGAGGATTGATGCTGGGCAATGACTCCCCCTGATTTCCTAGATTATGTGGTAGAGCAGGCTGGGAAGAGCTGGGCTGCACGGACCTTTTGCCACATAACAGGCAGGCGGCAGCGGCCCAGGTGTGAGCTGGAACTAGATGTTTTGTGTAACGGAGGACCTGAGGGGATTTCTTTTTTTAAGACAGAAATTAAATGCTTGGAATTCCTATGAGGTAAATGTAAATGATCAAGGTGATTTCTCCTAAATTTGCTTTTAAGATTTAATTTATCTGAAGAAATTGTTTGCCATAGCACTATCAAAAGCTGGGAGTTATTGCAGTAGTTTGGTTGTACAAAATTAATCTCACTTGAATAGAACTTGCAGCCCTGGTTTACATCTGGGCCAGCTTCACCCCCACTGAATCCTTTTGCAAGAAAAGGCTCCAGGTGTTCTGCTTCCTTACGGCAACAAAAAGCTGAATTAGCTTTCAGGAAACGTTTAATGGAGGTACAACATGAAATATCAGTGTTGCAGTATACAGCTTTATTAGCTGAGCTGCTGCAATTGTTTTGTGAGCTATGTTGATCCTTAGCACCAATTGCAAAATGGAACAGAAATTATTTATTAGTCCTCGGGAGCCCTAAGACAGAATAATACTTATACGGCTGGAAACACAGTCAATCTTGTTGTTATAGATACTGCTGCATTTAAAGAAGAAGCAAACAAACTGGTTTTCGTAATTGGTAGCATATGTTTTTAGAAGTCTTCTGGCAGGGGCAGGTGTGTGTTTCCCTGAATGGTGGAGATGCTTTTTTTGAATAAAACTCTAAATATGAGCTAACACAGGGCTTTTTCATTTCAAAAAGAAAGGTGTGCCATCCCCTAGCAGCAGTGGTTAATCCTTCCAGGTGTTCCCAGGCAGCAGAGCTACGTCAGTCCCAGTGGGACCACATCTTTCTATCTTGGGAAACCCCAAAACTGGCTATTAAAAATATTATAAGTAAAATCTTGTTTAGTTATGTTTTATTCTAATTTGTAAGGTTTTACGAGAAAAACTTCAAAATGGGGATGTTCGTGCTTAGAATTAAACATTGCAGTGAGGTGGTAGTTTTTATTTTAAAACATGAGCAAACCAACCAGTTTTGTTTTTCTACTACACATTATAATGAAAATATGTCAAATACTGCAAGTTTTAAAACTTATGAGGACTCTGAACTTTTACCAGGTCATAGAAAGAAATAATAAAAACAATAAATTACGTTGCTTACAATATTTCCTTTGGTAACTAGACCAAATGTGTATTTGGAAAAGCTGTCCTGTGCAGCATCTGTTCAGCTTTGGTCCATGCTCGTTAGCCACTGGAAACACAAAACCCCAAAAATGATCTGATAAAACCTTCCTCCTGTGAATAGCTTGCCATGAGACCAGCCCCTGCTCTCCTTCTGCAGTGAGGAGTGCCGGTTCAGGACGAACAGATTTCTGCTGTGATTTTTAGGGCAGAGGGAGTTTCCTTGGGAGAAAACTTTGAGCAGTTCCTGGGTTTCTGGCTGCCTCCTGAAGCCCTTTGCCAAGAGGCTGCTTGAAGTTCGAATTGCCCTGGCACAATTGCCCTTGCTTTGCAGTGGAGACACTGCAGCAGAGAACAGTGATAAGAATTGTTCCATTTCTATTAAATGGGAATAAAAAGCGTGGGGTGGGGTGGGTGATGTAGTGACTAAACAGTCAGTAATAGTAGTACTCAAAAACCTAATTATTTCTGATGCTTATAAAAAGGACCTGCATCATTCAAAAGAGCATATTTTAGCCAATTTTACTGATTAGGCCTCCAGCCATGGAGAGTTTTGTTTGTATTGATCTAATCCAGGAGTGGGAATGGCTCCAGAAATGCTATTCTGGTCTGGCTTGTGTGTAGCATAATATAATGCCCATTTCAAAACTTTGGATATATTCAGATTAATTTGATCACAAATAAGAACAACCCACAAGCTGTTGGTAAAGAGGAAAAGTAAGTGCACACTCAAAAAAAAAAAAAGCCCAGCCCCACAGTTGACCATTTAGGTAGGTAGCATTGCTGTCCTGACAGGCAGAAAACTGTGTGAAAAACTGCTATTGTAACATGCTGCTTCTGTGTTTCTTTCCCCACATTCAATTTTGTCATTGCTTGATGCATGTGAGCTAGGAGACTGAGCTGAGCTGTGATTCTACAGTTGCTTTGAACTGGACTCCAAAATTTGTTAGAACAGATTACTGTAATATTAAAGAGCATTTTCTGAAAACTAACTGTATTAGGATGGTGTTTCCTAACTCATCTGACACATCTCCATTGTACGTTCAACCTGGTGACTTGTACAAAGACAGTATGGGGTTTTTGCTATTGTCTTTTCCCTATTTAATTGCATAAAGCTGGGAAGAGCTGGGGTCTTAAGGAAAGTGATGGGGAAAACCACGTTTGGTATAAGCCTTCTGGCCAGGTTGGTCTTGGCTTGTCCAACAGACTATTCTGAGCATCAGTTGAATAGGGGAAAATCTTGGATTACCCAGGTCAGCTTGGAAGCACAGGTCTCTACAGCCTTACATCCTTTAGTCTGTGAGTGGAGTATCTCTGTTCAGTGTCTGATTCTGTTATTGTTATTGTCAGAACTAGTAAGGACTTTGCTGGGACCTGAGTTTGGCCCTTTCGGTGTTGTGATCAACTAGTTTTGTATTTTTCCTGCATTTCTGCATTTTCAGCCTTTCTGCATTTGGTGGTAAATACCAGCACTTCATCCCATTTGGTGAAATGTGTTTAAGTTGCTGAAACAATCATGGACCATATTCATACTTTCCTATCTCTACTGCTGGTATCCAAGTAACTTGTGCTGTGGGTTTTGGTTTGGTTGGTGGGTTTTTTTGGTTTTGCCGGTTGGTTTCCCCCCCCCCCCCCCCAGAACCCAAACTGTGAATACGTTTTTTGTTACAATTACCTGCATCCCTGTATACAAACTTTTCCTTCTCTGCTCCTCTGCCCCTCTTTCACACATATCCTAATAGTTTGTTCTGTGGTTTCTTGCAGTGTGTGCTGGCACCGAGAACAAGCTGAGCTCCCTCTCTGACCTGGAGCAGCAGTATCGGGCCCTGCGCAAGTACTATGAGAACTGCGAGGTAGTTATGGGCAACCTGGAAATCACCAGCATTGAGCACAACCGAGACCTCTCCTTCCTGCGGGTAAGCGATCTTCTTTTTTCTTTCCCTCCATCTTCTGTGTTTAAGAGAGTAGCTACAGGTGCTGGGCTGGAGAGGGGCAAGTCTCTCTCCCACCAGCTTCACTGCAATATAAGAGGATAATAAAATGCCACAGATGGGCAGAGAACAAGAGCAATGTCATTGCTGTGACAGATGCTCTGAGTAAGTGTCATTTAGATTTATCCTGGACTCGGGGGAGAAAGCCATGTCACTGTGCAGAAAGGTGACACCTTGCAGGTCTGTCTCACCGTGTGTTGCCAGCAGGTACGGAGCAGGTAAGGCAGGGTATAGGGAGGTCAGAGAATCATGCAGGTAAGCACTGGAGCCTTGGAGAAGCTAAACCTAACAAAATGCTGTATATGGACTGATTGATAGACTAAGCAAGAGAAGAACTCTGGCAGTATTGGTGGAGCATTTAAGAAAAAGGAAAAGAAAAGCGTGATTGCTGAATGTGCATAAACCCCTCTTTGTGTATGAGCCTGGAGTTACAAGCCTAATTGAATCTCCAGCATGCAGGGGAAGTTTGTGATAGATGAAGGCTGTCCTGCCACTGTGGAGCCTGGGTTGTGTGCTCCCTTGGACCTCCTTACATCCAATTTTGAGTAAATATTGCGCTTTTGGGTTTGTGAAGGAACATTTCAGTGTAGTTTGTATGTTCTCTGTTAATGTGCTAGCAACCACGAGGAAGGAGAGGTGCTGAATTAGAAGAATTGAAGCTCATTGTTACTTGGCATTTCAAAACCCATTATGTTTGAAGAAATATCTGAGTAAAGGAGTGATCCAGTGCACTCAGGAGAGCGTTTGAGGGTGCTGCAGATGATGTGGCTGCCACATGGAAGAAACTGGTATGTAGGTATGAGTACCACAGTAGAAAAGGCAGCCTCTGGCAGTGGAGTTGCAGCCTGTGCTGATCATGCTCTCCAATACCAGAAGTCAAGCCGTGACACAGATAAAGGTTTACACTGCTTGTATCTTATGGTATTGCTCACGTATGCTTCCGCAAGTGCTGAGGTCATGTTTCAAGATGCGTGTCTGTATGTAACTGGCATTTTCATAAAAAGCACGTAGCAGGAGTGGTGAAGTTTAAAGCTGGCAGCAGGAAGAGGGTGGCAGGACTCAGCCCCAGCAGGTTGTGTTACACTCAGTCATTCAGTTTGCTGGGTCTTGGGTGAACCTAGTGCTCAATTTCAGTTTGTAAAAATGTGAACTTTCCTTTACTGGTTCTAACAAAGGCAAAGCTGATGCTCCAACAGCATGTTTACCTTTGCTTCACATTAAATTTGTTGGGGATTTCACAGGATTTCCACTCTATACGCAGGCCTATATTTACTCAAAGCCTAAATCAGGCTGCTAAAATATCTGCAAGCAAAATTCAGCTACCAGATACGTTTGGAGTAAAGTTTGGGGTGCTAATTGCTCAGGCTAACAGGTTGCCTGTTAATTTGAGCGACGAATGCCTAGGAAGTAAATGCTATCAATACATTTCACAGTTGTGACAGGTGGGGAGAACACATATGCTTGTGCTCTGAAATAGATATAGCCTTGGTGCAGCTGGACTAATGTTTCCCACCGTGTTAGACAGGCAGCAGATAGATACCCCCTGTGAGGGCAGGATCCTCGCACTGATTCCAGGCATCGCTGGAGTTTCAGATGCCTCCTGAAACCCCTGACTGGGCCGTTGTGCGTGGCTTGAATTCATCACAGATGGTTCTCCTGCTTTGGCTTTCCTTCCTTCTTATGCTGCTTGCTGGTAGGTAAGGAAAGCAAATTATTTGGAAATTAGGGAATTAACGTTCCTTGCGGAGAGTGGCCATAAGCAGAGTAAAATATTGGTGGAAAGTAGGCAGTAACATTGGCAAATGAGAGCCAGGAAGAAGGACCCTGCATAGTAATTGAAGGTGGTTTCGTGGCTTGTGCTTTTTGGTGACAGCCACTATTGCTTTTTTATTGGTTTTATTACTTCTTTTACCTGTGTCTGCCCTCTCACAGTTGTCTTATCGAAAACCAGAACTGAAAACAAACCCCAGCAAACTGGAAGTCTAGTTAATATGACAAATTGTAGTCACTAAAATAGAAGACCAAGCAGAGGAGAACATGTTCTTGGGGAAGCAAATAAATAAATAAATGTTGGCACATTTATGCCGATAATTTGACATTCATTAGTTAGACAGTATTACTTGTTTTATCACTTTAAAAATGGTTTTCGTGGCCAAATGAAGGTGGCAGATGGGAGACAGCTAAAAGAAAGGAGGTTTGTCTCTCTCAGACTTAAATGTGGTGAACTTGTCATGCAAGATGATGCTCCTCCAGCCTGCTCCAGTTTTCCTTAGTCTCTGTGCAATAACTGCCCCCTTCCTCTGCCAAATAGATTTCAGGTAGGTAGTTGATGCACCCCTGGGTTATCTGTATTTCCAGCTAATGAGTACCGTTGCTTTGTGTGCCCGCCTGCCTTCTTGTTAGTGCTCAGCTTAGCTGGGCAGCCTCCCACTCCAGGACAGAGGGAAGACCTAGTGAGCTAGGCATGCTGAGCCTTTTTATCATGCAATAATAAACGAATACCATAAATGAATTGAAGTGAAAAAACCCCATAATTTCATTTACCCTGCAGAGGAACATTAAAAGATCAGCATCTCATCTCTCATATTTATTTAGACATTTATTCCCTAAGTAGATTTGCTTTATGTCTATGAGTTAGCTCTCTTGGATATCTGCTGATTAAGACTAAATAGGGCTGTGTGTCACCTGAATGAAGTGCTCAACCACTTAAACTTCTGGGCCTGCAAGCAATTGCATGGCTTTGAGATCACGAGCGGCTTCATTTTTGTAAGAAGGGATTGCACATACCAGTGGTTTTTTTTCCTAGCGTTCTTCTGTATGCAGAACAGGAGTACACATCTTCTGTTTTCATTTTATGTATTTTATTTTTGCTTCTGGTTGTGTTGTAGTCTTGGTATTGCTGGGTGTTGTGGGTGGCCGAAACAAGGGTGAGCAATTGCAATATGAAGTTGCACTATGGATGTGCTACCCTTCAGCTCCATCAGCTCTGTTCCAGCTGCTCGGTGCTTCCCTGCACCGGAGCTGCAATGGGAGTCCTGATGGAGGAAAAGAACACTTGGTGGGAGGAAATAGATCTAAGCCTGAGTGCTGGGAACAGCAAGAAGTTTCTGACAGCGGGCTGGTTTTCTTTGTTTTTCCTCTGAGACTCAACCTACCTGCATATAATGTACACTGGGGTAATTCAGTCTTTGGAGTCCCACCACCACAAGCTTTGGCAATGAAATGAGGCTTAGCTGAATGCAGCACATTGCTGCTGGAGTAGCATCTCTCTGTCGAGGGCAAGGCAGGCGCTTCACTGGTGTAGGTGCTACAGTAGCGAAAGGCAGTTACTGTTTCCAAGACCGTGATTCAACTGGGCAGGACAAATAACTGGGTGGAAAACAGGCCCGCGAGAGCTCCCTTGTCCCTGTTGCAGGTGGAGGATTACCCAGCACGTCAGCAGTGACAGTGGGAAGAGACTGGGCTCTATCTCCCACTGCTTCCCAACCCACTGGCATCCTTCAACTAACTGCATAGGCCAGGCTTTTGTGCTAGCACTTGATCCATGAAACTAGGTAAGCTGGTTGAGCTGGTACATGTCTTGAGTCTCATCAAGGCTACAGCTGAGATTTATTTCCCTGCTTTGGATTTCAGGAAAAAAAATCCTGAGAAGAGCTCAGACCATGCACTGGTTCGTATTGCAAATGACTGTTTGGTTTCAGAAGCAGGAACCTATTTTAGTTTCACTTGGCAAAGCTGACAGTTTGTATTGTGGACAATTGTGGATTTCTTAATAGCATCTCCATATTCAAATTTCGAAATAAAATACACAATTAGTATACCACAAAACAATCTTCTAGAAGCACTCTTATTCTGTTAAACACATTTGGTAAACGGGAGTTATCTTTGACTAATCCCCAGGCTTTTAGCAATTCACAGTCAGTAAATTGTCTTCTGGTGCCTGGATTTTATTTAACCAATTCAGATTATTTATTTTTGAAGACATGACCAAAGTTCTGTGCAATAACTCTCCCGAATGATTATGAAACTTATTTCTAACTGCAATCAACAGCCTTCTAAAATGATCTACCACGGCTTTATAAAATCTTTTTCCTCTATGGTATGCCTCTGTAGCACCCTCAGCCACAGCTACACTGGCAGCTATCTACCTGCCATTTAACAGGGCAGGGGTTTTGTGGGGGACAGCTTTACAACTGCTGTAGTTAATGCAAAAATGTATAGCCCCATCTTCCCTTTGTCAGCATATGGAAACCTGCGCCAGCCCATACTTAACACTTTCCTTACAATCACATTTAGACTTTGTGGCAGATGGAATTTGTATGTTTGGGCTTTATATATTTTTGCTTCTGGTTGTGTTAGAGCCTTGGAGGAAGTTTGGGTCATACAGACCCCTCTGAGGGGGGAGGACTGCCAGAACATCCACGGGAACAGTTGGTTGCGAACTGTGCCGCCTGGCCCCTTGGCATTCAGAGCTGCTTCAGGTTTAAAAAAAAAAAAAAAAAAAAAAAAAAGTAATCTATTTTTATATAATATTTTTAAAGCTTTTTGGTCCTTTATAGCAAAACAGGCAGAGTTCAGCAGAGATGCGGGCATGAAGAGACCCTGCAGTCTGAACAGATGTGTCAGGAAGGGAAGCATAGAGACAGGAGGGTGTTGCCTTGTCCAGTTTCCTCAGCAGATCACTGTAATGATATGTATGGCTCCTGAAGGTCTGGCAGCACAGCTCTGAATTCTTTTCTGCAGCAAAATGGTATCTTAATTCCCAGTTGACAGGCTTCAAAAAGGTCCCAGCTCAGCAGAAAGAGAGTGGGTTGTGGAGTGTAGTGCCTGTCAGGAGTCCCCAAAAAGACAGGCTTACAGGGTGGCTATGCCTATGTGGAGGGGAATTTTCATCAGATTTGCTTGGAAAGCATTTCAGTCTGACCCTACACCAGCATGGGGATTTGGGTGGGGGGGTGTGTGTGTGTGTGTGCGCTGGGTAAAGCTGCCCTGTAGCATTTGTCTCACAGTGAGTTGCATCAGGAGAGCCTTGCCAGCATGTGTTTTGTCCTTGGCTGGCAAAAGGCAAAGTGGCCTCCAGGTAATTACAAACCTGGAAATCAAATACATATATTTATGTATTTATAATTGCCCTCCCAGGACCTTACGCGTTAGAAAATGAAGAATAAAGAGCCAAATGGTATGCCAGTAGCAGCATAAGAGGCAGGGCTGTGCGTGCCTCACAAATCCAGGTGGAAAGAGGACACTTCCAGCTTGCTGTGTGAACCTGGCTAGGGCATCCTGTGCACACAGCAATAAACACAACTGCTGTGCTGGGTGGGTTACAAGGGACCAGTGGCATGCCAGGCCATGCTTCTGGCATGGACAAAATGTTTTATGCTGGCTGTGATCAGCCGCCAACTGTGCTGGATGAACCCGAGCCGTGTTTAAAGTTGGATCCCAAATGAAGGGGGTGGAGTCGGAGGAGCGGTTAACTGCAGAAAGCATGTGTGATACAGCTTTCCTCAGGGGGACAACTTCTTCTGTCATTTCTTAACTGCTTTTGCAGAAACAGTAGCTTAAAATAATCCCAGCGGTTTAATCTGGTCTCAGAATGGCCAGGGAATATTGATCGCTAAGTTAAGGAATAGCGTAGATTTGCAAGGTCTTCCAGACCTGTATCGTGTTCAGGTGCAGGTAGTGAAGGCCCCGGTGAGCAGCTGAGTGCCAGGCACTGTTACGGTAATCGGTGTTCCCGTTGCTCTAATCTCTTGATGTACGGGACAGCACCTGGGTGGCTTGTGCCTGGTCCTTGCTATTGAAGACGAATATCACGTGCCATGTAGGCCGTTATGCACAGCCCCATCCTGACCCCACCACTCCCAGAGCCTCCCAGCTAATAGGTCAAATGCATCCACTGCTTCCTGGTTAAGTGTGTTCAAACTGTTAGATTATTTTTGTGCTTCGGTTGCTTATCCCCGTCACGTTACACTGATGGGAGACCATCCGTGTCTCTGCAGCGTCTGCTTTCCCGTGCTGTCCCAGCCAGGTGTCTGTAGTGCAGGTATGTCGCTGTAGCTCCGCAGACCGCCCTTAGCAGCCCCTGTACCTCCTTTCCTCAGTCGTTCAGAAGCACCTTTTCAACAGCCCGTCAGGTTTCAATCCATTTTGGTGTATACGCGACACGGTACCACTCAATTAGTACGAGGCCTCTTTGGTTTAAGCCTCTAGCTGCTGCAAGCACATCTCCTCTGCTAGATGCAATGTGGCAGCACGGGGACCCTGCTCACACCTCCCCTTCACCTTCCTTCCCCCCCACAAAGCTGCCTGCACAGCCACCAGCCTCCCACCTGCCTCGCTACCCCGCCTTTCTGCCAAGATTTCCCCGTTGTGCCTGGCCACACTTGTGTGCTCAGGGACACCAATAATCCCGGGTGGCTGACAGCTGCCCTGCGCCCACTGGGCTGCCCCTGCACTGCGGTCGCCACTCCCTCCCACCAGACCCCAAGCCCTGTCCCCACCTTCTATGTCCTCCTTGCCCTGCTGTGACAGCCTTGCTCACCACACAGCTTTTTCAGAGCCTTTTTTTAACGTTGTTTACAAACCCGGTAGCTTCATCTCTCCAAGCAGCTAATGCTTTTGCTAGTTCCCCACAGCCAGATTTTGACTCGAGTTTTATACTCCTCACAGCCCTATTCTTTTATTTTTATAGCTGTCCTGGGCATTGCAACAGGCAGGATAATGGCTAGGAGGCTCCTTTCCCTTTTGTACACACCACCAACCTCCTCTCCCTAAAATAAACTGAAAAACCCACTTGCACAACCTCTCTTTGCCCACCCCTCCTTTTCCTACCAGCAATGCAACACCAAGGAGCAGCCCAGACCAGCTCAGCAATGGAATTTGGGCTTTGCTTTCAACAGAGAAACTTTAAGACTCTGTAAGCTGGTACTTTTCTGCTTGAACTGAATTTTTAGCCTCTGCAAAACAAATACAGAAGACGATTAATATACAATTAATCTTCGAGCTGGGTTTGCCAAGCCATAACCAAATATATGTACGTTACCTGTTGCTCCATTGATTTAGCAATTAGGTTTTGGTGGTTTTGTATGAAAGATACAGCTTGAAATAACCGCTTGTGTTTAGGAGGAGCGTTGCGTGCGGTGGGCGGTAAAGTGGCCCTTTGCGTCTGGTTGTGCCAGGTGCTGTGTAGCCCCCCAGGAAGCATTTTTGTTTGCGAGGTTATGATGGAGGAGGGCTGCAGATGATGCCCTTTTCCCAGGGAAGCCTGGGCCTCCTGGGCATGGTACTGGGCTGCTCCTCCCATCCTGGCCTGCTGTGGGGCTGCTCTCGGGAATGCTGCTGAAGCTGATGGAGCACTAGTGGCTACATGCCCTCGTGACCACATCTCTGTGGTCGATTTGCTGTATAAAACACCTGCCATTATCCATATGTAGTGACAGATAGGTGGGTCAGTAGGCCCTTTGGTGACACACATGCACTCGTGTATGGGGAGTTCAGAGAGGCTCCCCTGCCAGGGCTCTGGGAGGATGTGGGGATGGATCCCAGCATGGGGCTTCGCTTCTGCCTTCTCAGGGTTGGCAGTGACCAAGAGCTTCCCCAGCTCTCCTGCAGCCTTTGCCTGTGCCCCTTTCAGTTGGAGGGGTGCATCCTTCACACGTAGAGATGAGAAGTAAAGATTTGAAGTCCAGGATAATCAAGGAGTCTCTTTAAATTGTCTTTTAGCATTTCCCTTTCAGCTCCTATTGTATGGGATGCACCCCACCTCCAGCTGCCTGGCAAACCTGTCTGATTCATGTGCGTGGCAGCGGTAGCAACTCTGGAGCAGGAAAGAGATAAAAGAAGCCTAGCTTAAATAATTCAGAGTCACCCAGACCCATGCACATGCTCAAGATCAGTAATAACCTTTCCGTTTTCTATCCTGTTTTCATGGTTGCAGCAAAGCTGCCCGTTGTTAGGCAGAGTACTGGAGAGGTGGTATGGGGTGGTTCCTCCATGGCCAGGGGCTGCACCGGTCCTCCTCGCGATGGGAGGCAGGGGTCTGTCCTTGCTGATTTTGCTGAACATAAGCCCCTCTGGCAGCTTTTGGGTGCTGCAGGGGAGCCTGCAAGCCCAGGTGGGCATGGCAGGCACAGCATGGGGAGCATTCCCACTTGCGACGGGATGCCAGCCATGGCTGCAAGTGATGTTTGCCATTTGACAGTATTGCTGCCCACTTCCCAGGCCCATTGCTGGGAGATTAGGAGGTACAAGAGGCCCTAATACCAAAAACATGCACAGGACGTGGGGTTTGCTGCTCTGGGTGCAATGCTTTCCAGTTTTGGCAGAGGTAACGTGGTGGATGGGTTCTGGCTGTCAGAGTTCAGCCTGGGTAGCATGTGGAGAATGTTATTGTAGGGAAAAGCACTTGGAAGAGTAGGCAAAGTCTACTGTCACCCTGGGAATGTCATGGACAAGTCTGGGGGCTCTTCGCTTAAACTCTTGAGTGTTCTGCAAAATAGATGTGTTCCTGCACTTGGTTGTGTAGCATCAGCAATAGCTAAGAAGACCTTTCTCCGCCTCCTCCTCCTCCTCTCTAATACAGATCTTGTTCCCTTCCTAACAGCCTGCTATATGGGTGGTATTTGGGGTACGTACTGACCCAGGGGCACTTACCTTCGTGATCAACGCGTGCTGGTGGAGGCACATTACTCCTTGGACAATACCTGCTGGGGATCTTTGAGGTGCATGGTAAACCTCCTTCCCTGTGCTGGCTTGTCAGTCTGGGGTGGCTTCTGGGTCAGCAGTGTTGCTTCACTTGTCCACTGTGTGGCCCACCTTTGACTACGCATGGCCAGCCAAGTGTCTGACAAACTGGTTGTGCTTCCCAACTGGTACTGGCACCCTGAATCACAGCCACCAATGAAAATACATATCAGGAGTCGAATTTTTAAAATGAACAAAAGCAACTTTTGAGATTCCTGGCTCTGTCTAGAGATTCCTGGCTCTGTCTAGACCTTTTTTTTTTTCCTTTTCAAATACAGACTATTAATTAATTTCTTTTCCTGTTGTTTAGTGTCTCATCAGACTCTTCCTTCTGTCTGTCCGTGAAGGGGTCTGATACTGTCAGCTGCTGCGTGTCCACAAAATATCTGTGGCTAAGCCAGGACCCAGAAGCTGCTGTGATGCATACTATAAAAACGCTGATAGTGGAGGGGAGGACATTATTAAAAATAAAACAGTGCAAACCTTCTTAATTAGGTGTGTGTCTCTTAGAAGCTGATCTTCCCTCTAGGCAAGTGAAACCAATTACGCCCTCCCTTTCAACCACCTTATGCTGTTAATGATCTTACTCTTGTAAATGTAAACCTCTCCTCTACTGATGCAATTGGAAATGCTGGCCTAATTGAAGCTGGACTAAAGCAAACATTGAAGTAAAGTTAAACTAACCAACAGAAAAAAAACCCTAGTTGCGAAGCCTTTTAAATTATAAATAGATTTATTCGGTTATAAAGCAAATGAGTAGTTTTATTCCAGCCATAGAAAGAAAGGTTTTTTGGTGTAAATGGTGAATGTAATGAGGATTCCAGCCTAGTCTTAGCCCCGGCTAGGAGATGGCATAAACTCCACGGTTTCACGCTGTTCCCTGACAAGCTTTGCTCAGATGTCATTAAGCATTATTTATTCTTCTCTTTGTCCACCCGCCCTCTCAGATCTTCCATGGAATAGAGATTGAAATCAGGAGGCACAGATGAGGTATAGATAGGCATATAGATACGTATGTAATTGTGGTATAGCAGCCTGTGCCCAGTGGAAGTATTTTATATTTTGAGTGACATTTTTCTATTTTCCTGAGCATTTAGGCAATACATTGCCAATTTTTGGTCTAGCCCTCCCTCCCTCCACTCCCATTTTGCTATGGAGTAAAATGAAATTAAACAAGCCAACTGTCAGAGAGCTGAATAATCTTGCATTGTAATACACTGACTCAGAGTCCTGGATCAATGGGCTTGAATTGCTGTTAAAAGCCATATGAAAGGGAAAGCAAAGTCTTTTGCTGTAAGCTGTGTCAAGGGGTGGAGGAGTAGAGGGATGGATGGAGGCTTAACCAACAGTTTTTGTGCTAAACTGGATCAATTTTAAAGGTTTCCTCTGTAGATGCCTGCCGGAGGGCTTTTATAGTTCAGAAATGTCAGCAGAGTTGTGCAGATTGCAGCATTCAGCAACATTCCCACCCCAAACTTGATACTAGCACCGGGCCATCTAATTACGGCCCCTCATGTGTCATGCAGGCATCCTGTGTAGGTGCCCGGGAAGGCTGGGATGGAGGGAGAAGTTGGCCTTCCTGAGCATCTGCCTCAAAAATACATATCAAGGGAGCATTCACAAACATGTGTCCTAGCAAAAGGTGCTCTGTCATGTGGGGCTGGCCTGAAGAGCCAGGGAGACTGGAGCTGGCCAGGGGGTTGGTAGTGGATGTGCTGTTCTGGGGTTGAGGATGAGTTTGCCCAAGCTGATGAACAGGAATATCTCGGTTAACCATGTGTGGTGTGTGTTTCTGTACACAGTGCAGGTTGGCTGTGAGTGCTGATCCCCAAAGGGTATGAAATCAAGTACCACTTACTTCTCAGGTGAGGTGTCCCTGGTGTCAAACATCATCAAGGAAAGGTGGAATTGGGAGGTTTTGGTTAAAGCAGCAAGGATCTAGTTCAAGTCTCTACTTCTGCAGGTGGCTGAGTGCAGCTGGTCTCATCAACTTCTAGTACTTGTGTTTGAAGTAGAAGGGTAATAGTGTCTGCATGCTGTATTGAATAGTGCATAGTGTTTCTTTTCCTCCTTTTGTGGTCATTAGTTCTACCAGAGAGGAAGAATGAAGTGCTTTGAGGTACTGTCTGAACATAATAAAGTTGAAAATGTCAAAAGGCAAAGTAGAAATACCATGCCAATTTTGACAAACTTATGCTGTTTTGTGGAGGAAAAATAATAGTGATAGCTTGATTCTTGCTCGCTGGAGAGAGAGAGGTTGTACCAAAAATATGTTTTGTAAGAGAGTTTATCCTCATGCTTTAAGAAAACAACCTTAATGAGCCCAAGATGGAGACAAGACCCTCAAAATAAATGCCATTCAGTTTGAAAAAGATGCAAGGGACTAAGCCAAGTGATCTGAGACCTTGAATGGTGGTCAGAGCTTGATGTCACCATGCATTCTGATTTTTCATGTTTTGGGATTGATTCAGAACCTAGTGCCAGCAAAGAAGCTGTAAAACATTATAAATTGTTCTATAATTCTGGATAATCACGGTGATGGTAGTAGTATCTGTGTCTTACTGCAGGGGACAACCTGCAAAACAACAAGGAAACCCACCGACACCCATGGCTACCTGCAGGTATATTGCTACCTCCAAATGGGAAAGCTTGAGCTATGGAACATCATTGCTTTAGATTCTTTTCGTACCAACATTGCTGGTTTATACATAGAAAGACCCCTCCTGCTTTGAATTTGGAAGGGGGCTTCTGAAAACAACCCCCCAACTTCCATACGTATTGGCTTCCTCTCCAGAAAGGGGGAGAGTGAAAGGGATGGTGAGCCGCGTGTCATATTGCTGCTGTAAATCAAAAGCAACAACCCTGTGTAATACATACCTCGGGGATAATATGAGGTATAATCACGACAGTTCATCCTTCAAAAGTTATGGTGCAGAGTGAAGGCCTAAGAAAGGAAAATCCATAATGAATATCAGGGAATTAACGGCTGTCTCTGCAAAAAGTGTGGAGTAACCTCTTCAGGAAGCAGAGCCTGTTACTGGATTCCTCTCAAACCCACTCAGTGATCAATTAGAAGAAAAGATATCTGTTGTAAGGAGCTATTTTGCTTTGACACAGGTGTGGACAACCTAGCTTAATAGGTCTTATAGATTATTGTCATTTTTTAAATACCATTTTTAATTTCTTTGCAGTCCGGTGATTTTTTGGGTAGAAGGAAAAAGAAAGGAAGCGCACTCTGCAGATGGGTTACCCTCCTGCTCTCCAAGCCAGCTAGCTCAAGGCGGAACACCCCTGCTGCTGTGGCAGCCAGTCTCTGCAGCCTGGTTTTGTGGACATATTTGTGTTTCAGCCACTGTGCAACCTCAGTTATCTTCAGTTTCTTTAAAAAAAATGCTCTTGTAGTTGAAAACACATAGGATGATTAAGGAAAAAGAAAAGTAAACTGCAAACCTGTGTCCTCCCTGCGTTTCTGTACCATTCATGTGATGTTCTCATGAGCAGGTGGTACTTTGCCTCACCTTGCCTAAAACAGGGAAACCTAATAAAATCGGCTGTTGCGGGAATCGCTGGGGAAAGGCACTACAGAAAGGGATGGGGTGAATTTCAGTTCTCAATAATCTTAGGAGGTGTGCAAGCAGGGAGAAATAAGAGGAAAATATTTGCAAATATTTATGCTGTGTTGAAACTACTGTAGAGAGTGGAGACAGCTGCACAGCTTAAACCTAAAACGTTTTGCTGGCATTTGTTGCAGTCACAGTTATCTGACCAGCAGCTGGGTAATCTCCTTCCCCGCCTCCTCTGCCTATTTGTTTCCTGAAAATGCTTATATTTGTAATTGAGGCCAGGTGAGGTCCATCAATTTAGCAAACCGAGAGCTGATCCCAGCCGTGCTGTCAATTAGCTCTAGTGCCCGGCATCAGCACGGCCGGAGGTTACGGCAGCGGTCCCAGTAATGACAGCGGATGCAGAAGCGTACTCCCTTGTCAGCTAATCATTTCAGTGCCGAAGTAATCATTTGATCTCAGCAGAACAGCTGGTTTTAAACTACAGATTATCCACTACTTCATCTCCTCACTTAGCTGCAGAGCTGATTTGTTTCAGCTATAGATCAATTATACCCCCAAAACAACACTCAGTTTCCTTGTATCATGTGAAATGAAGATAAAATGGGTACAGGCGCTGATGATAGATCTTCCATTACAGACCCTCTGTCCCTGCACATAAATACCCATCACCGGGGAGTGAGTATTCATTCATTCCTGGAGCGAGTTGTGCTCATTTTATTAGGATACAATAAATTATTTTAGCAGAACAATGCATATACAAGAATAAAATGCAGTTAAAAGGGCATTTTTTTCTCACACTGCCTATAAGTATCCCCGGCTGGGTGACACCGAAATCACTCAAACCGATCAAATGTAAAATCAAATACATATGGTTAGACCTTGTTGGGTAGCATTGTGTGTTGTGTGCAAGGAAAACCAGTCATTGTAAAGCAAGTGTTTTCACATGATCTTTTTGTTGATGTCATTAGAGCCTTTTGATGAAAAAATTCTGTTACTGGCCAGTGAAATTTAGCAATTTTGCTTCATTTGCAATGAAGACCTCTCACCTTGTGACTTGATCTGGTGTGTGCTCAGCCTGATCACATCTAGACTATGCTGATGAAGCAGCTAATTCCCAAAATCATAGAATACTGGCATTGCTGCAGGTGTTCCTAGTAGGCAAGCCTTCATTTCCTTGGGCACAGTATGTCCAGCATGTGGAAATCCATACCAATATCAATATGTTTGCATCTTTCACAGCAGCGCTGCCATTGCCTGCTTTGGGATCGATTCAGCTTGTGTTGGTGGATGTGTGGCTGAGCAGTGTAGGGCTAAACAGAGCTGGCTGGAAGTATTAAAAACCGCCAGATTTTGGTGAAACATTAGAATACCATTTTGCTTTGACTTTGTAATCCTGATGTTTGACTGAAATGTGGTGTTTATATTTAATAGAAGAGGTAATTAGTAAGTATGGTTTTCCCCTAACAGATTGTAGCGATGCAGGTATCCTGTGCCACTTAGCATCAAAAAGTTCCCCGGTTCTTCCTGCTGCGAGCATTCACCCTCCTATGCTTGTTGTGTGCTCTAGCGTACCTGGGGTGGAGTGAAACGCTCATTCAGTGTCAATGGGAAAGACAGGGTTTATGTCACTTACCTCTATTATGTTTTCAGTACGCAGAGGTTTGCAGTGTGTGGTTCCTGGTGTGAGTGAATGCTTTCCTGTGTACTCGGCTCTGGGTACTTTTGCTCACCTTTTCCTTTTCCAGCTTCTGTTAGCAGCATGCTGCTTGGGAAGACTGTGTGAGGAAACCCAGGGGTGCTGTGGGGAGCAAGGAGATGTGCTGGGAGCTGGCATGAGGGGTCTGTCTTCTATCAGGGGGGGCGTGTTGTGTCCTGTGGCACAGGCACCCACACCCCAAGGGCTGGATGCAGAGGGAACGACTTAAGGCAGGAAAAATCCCCTTTCGTCTAACTGTTTTGCACCTGCTGTGCTGTTTTTGATATTGTTTCTTATTCTTGTTAGATTTCCATCGCAGCAGTGCGATATGGCTCATTTGTGCAGTAGAGATCCCTCTTGCAGATTTGTTACTGATGCCTGTATGCTTTTGTGCACCAGGAAGGAGAAAACTACTCGTGGGTATATTTATTTTCAGAAAAAAGGATTTTTCAGGTGGCATTTGGGGCAACCGGTGTTAGGAAGCTTTCTGTTTCTCCTTAGGCAGAGTGGTGGGAGAGGGTAACATTGAAGGGATGGTTTCTTATGGCCCCGTGTTGGGAGGTGGAGGTGCAGAACAGACTCATTAGTGCTGAGGCTGGTGTCCTCGGCTCGATCGGCCTGACAATATGAATGTGAAAAGATCAACACTGAATGGAAACCATTTCAAATAAAGTCATCTGCACACACTTGCACAAACACGTCAGAGCCAGCTAAGCCCACAGCCAGGAGTTATAAAATTCCTATTTATTTAAATGACTCTGAATAGAGTTCACACACTCCCTGAGATTTCAGTTTAAAGAGAAATAACTTTGATTGCATTTCTGCACCTCAGCTCCTCCCCTAAAAGGTCACCTTTCTCCAAATGTGCCTTCAGATTGTGAGATATGGTTCTGGTTTTAAATTTTGCTCTTTTTAAAGTTGTAGTTGTTTATTGAAGCCCTTGCTGAAGTGCTGTACGTATAGTGCTGGGTTTTAACTCTCACCTCTGGAAGGGAATTACATATCTTTCTATGTCTAATAAGGGCTGAAATTTTGTTAAGTGAAGCAACTGGCAGTTTTACAATGTCTGCTGCCTGTAACTATCCCTGCAGCTGTGAGTAGCCCAAACCCGACAGGTCCTTAAGCAATTTTTTTTTTTTTCTCCCATGAAATTTTAATGCTGCATCATGCCACGAATTCATAGTGGATGCAAATATTTATCAGATCTGCTGCAGACAGCATCCACTGGATGTTAATTTGCCAGAAGGATGAATCCCGTTGTGTCTGGTTAGCAGGGACTTCTTTAGAAGCAAAATAAGGAGGCCTTCATCTTGGGTCTCAGGAAAGCTCCCAGTAAAGGCTTCTCTTGTTTCCTTAAATAAACATCTTCAGCTCTGTCCTCCAGAGGCATCTCAGAGTGCCCCTCTGGCACTCTCACAAAATAAAAAGGGCTCTTGTCTGATAGCACTTTTAAGAGACAACGATTTTTCTTAGCCCTCCCTTAACTGGCAGATAATCAGCCATCATCTCGCTCAATACAAGGCTTTATTTTTATTTGTTTATTTGTTTAATTGAGCTAAATGCCTCTTCTGCTTTCCTGCTGCCTCTGATCTCTGCTGGAGAGAGCAAATCTTAGCAGTCTGGAACATCACACATTTCTCTGATGGTTTTCGTCTCCCATATGCTCTGGTTCAGTAACAGTTTTGGCTGATCACTGTGACAGCAAAACACCTTTTTATTTAAGCTACAGCTTTCTAGAAATACGTCTTTGGGCTTAATCAACATAACCTGCAGCGGTTCTTTGAAACCCAGGATCTAAAAGCCATGAATGTCAGAAACACTTTATGGCTTGTGGGAGTCTTTAGCACATCTGACAGATAAAAGTGGAAGAGGAAGCAATCAAAAAATACACCAAATACAGGCTGGAATGGGATTTTTGCTGGTGGCTGACAGTTGGGGCCCCTACATTGGAAAGGACAGGGTACTGAAAGGAAAACTTATGACTGGGGAGCCAAAGGGTAATGTAGTGCTGAGCGTGATGTGGTGAGCAGCTGGCTGGGTTTTATACAGTATATTCTCTGCAAGAACTCTGTGTGCCAAGCTTAGGCACCCTTTGCTGGCAGAAACTGTCCTCTGCTGAAAGATCTTTTGGACATGAGAGCTGTCAGTTTATTATTAGAGTAGTAGTGGTGTTGTTATTTTTAAGAAGAAGAGGAGAAAATGAGAATAAATTACAGTAAAATGTCAGCAACTGCTGAAAATAGAGGAGTAGCAATAGTGTCTCTTTGGCATTTTTGCAGCCAGGCAAGCACACGCAGCAGTAATAGTGCCAGCGTGCAATTTCCTTCAGCTTCAATTACTACCTTAGCCTGTTTTTAAATATTTAAAGTTTAATGTTTAATTTTGGATGACTCTGAATAACAAGAATCAAAATATGAAAATTCACTTCAAAGTATCAGTTGCAGCAGGCACGTATCAATAATGTAAGTGGGATGGGACTGGATGGCCACAGTCTTCCAAGAAATCTTTTCCATTTCTCTCGTGTTCCCTGTCTAGACAAGATTTATTAAAAAATCCTCTGAAGGGATTGTCCTTCTCCTCTACCTTTTATTATTGGTGGGAGCCAATTTGAGTCTTACTGGGTTGTGCAAGGGGCCGGTTCCCTTGTGTGATTGATGAGCTGGATGGGAAGTGATTAGACTTTTACAAGCCCATGCTGCTTGGAACAATACTACCCGGGAAGAAAAAAAAAAAAAAAAAAGAAAAAGCCTGTTCCTCAAATTTCAGATTCATTGCCTATTATTTCCTAGCTTCAGTTTCTTTTTCCTTCTCTTCAACGTCTCCTCATTTTTCTGGCTTGCTTCACAAGATAAGGAGAGTGAGTAGAAGATCTGCATAGTGCAGCCAACAGAGGTAATGATAGGAGGAAAAGCTGCCTGCTGTTGTGGGCAGTTTTGCTTATTTGCTTTATTGCTTTTATTTTTTACGAAGACCGATTGCCATTTGCTCTTGATACTCTTCCCCAGAGGTCTGCTGTCTTCAAAGACATGCACTAAACTGGGCAAGCTGTGCAAGAAGGCTGGTAGGATGAACAGTAGGACAGGTAGGACAGATGTGCTGTTTTCCGAAATACAAGGCGGGGGGGGGGGGCGGGGGCAAACCACAATCCCTTACGTTGGGGCTCTTAGTGTGAAGCCCCTTTGCCCCCTGCCGAAGAGCATTTACTGGATTGCCCCATGGTTTGCATATGGGGGTGGCCTAACAGAGACTTTTCTGCCAGGGATCACAGCAAACCTGATACCTGACTCTGCATAATCGGCAGCTTTGCTCCTGCCTATGCTTGGGGTCTGGAAAGCCTTTTTAGAGACAGAAATCCAGGTCTCCCCATCTTACTCTGGCTTTCACCCAAGTCACCCATTAACCTTTAGCACACAGTTGTGTCATCTTACATTAAGACCTCTGCTCCTTCTCCTCTTCTGGGTACCCAGCAGAGATTTTCATCCTAGAAATATAAGAAAACACATAATTATCCTTGCCTCTGAGATTCCTGATTTAATTCCTCTTGTTTTCATTCAGGGATTTCCACCTTATTTATTTAATTATTTTTTTTAAGTCTTCCTCAGGAAACCTCTAAAACTTACCTACTGGAGCAATGTAAAATTGAAACCAGACAGCTGCTTTTCTTCAGCACCTGTAAGGACCAGTGATGCAGGCTGAAACATACACACTATACAGCAACCAGGTATTACAGTGAATAGGGGAATCCTATTCACTGAGTTAAAGTCAGATGGACTATTCTGTTTTAGTTATAAAACTGAGTTCCTTATACATGCGCCAGAGCCTCGAGGGACTGTCCCCTCTCAGGGCTGTTAGCTGACAATCGCTGCTGAGGCGGTACCCAGCCCAGCACCTTTGGGGAAAAACATACTGGGGAGATGATCATGAGCACTTCTGCTTATGGCTTCGTGGCATCTCTGTGATGTGTTTTAAACTTGTTAAGCTGGAGCGGAGCTTGGCGTGTGGGTGCTTTTCTGGTTGCATTGACAGGATGTTTCCTCAGTATTTGTTCTGCTGCAGATGATACATCTTTTGCGATAAGGAAAAAGAGGTAAATGGATGATGGTTTATGAATGAGAGACCTAGTAGTGTCAGCAGTCACCTCAGCGAGAGGGGTGGGAAAGGAGGATTTTTGACCAATAGAAGCAAACTTCTGTAAAAGTCAGAGCCATGCAAATATTTAAAATTTCAGCGTGGTGACTGAACTGGGAAAGAATTAGAAAAGTCATTTGGGGTTGACTCAAGTGAGAAATCTCCCCCCGCCATCCAACAGAAACACTAGAAAATGTTACTTTGTGACAATTGAAGTTAATTTTTTGAGCTGAAAGTTCTTAATTTTGTTTTGTTTTTAGTTGTTTTAAGTAATATGTTCTGGTAAACTACAAAGCAACGAGCGTCTTAATTTTTCAAGTGTGTTTTTCCTTCCCCTTCCCAGCCACAGTTATTTGCCACGTTCAAGATTAATATTCAATTTACTTTGGTCAACCAAAAAATGATCTTTCTTTTCCCCCGTGCTAATATGTTTATTCTTTGAAAACTTTCTCTAACCTAATATGGATAGATTTTTTTTTCCATGGTATTTTATCAAATCTGCCTTCTCTTTGCTGGGTTAAAATTTGATGGAAACAAGTTATTCATAAAAATGGAGGTCAGATTTCATTGTACTGGAAAGAGCTCGTGTCTCCATAAGAAATATAAAAAATGAAACAAAATTAAGATCACAGATGTTGTAATAAAATTAGTAAATGTGTGTATCATTGAACTTCATTGAAATTATTGTAAATGGTGCTGTTACATTGTTTAATTATGTACAATTAGACTAGAAATTGCCAAGTCCCTGCTGGAGCCTTTTCTCTTAGATTTACAATAGGTCATGGAAGAGTATTTTTCTCATTACTGTCATGGAGGCATTAATTGAACTGGATCTGATCTTCCACATTGACTAGTTATATCCATAGAAGAATAATTTATTTACGTACAAATAGTTCTTTTTAGCCATATTTAACTGGAGCCTGGAGCAGGCATAGAAGAGATGGCAGATTTTATAGTCCACTAAAGCGTTTTCCATCATCTGTGTCATCTGTGAAAACTGTTTTGGGCATGTAAAGCAGGAACAAGATAAATGTAGTTTTGGTAAGTCTTGAAAATACTTTTCTTCTGGCCCACAGCCAGACAGTGTGGCGAAGCTCTGGGGAGTTGTGCAAGTCAGCAACGTTAAGAGTTCTTTTACATATATATGCACTGAGAATCCTTCTCCAGAAAACCTGGGAAATGCAATATTTTGGTTTTGCTTCCAGACGATTTTATGATTTCTTTCGGAGAACTGAGGAAGCTGGGAGCTGCAAAGCACAGCAGAGAGGTGTTGCTTTGCTAGATAAGCCCGGAGGCAGAAAGGCATGTGTCGTGTCTGGCCCTTGCAAGGCTGAACTGACACTGTTAAGTCATCCACACAGGAAAGGTGGCAGAAAGCATGGGAGGTGGAAGAGCTCATTTATTTCCAACCTGAAATCCCTGAAATGCCAGAGAAGAGCCCAGTCCTTGCAGAGACTGGGGTACTTATCTGGTAGATCCAAGAATATTGCCTTGTTAAGCATTTCGGAGCATTTGGGGGTTTCTTCATTTTGATCATCCAAGCTAAACTCGCTCAATAATATGATAAATAATTTATTTGCTGACACTTTTCCCAGCCTGCTCTATATGCACCTCACATAGGTATGGTGTGAAGGCTGAACGTGTGCTTCCCTGAGGTTAGCTTTGCAGACAGGGAGGGCAGCAAGAAACATACACAAAGTTCAGCTGAAGCCTTTCGTGTGAACTCGGCTGCCTCAGGCATGTGCCGAGGAGAGAAGGATGGATCTGCTGCAAAGCCTGGAGAAGGCTTTGGGTGTTAGTGTAGGAGGTGCATGCGCAGTGCTGTGCAGGGGTACCGGCTTGTGCCTGGATACGGCAGCGCTCTGTTGTGTTTGAGCTTGAATCAGGTGGGACTTAAAGGTTTTAGAAAAGGCCAAATCACTTGAAGCCTTTCTCTGCCTGTCTGTGAGCACAAACTTGGTACAATTTAACATCTGCATGCGTTACGCGTGGAGGTCGATGTTATAAGGTGCACTGTCTCACCTGTCTAGATCTGGAGATCCCTGTGGCTCAGCTCCACCTTGCTCCTAAACCACCAGGCATTGCATCAGATGAAGTCACTGCACACTAAAACTCATGTTGGTGGTTCCTGGCAGATGCAGTGCCTGTGGAAATACTGGACCTGTCTCAGCAAACACTGCCAGATGTGTGCAAGTTTATTCAAAACTGTTTCCATCAGTGGAGTACATTATTTATGATTCCATTTTCCTCTCTGTTTGGAGAGCATTTATCAAACCAGTCAGAGAATTCATTAGGTAATTACTATTTTTTCATTATTTGCCTAAGCCTTGGTGTATTTACCCCACACAAATAGAAAAGCCGCTAGTAAATGGAATCAGGAGTTTGAAATACTCATTTTCCTCACTGTAGTGCAGAGGAGCCACCTGGGAGTGCCTCCGTAGTGTGACAGCCAGCAATGAAGTTGTGTTATAGAAGTGAGGGGACTCTGTTGAGTGTCATTTGTCTGTGCCCTGAATGAGATCACTTCTGCTCTGTGCTGGTGGACAGCCGGAGACAATGTGTGTCCCATTTCACATGTGTGCAAGTGAGGCACCAAGAAGTTGTAAGTCAACACGTATGAAAGGCCCTGAGCAGCTGCAACTCCTCAGCTGAATTCTGTTTCACAGGGGCCCCCATATCTTTGTTAGTGTCCCATTCCACATGGCATCCTGTGCCATGTTCCTCATCTTCTGGTGGTGCTTGTGGTTGGAGTTTCCTAGGGCAATGACAGCCACTGTTCTTTTGCTCTTTCCTCAACAAAGCTTTAGGTTTGTTTGGGTTTTTGTTCAGACTAACTCATTTGGTGATTTTGCCAAGGACAGCCCAGTGGTGGGTGACCTGGCTGGCCACTGGGCTTGGGGCCAGGAGCAGTGGGGACACAGTGCTACTCCTGGCACCTCATTTGCCATGGAGGCTGCACCTCCATGCTTTCAGAGCCCACGCTGGCATGCAGTTTCAGTAGTTCAGGATTTGCTGCTGCCTGACCTGCAGTGAGAAAGAGAAAACATGTTCCTGTAGGATGAGGTTATCTCAGGTGCGCAGGGAGCTCCCAAGTGAATGAGGCAACCAAAACGTGGTGCTTCCCATTTCCCGGTGTGTGGGAGCTCCTGGGCCAGACCCTGTTACTGGGTGAGAGCAGGTGAGGAGGAAGCAGATGGGTCAATTTTAGCAGCACTATGTCAGGTCGCCTTAATCTGCTGCACAGGAAGCGCCATTCCAGGCGTGCTTCAAGAGCATCCCAACAAAATTGAGGGGGCTGGGGTGGCTTTGGGTTTCAGAGTGTTTTCTGACCCACACAGGCCAAGGGGATTGCTGGGAAGATGATGCTGCAGCCACCTGTGTGACCCCTGTACCCCACCTCGCCTACTTTATGGGGTTTATTTTTGATTAGGTGTTGGCTTTCGATCTTACCAGCTGCTTGCAGTGTCCGAGGCATCCTTGTCACAATGATAATGGGAAAGCTTTGTGGTGTGGTTTTTCTCCAGGTGACCCAGCTATTCTGAAAAGCACTAAGGGCTACTGAACAAAAATGTATAATGTATAATTAATGCAATAATTGTATAATTTTATTCCCCTTTTCATCAAAGTTGCTGTACACAGTGCACGTATTAAATATGACTACAGCGCTGTTGCCCAAGACAACTGCTGAAGATGAGTTAGGAAGACCTCAATAGGCTATTCCAGTTAAGCATTTTCTTTGCAAAATAAATACAGGCTGTCTTGTGAATAAGAATGAGATCAGCTGAAGTCATTAATTAGTATGACTTTTTAAAAAGAAGCTGTAAATGGAATAATTCACCACATACAGCATCTTAATTTTCTTCACTGTGAAATAGTTCATTTTTCATTATTTACTCTCTGTTGCTGTAAAAAGCCTTCTGTAAGTTCAGAACTTCTTTTTTGGTGAGTCCCTCCTGGTCTTTTAGCTTTTGTTTCTTTTGCTCCCCTGTTATCCATCACCTGTCTCCCAGGTTTTGGACAGAGACTTTACTATAATTGTGCCCCAACGATCCTTGCTTCCCTCCAGCCCCATCCCTCGCAGACTTTCCCATCGCCAGAGGATTTAGCTTGGTGACCAGAGCTCAGTGCCTGAGGCAGCTATCTTTGACTTGGAGTTATTTAATAAATTAGAAAAAGAGATTGCAGAGCTGGAGGTCTCTGAAGCATGGAGAGCTCAGTATTGCCACTGATTTTCTATTAACATGTGAGCACCACTGGTGTGCACCATGTTATAGCATCTGTTGTCCTACATCCTGACAGCGATCTGGAGACCCGAAATCCTAAAATGGGGCACAGAAAGGCTCACGGGTCCTTTTGCATTAGCCTGTTGGCCCCATGTTTGTTTTCCTTATGTAGTTTGATTTGGAAACTGTTAAAATATATGTTGTAGGAAGATTAAAATAATCCTTTAAGGTGAATGGAAGGGGTTAAACTGAAGTTAAAAAAGAAAACTTTTGAGAGGTGGTTTCATAAAGAAATTCAGAAACAGAAAATTACATGGTTTAGTCTCATAGCTTTTCCCTAAAGCTTGGAGCAATTTGTTTAAACATTGATTTTAACATTAATTTTCCTACTTTTTTTTTTTTTCCAGTGGCTTGATTTCCATTCCTTGTCTAGTGTGCCTGTTAATTTTGCACGCTATCACAAGCCTAATTCTTCTCTGTTTCAAATGAATATCATATAAATTAATTGCCATATGATTACCATGTAATTACATTGTGACTCATGACAGTTTAGACAAAGTATCATAGCTACATTTTAAGAAATGATAAATGTTTGACTAATGTGTCAGAAAAATGTAAATATATTGTGATTATTGTGGCACTTTCAAACACATTAATTCTCTCCCTAGTTTCAGTAAGCTGTCACTCACGCTGTGGCAAAGAGCAGTCAGTCTGAGCACCTAAATTCATCCGTGTTTAGGCAAGGCTTAGCATTTGGGAAGGCTTTTGCACCAAGGGCCAGGGAGGAGGTAGGTGGCCTGAGCTGCGCTGTGGGATCATGCATGACACACTTGAGACACCTGTATCTTCCAAGTAAGCTGCTTATTTAATAAGTTTATCCAATTACACACTTCTAGCAAACTTTTGCTGTATTTCACAGCATGTGCACAATTTTATTCCAGCTCAGCATCGGGGGCTATCTGTTAGATATTACTATTTGGGGCTCTCCTGGCCTGCCTTGTCTGCCTGCTGAGGCATCTCCACTGCCTGGGACTTTGATGCTGTCTACAGGGCTGAATGTGCGGTCGCTAGTGGTGATCTCAGCCATTTAATCTGTGTCTTTCCCCATCTCTCACTCTCTGCTGTTCTCCAGAAGTGCAAGACGATACAGTTAACTAGTGTTCAGGCATGCACGTTGGTCTGTGGCAGGGCACTGACTGGAAAGTAAGCCCATCATTTTGCTTGCAGAGCATCACCACTGTGGGCTGGCAGTGGGGTGCTACATTGGTACTGCAGGGTGTTGAGAAGGAAAGGGACGCAAGGATCCACAGCTGTGGCTGTTGTGTGGCTGTGGAGCAAAAGTGAATGCTGCAGACTCGCAAAGACTTGGCTGAAACAAAAGTTTGCTGTCCGGCACTGATGGCCCATTCTGACTTTGGTCAGGGGGAAAGGGACCTGCTCTATTAACAATCAGGAAGTGAGCGTTTATCTTCAGTTTAAAATGAGGAGTGTTTTTCATCTTATTAAGTTGCTGTTCAGTACGTCTTATGGTCAGTGTAGACAGGGACAAACCTTTTTAACAGCCACCATGAGGTGTCAGACAGACTCCTGTTGATGGCAAAAACACGTTTAGTGTTGAATTGCTTAAAACAACATCTTTAGTTTAAATTGCTTCGAGCTCTGTAAAAGTATTAGGAAACATAACAGCCATGCCAAGGATGTTACTGAAAGTCAGATAATGGTTGTTTGTTTTCAGCTACAAATACCTTCACCACTGATCTTGTTTTATCACTTAGAGTGAAGTGTCCTTAGCAAGGCAGCAAGATTACAAAAGAGCACTTTGCTGGTTTTCAGCTTTCTTCCGTGCTTGTAAGTTACCACTATACAATAAAGTCAGGACAAATCATAGAATCATAGAACTGTTTATGTTGGAAAAGACATTTTAAGATCATTGAGTCCAACCGTTAACCCAGCACTGCCAAGTCCATCGCTAAACCCTGTCCCTATGCACCACAGATAACGTGTCTTTTAAATACCTCCAGGGCTGGGGACTCAACCACTTCTCTGGGCAGCCTGTTCCAATGCTTGACAACTGTTTTGGTGAAGGAATTTTTCCTCATATCAAATCTAAACCTCCCCTGGCGCAACTTGAGGCCATTTCCTCTTGTCCTGTTGCTTGTTACCTGGGAGAAGAGGCCAACCCCTTAGAACGATCCAGAGAGCTTTTTGTCTGGGCAGGTGCCAGCACACTGGTGCAGGGATTTGGTCTGGGATGTCTCAGGGACGTATCCTCTTGTGCATGCTGGTGTCTGCTGCTCTGCTCTTGGTCCTGCCTTTGCAACATGCCCCTGTGCTACTTGAGGTGCTTGCCAAGGATTTAGAAGGGCTTCCCAAGCAATTTCAGGGTGGGAAAGATCTGGTTATAGGCCCTCCACCCTTGATATTTTGCCCTAGGGATTTATTTTTGTCTGGATTAGCAGGCCTGTTGCTGTTGCTTTCACAACTAAATGAAGCAGCCATCGGCTGCAGTGATTCACTGAACTGAGCCAACAGGACAATGTTCTCTGCTCATTTAAGGTCCTGGCGCAAGACTAGTAGAAGCTGACAGCAAATGAACAGGAAAATCCATAAAAAAAATAAGTAACTGTGGAGCTTGTGAGAAGGGGAAGGGAAAGAAGTATTTCTAGTGAATTTACAAGCTGGAAATGGTCAGCCCCATGACTTAGGGGACTCATCTACCTCTGATGGGCTTTAAAAGCAAGGGACCACAGCTAGCCAGGCTGCAGGGAGCTACTGGGGCAGTAGACATTTCCAAGCCACCTGATTACTGCTATCCAGCTGGAAACCAGTGTCTCAATGAAACCCACCTCTAGAGAATTGTTTCTAACGTGTAGCCACAGTAAAAATGAAATAAAGTCATTATATTTCTGGGAGGTGTGAACTTCAAAAGCCTGCACACAATTCATTTAAATATTAAATGTTGAACATAGGCAGTTTCTTTCCCCCTCCTCCTTGCTCTCCTTATATTAGCTGAGAAAAGTGGGGAAGAAATTGAAAGACTTGCTTAATGCAATGTGTGACATTAGAAATTGCCTTAATAATGAAATGCATGATTAGACCAATTAGAAAGGTAGTATGGAAGCGCTTTGTGTGTAGGTAGTGCATGCTTAGCATACATAGCCCTTAAAAAAAGAGCTGATAATCATCAGGGAGTCAGGAAAAGAATCATGTGTTTCCTTGGCTCTGAAACTGGTTTGATGGCCTTTACTGTGACCAAAGGCAGGTCATTTTTGTCCTCCTGACTTTAATTTGTGTTAAGATTACCAATTCTCTTCTCTTATGCTGTTCTCATTGTAAATATAGTGCTTCATCCATTTCTCTGCCCTTGCATTTTGCCTTGCTTTTTCTCCTCTGCTCCTCCCCGAGACTTAGCAGCATAGCCCTCAAACATTGGCACAGACTGGTCTTGAAATTAAAACCCCAGTTTGCTTTCCAGAGGCATGGTAGTTTTCCTCAAAATGCCAAGTGAAGTTGAAGGAGCAGCCCCCTGGTTTTCCCAAAAGCACATGGACTTGCTGCAGCTGATCATCTGCGGGCTGCGTTCCTCAGAGGTTCATGGAAAATGATAATTTAGATCATCTCTGCTGCGCAATAGATAATGGGCAAAAGCTGTACTTGCAATCTGGTGATGCATTACCCTTCCTCAGCCACCGTTCCCATGTTGAAGTCTTCGTACTCACAGATATTTTGAAGATGTATGGTAATGCATGGTTTCTGGCGTTAGCACCAAATGTCTTAAATAGATTTCATTTAGATAAATTGTCAGCCAGATATGAATAAGTAAGAAGCAGTAAATCACAGAAAAAATCAGCTGTTTCAGCCAAACGGGTGTTTTCATATCTGCGGTATAGTCCAAAAGGAAAAATCTGTTCAGTTTTGGGTTGTTTTTTTTTTTTTTTGGTGTTTTTTTTTTTGAAAGAAGTGGTGCTAAATCATAATAAAAGACAAGCCCAATGGTGTGTTTAATTACAGTTTTGTGGGCTAAGTTTTAGATTCTTTTTTTTTATTTATATCTTTGAGAAAAAGCATAGCTGTTTCAGTGAGTAGACTGAAAACAAGCATTTGCTAACAATTGCCAGTCTTCCCTGCTAAATGTGGAGTATGACTTCTGGAAGGTTTAGACTATATCCTGTGGTTGATGGCATAGACACATGATCACATCCATGCATGCCTGAGGTATTGTTTGCATGGAAAAGCAATACTGAGAGAGAGTATTTGTGTGCTTGTAGAGTATATACGTGTGAATCCTGCTGGAAAGCAACTTATCTGTCCCATCCCCGCAGGATCACCCATCTCAGCAAATCTCTCCTTCAGTCATCACATAGCAGAAACCTGAGAACTGATGATCTGCACCACAAGAGTTTTATCTTTCCCATCCTGCTGCACTGAACGTGTTTGATGCCACCGATCAGTGTGCATCCTCCCCAGGGAGGAGCTCCTCCATTTTTCCTCAAAAGGTCTTCCTTTTCTTTCCCCATTTTTCCCTAAATCCAGATCACATGCTTGGAGTTTCTTTCCTGGGCTGCCATGCCCGCAGCTCTTTCCCCAGGCGGCTGTTGCCATTCCAGTTAGCTTTTTCCGTTTCCTCCCATGAAGTAGTGAATTAAGGATTTTCTAAAGTTGTGCTGTTGTTAGGAAATACTGGGTTTGCCCAGTCAGCATCTTTCACAGAGACCTATTGGTATGGGTTGGGGATTTTGTGCCAGTGCAAAGTGAAAACTGATTTTTTTGATCTCTGGGTGGCTGAAAAGTAGCGTTGTGGTTTAACCCCAGCTAGCATCAAAGCACCACGCAGCCGCTCACTCACTCCTCACACAGTGGGATGGGGAAGAGGATCGGAAAAGTGAGAAAACTTGTGGGTTGAGATAAAGACAGATTAATAGGTAAAGCAAAAGCCACGCACACAAGCAAAACAAAAAATTTGTTCGCTACTTTCCATGGGCAGGCAAGTGTTCAGTCATCTCCAGGAAAGCCAGGCTCTGTCACACATAACGGTGACTTGGGAAGACAAATGCCATAATGCCAAACGTCCCCTGCTTCCTTCTTCTTCCCCCAGCTTATATACACTCAGCACGACACCATATGGTATGGAAAGTCCCTCTGGCCGGTTCGGGTCAGCTGTCCTGGCCGTGTCGCCTCCCAATTTCTTGTGCCCCTCCAGCCCTCTGGCTGGCAGGGCCTGAGAAACTGAACAGCCCTTGACTTAGTATGAGCATCACCCAGCAACAGCTAAACCCATTGGTGTGCTATCAACGTTGTTCTCACACCAAATCCAAAACACAGCACTGCACCAGCTACTAAGAAGAAAATTAACTCTATCCCAGCTGAAACCAGGACAAATACAAACGCTGTTTTCCATCCAGGTCTCTTCACATTACCTTATATGAACAGATTAACACGAACACCATATAAACACCATAACATGAAACGGCTATAAAAGTTAATTCAGTGAGGTATGCTGGGTAGCTTTTTTTAATGTTGCTATCAGCATGTATGAAATACATCTATTTCTCACTGTAGGCAAGACTAGAAAGTGGATGGCTGAGGAGGAGGGAAAAGTTAAAATCTGGGGCATTTTTTAACTTGTCCCTTCATATTAAATTTGGGTGTTCAGAGTGTACAGCTGTACATTTTTTACATTGTTCCTGAAGACATCATGTTTTCTGGACTGCCATTTCTCAGCATCGTGTATTTCTTAGTTGTTAGTTCCTCCTTCTGTGAAAATTTTTTTATTCTCCCCACAGTATGGGTGAGCTGACAGTCATAGCAGAGTTTTACTTACAGAGCTCTTCTTTGTCCCCAGGAAGGCACAAGCATTGCCTTTTGCAGTAATTTTGCCCCGCACTGATGGCAAAGGCAGCATCTCTGCCCTGCTTTTCCTGGGAAGATAGTTTAGCATTTTGGATGTTTCCCTTTGCTTTGTGATACTGGGAGCTGTCAGTTCTCTTTTTGTTTTCTGCTATTGCATTTTCAGTTACAGGTGTGTGTTGGTATATTGTACTCAAGGGCTGTTCTTCAGATTGCTGGGGGTTATACATAAGCAGGCATAAATGAGTATGTTGTATTGAGTAATATGGTATTCAAGTGCCTCATTTCAGATTTATGGTGATGAATGAAAAAAGGGTTATAGAACAGAACAGACCTGGGAGTCAGCTTAAGCCACAAGAAAATACTTGACACAACAGGAAAGTAGGGAATTAAAAGTAACGTGCTTACCTCAAGTGCAGTATTTTCTGTGCAAGAGCTAGCAGTTTTATAAGTAGAGGGTGTTTAAATTATACTGTCATTTGGCACAATAGCACTTAGTCTAATTTTATCAATTAAGCATAAACCTGTCAGGAAGAATGCTGATTAGGGCACACTGTTTGGCTAGGGAGTAAGGAGGCTGCTTCAAATAGGTGCTAGGCACCTGGTTATTAGCTTTATTAAGTGGAATGTTTTGCTTATAACATTGCCAAAGGCTTCCAGGTTTAAAGCAAGCGGTGCGTGTTGTGTGCACCTCTGTGCGTCCATGCGCACATGCAGCTTGCTCCAGGAGGTCTGGGTAATGGTAGCAATTCAGGTCTGGGGGTGCCAGAAAAAAAGGTGGCCCCCACTGCTTTAGTTTCACTTCCGTGTCAGTGGTATGATGCAATCCCTGCTGTGCTGCAATGCAATTCTTGTGCTACAGTTATTTTTCCTCTCTGGACTTCTGCTCTCTTTTGTACTTGGGCAGCGTCAGCGCACACTGGAGTGACTCCTTGTATGGCTGCCATTCCTAATCTAAGCTGTTGCTCAAACTTCTGCCTGGCAATATTTTTAATGCAGATTTCCCAAGTACCCTTATTCATATGGAAATTGCTGTGGATTTAAGCAGCCCTTATTATGGTGTGCTCTGCTGTGTGCCTGTTTAAAGCATGTCCACCTCCAGCTGCCTGTCCCACCAGCAGAGTCCCCTCAGGCTCAGGCTGCAGCTACTCTGCTTTGTTGGCCAACATTTTAGCGAAAGCCCACCTCCATTGGCAGCTTCAGTCAAGAGCCTGTGTTCTCCACCGGGGATGTGTCTGCGTTGCGAGTGCTGGCCCCTGGTCACCTTCTGCTGACACCACTGCTGCAGGGCTGTAGCACAGACAGGCTGGCTGGACATGTCCAAAGCCTCAAACCGACACAGTAAGACTCACGAGGGACCATCTGTCACTGCCCCAAGCCCTTTTTCTCTGAACGCAGAAGGAATTTAAAAAATCAGAGGAGATAATTGCTTTAGTTACTCTTCCAAGCTTCCCCCAGAAGTCACTGCTCAGCCCAGCTCATGCTGTCCTTGCATGGGGCCAGGCATTCTCCAATTATAGGGGCTCTCACCTGGTGTTTCTCCTTCCTTCCTTCCTTTCTCCGTGGTCTTCCATTTCCCGCACACATGCTGTCCCTCACTGCACTGGCAGACCTTCCCCCCAAGCAGCCGAGACATGGATGTGTCTGTTGTTTTGGAGGCATCTGCTGTGCTCTGGTCGCCAGCCCCGGTTGCTTTTCTCATTTATCCCAAAGGAGGGGCAGTGTCTGTCCCCACTGGTTTCAGCATTTATTGTCTCCAGGCCTCCTGCCTCCCCCGCAGCAGGAGCTGGAAGGTGCAGCGTTGGCCAAGGCACACTGCCATGTATTAAGTGGTGGAGATGGGAAGAAATGCCCGACAGCTGCCTCTTTCTCCATCTCTCTGCGCAACCTCATAGACTTGAACGGGCAATGAATTCCTTTGCCCTGGAAAATAACAATGTCTGACAGACTGGTGAGGCCTTGATCTTCTGATGGAAATCTTAGTAAATGCTCAGCATACGTGTCTGTGTCAAGATGTTTGAGTTGTTGGTTTGTTTGGTTTTTTTAATGTAAGGGATGAGATTTCTGCTTAAAATTAATAGTACTGTGAGAAGTGTTGGCATGCTGTGAAAAAAATTCCCTTTGGATGGCAGGTCTGATGTTGTTTATTGTTGTAATAAACAACATTGTTGTTTATTGGAAGGAGTTACACACAAAGTGAACAGGGTCCTTGTCGACGATTTAGTTCTCAGACTCCTCAGTTACACCTTTACAATGAAAGGTGAAGGTCATTTTGACATTGCCTTTTTTTTTTTCAGGACAGAGCATATGAATACATATGCGCCAACCTTGATAACTGTATTAACTTATTTAATCTCAGAATGAGCCTGGCATGGTACTCTCTTGCTTGACCACAACCCTTTTTAGAGAAGTGATGCCACGATGAAGAAACCCAATGAGCAGCTTGCAGTCCTTCCAGATTAAGGAAGGAGATGTAGCCAGGACATAAAAGGAGGAAGGACTGGCACAAGGATGCATTTCATTTTGCCACTTGTCACACCTGATTTAATTGCCAGTTATGCAGCTGAAGTGCTGCTTATTCTGCTCTTCGCTGAACCTCTCTGCTTCTCCTGCCTTACTGACCCATCATGGAGTCACAAAATTCTAGCAGTGGTGAAACTGAGTGTTATTAGCTCATTCCTGTCCTTGGCTCACGCGTGCCACTTCAGACCTTGATTACAGGTAGTGGAGCTGCTGCAGGGCGGTTCAGTTGCCGTTGGTACTGCAGGAAACCCACGGAGCGCAGAAGAGGGGCGGTGGTTTGGGGATGCGCTGGACTGCTGGTGTGCTGTTCCATAGTGGGCAGACAGCCCTGGCAGTGCTCCAGCCTGCACCCATCTCCTGGGCATATCAGTTTTCTAGAGCTGTAGGGCAAGAGATGGCCCCATGGGGGTATCTTCCAGCAAGCTGCACAAACACCTTGAAACCCAGCTCTAGTATTTTTCCTGTACGTGCAAGGCAGTACTGCCTTGCCTGGCTGTGGGGGTCCCAGACCAGCTGTGCTGCAGGAATGGCATCTGGGGAGAAACACACAAACCCCCCAAAACGTACTATTTTATCAAAGATCCTTTTAGTTTGAATCACAAGAATTGTTTTGTAATTTTATTTGGGTGCCTAACAACGCCAGTGCCAGTACTAGGCATATTAATGCTGTCCAATCTAAATAATTTCTAGAACCACAAACATATATATCCTGATTTTACTTGCATGTGTTACAACCCCTGTCCTAATATCAGTACTGGACACAGAAACTCTGTCCAAACGAAATGATTTCTAGAATTTCAGTAAATACCGTTAGTGCTAAAGGCCAGATGTGCTGCCAATATAAATTAGCTGAGGGGACTGATGCCAATGGTGGTGTGTAAGGTTTATCTGATAAGCAGCTTGTTTCTTTGAGTTGGGACCCCACAAACTTAACCTGCAGTATGATTTCAGAGGGAACAGAGTCCCACTGCATCTGTGAGTACTGACAGTCTGCACCTGAGTTTTTCCTAAGTGTTGTGTCACAGGGTTGAGCAAATACGGAGGCACGCTTAAGTTGGCAACCAGTGTATTTAAAGAGACTGTTCTTGAAACTACCACCAAGTATACCAGGAACAAAATCCACAGCTTTGTGAAATTCAGTGGAAAATTGGCTTCAAGGAGCATTAACTCAGGTTCTCAGTGAATGTCTGTCTTCTTTATTAAGAGAAGGGGTGGGGGGGAAGACAAAAAAAAGAAAATCTTTAGATACTAAAGTCACTTTTTTTATTTTCCCTAAAGGTTTGAACTTGTCCACTACCTGGAGTATTTTACTATTTTATTTATTGTTGCTGAGGCAGAACTAGATTTAGGCTTAATACTAGGCTCCAGATGGTTTTTAGAAGGTGATCACATTTACAGTCCCAAGATTTGTGCATGGCTCTTTCCCCTTCTATGCCTTACAACTAAACCCCACTCTCTGATACCTTCTCCTAGAAACATTTTATGGCATTTCAGAGCTACTATAAAGCAAATATTTTTTTTTTTCTGCAAAGCCTTTGACACAATTTTTGTCTCCACCAGCTTTCTCCCACCAGTGATAGATAGCAGCATAGTTTTTTCCAGTGCCCGGGCACACGTGCATGTCTCAGCAGCACAGGAGGGTGATGGCCAGCTCTGCAGCCTAGTCTCACTTTATTGTGGGGTCTTGGGAGAGGTGGATTTCTTCATCCTGTCCTCCAGGGTCCAGTGGGGCCCCAGTTCTCGCAAGCTGCCAGTGGCAGTTGAGTCACTCTGAATATCAGGCATTGTGTGGTACACCCAAACAGCAGCTCAGCTGGGGACTGGAAATGGGAAGTGATACTGTTAAATAATTTGCTTTGTGTCTTGTCAAATGATTCCAAATTATCTGATCTTAAGATGAGACTTTTTGCTATTCCAGGTCAGTTCAGTGTCAGAGGATCATGAAAAAATGCAAAGGACCCTCTAGTTTCCCTCCCTGGAGCCTGGAGCCCCCTGTGCGTGTGCCTGCTCCTTCTCCCAGTCACCATACTGTGGGAGAGCTGGGGGGGCTGTCACTCCCTTTCTGCTGTGAATTGCATTTGCCTTGATACTGTATGTGATAATTTTATTATAAACACCATAGTATGGCAGTGTGTTATTTTGTAAGGGGAGCACCGTGTTATCCAGCCCGTGGCTTTCTCTTCAGTTTTTGCTTTTTCTTTACGAAGACAAGCTATAAAGTCAGCTTTTTACAGTAAACATAATGCAGGAGTGTCAGTGAAGTACACTAAGGCAGGATCATGCCCTTCACATGCTGTCTCTCTTTTCCTGTAAGCCATGCTGCAAAGGTGTGCATACCCTATTTTTCATTAGCAACTAGAAAAATCTATCTTGTTTTAGCAAAAAAGTGTGCAGAAGCTGTTTGCTTGAAGAGAGATTTAGGTTGCCAAAACCTTACTGAGTGTGGGTACCGATGATGGAGAATAGCATGAGGAAGCACGTATTTTGTTGTTTCTTTGTACGTTTGGTTTTCAGCTCACTTGTTAAGCTTTTCAGTTTTTGCATCTGCTATATTATTTTGCTTTCATTTTTAAAGTGTTCTATGCACAACTAAACTCACATGAAGATGATCTGTTTTCTCCTTTTTGTTTCTTTCTAAGGCAATAAGACATCTGGCTGCTACTAGTGTGAATTATCAAGTTGCATCCTTTTAACCCTCCTCATCATTTTGTTTGTAAAGTGCTCACCCGCTGAGATACCAGGGGCCATGTGCAAACAGTTTAAAACAACATTGGGAAATAAAAGGCATGGGCAAAAATGATGAGATGTTTTTAAAGCTGAAAAGCTGTGAGTGCTGAAAAAAGCATGTTGTTGAGGAGGGGGAGGAGAGAGGTCAGATCAGTCCAGCATAGCTGCAGAGACTGAAGCTGACCTTTCTTCCAAAAATGAAGCATAAAGTTCAGCTCTCCAGCTGCGGGTGGTGACCCCAGCAGGCACCAGGACGTGCCACTAAATCTTTCTCTGAATTCGGCCAGTACTATAAGAGAAGCCATATCCCTGACTGCTTGCGAGAGCGGGACCCCAGTGCTGCTGGGGCGGTGTTCCCTGCAGGGGGAGACTAGAAGACTTTTAAAAGCTAAGCTTTTTGTGTAGTGGCAGCTAGCACGGAGACCTTTGCAGGAAGGCACTGTGTCCACTGGTGTTCAGGATGTACCTACACCAGCTCCGTGTGCTGGGCCAGTCTCTCCAGAAGCTTTGCTAGAAATCAAATTGTGGTAATAAAGCCTCCCTGTCCGAGGGGCGTATGTTGCTCATGCAAAGTCCTTGGAGGATGAGTAAGGATTGAGGCTAAACAAATTTGTCGACTGGCTATGTCTGTGTGCCACATCTGCCAAATGGCTTTTTTTGGGGGGAAAGAGCGCTGCCAAAAAAAGCCTGAAACAACCAAACATTGCCAAGATGTTGAACTTTCAATCTCCACTCCAGCAGAGATATCAAAAAAGTGGCATGCTGATCACTGCCTGTTTGTGCTTCTCCTGTTCTCCTTTACTCATGTGTGAGGCAGCTTGCAGGTACCCTGATGGCAACACCAGCCCGTGGCTCCTTCAGGGCCGGTGTGGAGCTCACCGAGGTTGTGGTGCGAGAGAGGTGGCCGCGCATGAGCAATGTGGTGACCTGTGTCTGCAGAGATGGGGCCACGGGGCAGATTTGGAGGGTAGGAAGGTGTCAGCTCCTGTGGGCTGGTTTTCGGCTCTTCTTATTGTCTTGCAGAACTGTCTTGGGCTTTCACATTATCTCTGTGAAGAACTTTGTAGAAAATAACTAGGAGTTTTCATGGAAAGTAAGAGGGTGATCAAACAAATAACATATCCTTGATGAATATGATTTTAAAATAACTTAAATATGGCAAATTGCCAGTAGATGCAAAGAAATGTTCAAAACTTATCATGGGTTTGAATGGCCACAAGAGCTGAGCCATCAGTCCTTCTGTCCAGGATTAACACAGTTTATCCTGAGCACTGTGGGAAGCAGCAGCAGCATTAGAGAGGATAAACACTAATTTTCCTGGTGCTTTCCCATCTGACAAAGCCTTCAAAATCTCACACCTCACCCAGAAGTGTTAGGATTAACGCAGGGAGGAGGTGAGCAAACTCCAGCCATTCGTGCAAGCTGATTGCTCTTGTGTAAACCTGTCCCTGCGTTGGAGGACAAAGAGCTGGAGTGACAGGGATGGGTGCAAGCAGGACCAAGGCACACTTCAGGGGGTGGATGCTGAACACCGTTGAGTGCGTTATTGGTAATGAGGTGGGTACAGGTGTTGCAGTGACAGGGGGCCTTCAGGAAAGAGGAAAAAAAATTCCAGTTCTGGCATGCCAACTTCCCACCCTCTGGATGTTTGTTCAGCTGCCATACATTTTTAGTAATCCTCACTGGGACAAATTTAATCAGGTCCTTCAGGGTTTTCTTGGGTAGAGATGAAGGCAAGCACAGGCTTGAGCACTTCAAGGGTTGGTGCCTACAGCAAATGAGGAATTTTGCCCAGTAACAGCTCGAGCATGAAGATGAGAAATTTGGCTTTGCTATGGTAGATGGCAGAAGACTCAGTGGGTAGGTCTGAAATTGGGGAATTGAATCAACACAGCAAATGATGGGCATGATTTAAGCAGTTGTCGTTCCCTTCAAATGGAAATGGAGTGTTTCTGGTACTGATGGAGAAACCCCCCTGTAGAAAACTTGGTAGGTAGATGGGGCAAGTCAGTGCTGTTTGGTGATAGACGGCTCCCCAGGCATCTGGGGTTGGACTGCATCACCAGGGTCTGCCCTGTTGTCCTACCAAGGTGCTTTGCTCATGTTTTTGTGTTACGAAAACAACTGTTCGATTACAAAGTCTTGATTGAAGAGTAACAGCCACAACAGCAAAGCGTGGCTGAAAGGAAGTAAGAAATAGTCCCAGAATGCAAACTAGGCAGCCCAGTGCCACCTAAAACTGAGGCATCCAGCATTTTCACCGATGAAGTGCAGTAGGTATTTTACAAACATATTAAAAGGACTTAGAAGGAGAGCAAAAGGGGAAAGGCTATACGATAACATACAGTTCGCTTGCACTGATTGAAAACCAAATAAGCAATTTTTCAGCCACAAAAATCAAGTGTGAGAAGAAAGCAAATGAGACCTACAAGGCAGCCTAATAATCAAGGCAAGTGCTAGAGATAAAAAAAGTCTACACAGCATTACTGTGTGCTGAGCAGTGTTTGTCAGGAGATTTCCTATACGCTGCGAGAATTTGCCAGTGCTGCTGTCTAGATTGAGTCAGGCTTCTTGAATAGTTACGCTGAGCTTATTACCAGTGTTTTTCTTTAGGGTGTTGAAAAAAAATAAAAGTGCATAAAATGCTTCTGATTTTTTCCTGGAGGTATAAAGAACATAAATATAAGGATAAAAACAAAACCACTTTTTTGTTGGGTTGTTTTTTTTTTCTCCCATTTCCTCCCTATTAGCATGATCTCGTGATGTGGCTCGAAGTATTTTAAAGGAGCAATTAGTGATTCATTTATTTTTTGCACAAATATTTCTCTGACGCTTTCCTATTCTAGTCAGCTTTTGGAAAACAAAACTAGTTTGAACTCAAGAGGAAAGAAGTTTAAAATATTTTAAACAAATTAGCTTCTCCTAGGACCTTTAACTACCATATGCTCTTGGAATTTTAAACAGAACTGTTTGAATAAAGTGTATGAGGTCCTTTTTTAAAATGGAGGGAAAAAACCCAACCTCTGAAGCAAACCAGAGAAAAAGAAGATAATAGCGCTTGGAAAGCAACCTCTTGGCAAAGAGGAACAAGAGCAGTGGAATAATTTAATTGCTCATCAGCTAATTATACGGTATTATAATGTTAATGTGTCTTCATCATGACAATGTAATAGGTATAGATTGAAGCATATGAAAAAGAAAGTGTTGATGCAGTAATTATAACTAAGAGCAGAGCTGTTAGAGTAATTATAACGCTTCATCAGGTAATTAACGTATTGTTCAACTTGAGATGGAGAACAAAGAGTGAAGAAGTTAAATATTGAAGGACATGCCTTCCCTGCTCTGGGGCTGTCTTCTTGCGTTTGCCGCAGAAGGTGATACTCCGTATTGATACTGTTATTTTCTTATTTCCTTGTGCATATTCTGTTGAGTGGGGGGAAGTTGTCGGGGTGCGTGCAGGAAAATAGACCATCAGTGTGGCAATCATTCCTTTAAGCCATTTATCCTGAAGACCCTCCCTGGTCCTTCTTGCTGCAGAGGCAGTTTGCAGATGGGTATCTGGGACTAAAGGGCAGCGACTGGTGCTGCAAATCAACTTCCAGTCGAAGACATCTATTCAGCATGGGCAGAACGGATTGGCACAAGTCCTGCAGTGAAACCACTGCCCAAAGTGCATTTGGGTTTCTCCTGTCTGCCCAAGCGACTGCTTTTGGGGTGCTGGGGGATGCTGATGGCATCCCTGCTAGGGCACAAATGCAGATGCAGAGCTGGTGGTCTGGACTTCTGCTGCTCCTGTGCCTGCATCTTGCTTCTGCTGCCCCCAAAGCCCTGGGGAAAAGCAACACTAGCCTGGCTCTTGCTACAAAGCTTCTGCTCTGGGAATTTTGCTAAATCTGATCAAATCCACCCCATGCCCACCAGTCTGGTCTCCAGCAGGGAAGGTGCTGGGCTGATGCCTGGCACACCCCTGTCCACAGCAGGCAGCATAACTTGCTGTGATCAGCAAGGCTGTGGCTGCAGTCGGAGGGGGGACTGCTGCCGTATGGCTGGAGGACTAATCACCGGTTTCATATTGATGTGCCCCAAACAGGGATGTGAGATCTATGCTGCCTGTGCAATTTGATTTAAGAGGTACTAAAAAGCTGCTTGGGATTAAGGAACAGTGCTCGAGGGAGGATGATGTATCTGGGTTTGATTTTTCATTTGCTGGTGAAACAGACAGAGTGTTGGTTTCAGCTTTGTACAAAACTAATAAGGAAGCCCTTATATCTTGGGTAGCATGTTATGGCAACATAAACATTTCTTTCAAATATCCACTTTGGTGTCTATTCCTCCCACTCCCACCCAAAACAAAGCCCCAGCCAACAGAGCAGGAGTTTCTGCCTGTCTGCCTCAGCCCAAAGGAGTGCTGTAAGTTACTAGACCAGTGTGTAAACACATGGATGCACTTAACCACAAACTTATACCTACACCTGTGTCAGGACTAACCTCATAAGATCTTATTCCCATCTCTGTGCAAATTTTGACACATGAATAATTTTTGTCAAGGTATCTCCCAGTCAAGTATAAACTTAAACCGTAGTACATGCTGATAGCATAGGGTGGGTTTTTCCCTCCTCCTTGGTCCATCAGGACAGCCTCACCACTGATGCCTTCTGCAAGACTGCAGTCTGCATGCCTCCCTGGAGATCTAATGATATTGTTGACAACATTGTTTTATTTTTGGCTTAATGACCCTCCTTCACCTCAGGATCATTTCCTATTGAAAATCAAACCACTTCACACTGATTGTCATCACAATTTTTAATTTTTATTTATTAATTTATATTTTATTTTTGTATATTATATATAATAAATATATTAAATTATATTTATTAATTATGGCAAGTGTGGGCTGATTTGATCAGATCATTTAGTGATATGCTGATTTGCAGCTCAGTTTTATGCCTTACTATGTTTTGTTTAAGCGTTGCATCCTTTTGCAGGCTTTACAGCATAACGCTGTAGTACTATACCTAGCTAAAGTACCAAGTGTTTGGTCAGTAAGAAACCAATGAAATGTTAACATGTTATTTTAAGGTAAGTAAGGTCATGCAGCAAAAAGGAGGATGATGTGCTCTGGGTGGAAGATGTGGAAATAGATACTCTAGAAAGGTGGGATCAGGGTAAGCTGCTGAGATTTGGATGAGCTGAGCTACTAGGAGCTTGGCTGCAAGGAGGGCCAGTGCAGCCTACTTGCTGGCTGCAAGCTGGGAACCTATTTAGGTGAATTGAAGTCACTTAAGTGCTGTAAAGAGAGGGCTGAAAGTAAGATTGCTGGTGGGGAAGGAAGAAACACAAAAGAGTAAAAAGAACTACGATGACTAAAAGGACAGTGTTAGACAAGGGCGAAGGACTGAGTTTAGGTTAAAAAAAAGGTGTCTGAGTATCAGAGGGCAGAGGCTTTGGAGCAACCTTCGTGTCATAATGGCGACTGGAGTTTCAGGATGGAGGTTATTAAACTTATAAGGGGGATTACATGCTATAATGCCAGCAACAGGGGGCTACTTCAGGTCCTGCATTGAAGAGACCTCATTCCACCCTGATCCAGAAAAACCTAAATGCATTCTGCAGACAATGTTGGGTTTTGATGGGGTAAGAGAGCGCGCTGGAGGTCTTGCAGCTTGCAGTGACCGTACACTGGGATGTGTGGGTGTGTTAAGCTGACTCTGCCTTGGGAGCAAAGTAAATAAATGTGATTAAAGGCTCTTACATCTCCATCTGAAATGCCATCGTTTAGGACCTTGATTCATTATTATTTACTAACATAGCGTATACTAAGCTCACCTACTAGCAGCGTGCTGCGTTTCAGTGAGTATATACTTACCCAGCACAGCGTGCTTTCTGACTGAGAGTTTCAGCATGGCTGAGTAGAGTTTCAGTTACTCTTAAAGATGAATGAAAATCAGACACCTATGTCTTTTGAAAATCTGTGAAAAAATTAGCCTTAAAATACGGTTAAAATGACACATCCTGTATGTGACAAATTATAGGCAAAATGGAATAAAGCTATTGCATAAAAAAATAGAATTTTAATACACTTCTGTGTTTTTTTCTGGAATGTGTTTGCCTTGGTCTGCACAAAATATGTTTTATTGAGCAGAATTACGTGTTCTTTTCGTTGGTCCTTTCCTGTTAGAAGTTCGGGAAGTTTGTTGCCTGATAAAAAGTGCATTTCTCTGTCCTGTAAGGTTTTCATTATATTTCCATAGCACCTCTGTTGCAGACGTAGAAGATGTGTTATTTTAACAAGTCTGTCTCTCTAGGCTTCAATGTGTAATATACATAGCAGTCTAGAAAAGTTCCTTTAAGGGAAGGAGGGAAGCTTAGTCTGTGAGCATGTAGTAATGGTGGGCAGCGTATCTCCTGCTGGATTGTGGCTGACGCTGTGCACGTAGCTCAGGACTAACCCCGTGCAGTGTTTCCGAGTGGGGGAATCCCAGTCTGTGATCAGGACGGGGCCCCTAGAGAACTGCCACTGCTCATGTCAGTTTGAGGATCTGCTTTTAATCTGGGGGTCCCAAAATCTTAGTGGGGTGAAGCTGGCTACTGTGTTGTGGCTGCTTCAGCTGATATGAGTGTTCCTGTTAGTCCACCCAGTGTCATCTCTCAGAACTTGAGTGGATTCTTTCTGGAGGCTTCAACTTGTTTGTTTTTAAAATGCTGGTCATTCATTTCTTTACCTCTGCATTTCTGCTTTTGGGCCAAACCTAGCAATTGAATGTGGAAACAATACCAGGAGAGGTTGTTGCAGGCTGGTTTGTGCAGGAAGCAGGAGCAGCAGAGGAAAGGTGGCTCTCGAGGAGCTCGCCAGCCCAGTGGAGCAGAGCCCCGAGGTTGGACCAGGCAGCAACCCATAGATCTGTCATCATCTGGTGCAGGCGGTGAATCCTTCCCCACAGGCACAGTTCCTTCTTGGCCCTGATTGCAGGCACAGCCTTGTGCCCCAGGCCTGGAGGGATTGTATTTACATCTTTAAAAGATTTGCTGTTATACCTGAGAATACTCTGGTCATCTGTGGCATCCTTACTGAAATCCTTTTCTAAATGTGTGAATGTAATGGTACCTTAGAACGGCAAGAGCCACAGCTAACTAGGCATTGGAATTTATTTTTAATGTCCATTTATCAGATTTAAATTTGGTGGCTTTCACATCTTTTCAGTGACAGTTAGATGTTTGGAGGAAGGCTGAACAGAATTTTGTAATCCATCTCCTCCCCACCACTTAGTCATGGGAATATTTTTATCATGTTTCCTCTTCCTTGCAATGGTCCCCCTTTTATTGTGGCTTTCCTTAGTCTGGCTTTGTCCTTTCTAGTTGTGAACACAATGTCCCACATAGACCCAGACTGCCTATACATGTACTGTGTTCCAGCATATCTCTGGTATACATGCCCCCTTTAATCCCTCTAGTATTTTACATTCGCTTCTGATTGCTAGTGCATTTAAATCTGGGGTTATACCTTTCATAAGAGCCAGGACTGACCTATTCAGAACTAATTGATTGCCATTTGCAAAAGGGAATTAAAACTCCAGGTCAGATATTGAGGCACACAGGGAGTCGTGCTCATCTCCTCTGTTGGTAACCTCGCTGCTCGTGCTGTGCGCACTTGCCTTCTGTACTGTCTTCACAGCTTCACCCTGGATGCCTTGCATGTTACAGATACTGCAAACTTTACCCAGAGTCACACTGAAAATCTTTGGGGGCTTTGCCTGTCATGGCTGCATTCACAGAGATTTTCTTTGCGGGTAACAATGATCAAAATGTTTTCTTTTTCCCGGTATTGCAGTGTTCCAACCATTTTTCCTCCCCATTGATCCATGCACGGAGTTTAAAAGCTCAGCCAGGGAGTTTTTGTGTTGAGGCAGAAATGCAGACACATCGGTGGGCCTTGTTTCCCCCTCTAAAAAAGAGCATTCATTCTGCTAGTGACACCGAAGCCAGGCTGAGACTATGCCTCACTGAATTAAAAACTAAAAAGCAATTAGAGGAGTCCCTTTGGAAAACGTCATTCAGCACAACCATGGCCTAATATTTGTGTCCTCCTTCCTAGCACCATGCACCTTTTTAATTTCTTTTCTTGCAAGTCATCCATTCAAATTGCCTGGGAGTGGAAAACAGAGTTATTGACTGTCTTTTCATGAGCTGTCACAAAGCAGTAAATAGAAGCAAAAGACAAATGTAGGCACATCCAGGGAAAGAAAAATAATAATTAATATTTCAGTAGAATGAAGTGCCTCTATAAGGACAAGAGTGGGAAAAAAAAGGAGAAAGATATTAGCTTGACACATATCAGTGTTTTGGCTAGATTATATATATATATATATTCACATAAATCTATACTGCAGTGGTGCCTAGTATACATGTTTGACTAACAGGGAGGATAAAGGCAGTATAGAAATAAAGCCTTTGATTGACTTCTTAAAGTGTTTCCATCAGTTGTCAGAGATGGGGATAAATCTTGAATCATATCAAAGTTGCAGGGGTCATGGAGTTGCGTTTCCTTATGGTGGTGGACACTCTGAACACTTGCAAACTGAGCATTTAATGCAATACAGTTAAAAATGTTATAAATGCAACGTATTAAATATATGTATGAATCACAATGCAATAGGTAGCTCTGGTCCTCTTATAAAGGGTTATTATTTGCAAAAAAGGATTGGGTATTTATATCAATAAGAGAAGTATCCACATTTATGGTAGGCTAAACTGAAGAAGAGTTGTCCGCCTTGAGCACAGAGGTTGAAGTATCTCGCTCGGAGGCACCGGGATAGCTGGGCTTTTTTCAGATAGGGGAGTGTGCAGAGGGTCCGGGATATGAACACAGTATCCCTCATCCCTCCCTTCTGCAGCACCACCACCCTGCATGGTTGCACATCTGGATTTTGGCGGTGGGCACTATGTTGCAGCTGCTGGCAGAGGTTGTTCAGTACAGGACGCGCAGTGCCGGTCCTGTACGTGAGACAGCCTTTGCCCAGGGTGGTGCCTCTGTAGAAGGGCAGATCATCCTAGCCTGTACACCTCAGCATGTAGGCTTGCTGTGATTGATCCCAGTGACCAATATGGAGTATTTCAGAGATCCTCACTGTAGAAGTGACTGTGGTGGCCCACAGTCAGACCTCACCATGTTTCTTATGGTATTTCTGGAAGGAAGTATCCTGGGAGCCGCAGATTCCCATGCAGAGCTGAGGTCTGCAAGGTGAGGGGGCACAGGATAAACTCAAAAGCTGAAACATCTGCCCTCTAATTTATGTAGATCATTTGAAAGTGGAGGCCTGAGGCCAAGAGCAGACAAATTGCTCAGGCAGTATCCAGTAAGTTACAGCTATTGCATGACTAGTAATAATTGTGGGGTTTTTTTACAAGATACATGCATGTCTTGCAGAAATACAATTACTGTATTTTACAGCAGTCACTGCACATCACGCATTTCCATATTGTGTACCAACTTGCTATCTGATGAGCGCCAAATTCAATTTGTGTTAATAAGCCTAAGGCAAAATTAGCTTGATACAGTATCATTTAACAGTATTTAGACATGAAAACCAAGTTTTTTGATTTTGCTTTACATAGGTTTACTGTAGTACAAAAAATAAGTTGATCCAGAGAATTTACCTGAAAGATTTTCCTATCTGGGAAAGATAGTCTGTGTTGTTAGAGAGGCTGGAGGTGTGGATGTTGACATTACAGAAGGTGTGATGGTCACAAACTTAGGCCTCTGAGCTTACAGGAAAATTTTCAGATGGGAATAATATGAGACTATTGATAGAATATTTCTTAGGAGTGCAGGAAGCATCTCAAGCCCATATTACAACTCAGTAATACCTTTGTAAATGCCAACAGTAGTTGCCTTTGGTGGTGTGTGGGCTTAGGGACTTAAAGTTTAATGTGATTTAGAAAATATTGTCAAAGTGTAGCCTAAAACACAAAGACACTATGAGGAGCTCTTTCCTGCTTCTGAGACCAGCCAAATACTGCCTTTCATTATACCGGAGAAATCCCGTTGATGTAGGACTTCATTGTTTTGGTTTACGTCAGCTGCTCTCAGCAGGACTAGCCATAGCTGGCCTTGTGTCCACTAATATTGTGTGAAATGGTTTTAAAAAGGTAATATTAATCCCTTTAGTGGCAATTTTCATATGCTAATCAGTTAGAAGCGCATATATCCCTTGGCTGTTTGTGAAACCTCAAGGCACTGAAGCACTCCCGTAAGGTTATTTTTCATTTTCCCTTTGAGCTGCCCCTTCTGGCACTTCCCAGTTGACTGCTGCATCAAGACTGATATTTTTGCTAAATCTGACAGAGGGTAAATGCATTTTACTTGAGCTGAGTCTTTGCTTGGCATTCGGGAGCTTGAAGAACAAACTTTCCATTGTGCCTCTCTATTTATATATGCACTTAATGAAAGATAACACACTCTTACCCCCATATAAACTGTAAAGTGGCCCAAACTGATTTTTTTTTCCCCATGTAAATGAGCACACAGCTCTGTTTTGGTAGGTATCTGCTGATTTACACTAGCTGAGGATCCAGTCTGGACCTCCTTCCAGTCAGATGGGTGTGAGACTGCCTGCAGGACCTCGATTGTCACTAAAAAGCCGATGTTAGCAATTTTCATCAGGCAGCATGGAAATTAATTAGCCCAATTTTATGGAAATTAGCTCATTATAAATAATTTTAGCTGGCCCATTCACAAAGCACTTTTCACATTAGGGAAAAAAAAAAGGGAAGAAGAAAAGCTCTGTGAATTGGATACCAAAAAAACTCTTTCTTTCCTCTTTCTAAAAACAAATGCATTTCAGCAGCTGTGCCATTTGCAGGGGAGGGGCGGCATCCACAGATTGAGCCTCTAGACTTCGCTTTCCCACTCAGCGGCTGAAAGAGCAACAGTGAGTGATTTGTTCAGCTGGGTATTGTTTGGAGCTGCAGATGTCCTGGTGCAGCCTGAGGTTGCACATTCTGCTGTTGCTACCTTTGGGCTTGGCCGAGGGAGAAGGAGGACAGCAGAGATGGGCATCACCCTGGGGATACTGGTCCTGTGGCTAACGAGAAATAAAATAGTTCAGACACAAGTATGTAATTACAGTGGTGAAAGCAGGTCTAGGTTCTGGAGGAGCTCAGCCATCTCCTCTGTCAGACTTTTTAGGCTGTAAGGTCTTGGCATTGTGGAGGAGGAAGGGTATGTGAGTGCTGAGGGGTTCACGTGCGTTTCAGTGTCTATCACAGCCCCAGAAGGTCCCATATATCAGCTTGGCCATGTGAAATCTCCAGACAGTCCAGGCCAGTTGATCCGGAGTCTCCTGTGTTTTGATCCCGATCTTTTCTAAGAATTTTTTGGTTCTGAAGAGGATCTAGCACGACCTCTATCTCCCATTTCAGTTTTTGCTCCCTTCAGTGCTTTTGCCAAAGGGAGGGTTTGATATAATCTGTCTTCAGACTAGTCATGAAATATGCAGGTCATGCAAGGGAAGAAACACATTCACCTTATGCTCCATCTCAGCATTGGGGGTTTTCAGGATTTACTGACCTTCAAGGTATCTAGATATTTGCCTGGGGCTCATCATTTTCCTCGACTTACAGAGCATTTCTGTCCAGCAGCCAGTTTTCTCCAGCCTGGACTAGTTGTCCTGTTGAAAAATGTTTGGGGTTTGGTTTTTTTTTTTCCCCTTCTGAAAGTGCCATCTCACAGCTGCGGTTTCATTCTTCTCTCAGATCTCTATGTTTTGGACTTTTGTATTCCTCGCCCTTTGGCAAATATTATATTTGAAGCCCCTGGAAAGAGCTCGGGAAAAAGGCTCATTTTATTTAGGATGAGATGTGTCTTGTGTTCCCAATGAGCCAGACGTGCTCAGGTGCTGTAGTTCTTCAGCCACAGACACCACCATTCATGTACGTAGACAGTCTGCAGCAATAGATCAGAGCATCATGTTATAGGAGATTTATTCTCTTTCACTTTTTGTATATCCATCTCTGTCTGGATATTTCCCTGGCAATAATCAGTGTCCAAATGGAGCACCTACAGGATTTTCTTCCCTTGTAGCCCCCCTTTTTGGCATTGCTTGTTTCACAGCTGGACAACTGACAGTCAAGCCAGGTGAAAGAGCAGCACACGCGGAAGGTGTTTGGGCCAGCGCAATTTGGGGTGCAGGAGAAGGACAGCCTGCCTGAAGGAGGAATGTGGGCAGTTTGCAGTGGGGACCTGTGGGCATCTTGAAGAAATGAAACATTTCCTCTCCTATCCCCCACCCCTGCCCCAAATATTTGCAAAAGCCTTTTGAAAAATTGCCATCTGTTTTGCAAAAGGGATTCATTAATATGCCACTCAAGCCAGTGGTAGAAAGGGAAATGTGTGGGAGGTCTGGATAAATACACTCTGTCAAAAGTTATACAGAGGGGCCTATTTGTAATCAATTCTACTGCAACGAGGCATCCAGTGTATTCAAGAAAACCAGTGCCAGAGTCCTGGGCAGCTCCTGGCTGGGCAGCTTTGAACACCACTAGCTCCTTTCTCTACCAAGATAAACCCTCCATGCAGCATCAGGAGCATGTGGGGATGCGCAAGAAGCAGTCACTCTTACAATCTACATTTTCTAAAATCCACTATTTGGAAGGAATTATGCCACAAATGATGCTGGTTTGTTTTAAAATGGGAACCTTAAATTGAAGCCAAAGGAATGCTTTTGGAGGTGAGAAAAATCTTTCTGGCAAGTGAAGACTTCAGAATTGTTACTTCTCCAAAATTTGCTTAAGCAGCTACTATAAACAGCTACTAATCAGGCTCCCTTGGTGTTTAGAGATATCTGTGGATTGATTTTAATTAGATTGGCACCTCTTTGTTAATTCCATAATGTTTGTTTGTTTATAAGTTAAGAGTATTTGGGTGTTGTTTAGCTGTTTAACATCTTTAGTTAAATTCGAATTAGTAGTCTCTTAGGCATGTTGTTTTCTCTGCTAGTGGGGTTTTGCAAGAAACAGTGTGGGCTGATTATTTAGACTCCCCAGCTGCAATTTTTTTTTTTCTTTAAAGCACCTGAGTCACCTCCACTGAATTTAGAAACGTTACCAATTGAAATACAGGAAAAGGCACAGACACCAAAAAATTTCAATGTTTGAATGCCTGTCCTGGTTTCAAGGTAATTTTTTGGTGGTTGTTCCAGAGCAACAGGTTTACGTTATAATAAAAAACAAAGGATGGAAAAAATAGTTGCAGGGTGTTTCAGACCCAGTAATCCCCAGACCTGAGTTTTTTCTGGAGTGCCCCGGTTCAGCTTTCTGTGAGCACCCTGGAGCTGCCTCAGACAGGCTATGGACCTTAGCAAGCAATTTCGGTGTGTTTTATTACAGACTCAGGAAGGGTTTAGGTCTCTGTCACCAGTGAAGATGCTGAACCTATATTGAGTCTTTTAAGGTTGGAAGTCAGGTTTTGCTTTCCCTTTTTTCTTTCTTCGGCATGAAATTGTTTCTCTGCAGTAATAGCCGATTATCTCTAATCTGCACCTTTTCTATTATGATTTTTCTTGATTTGCCTTGATTTGAGTTTGTTTTTCATGGTTATTATGGATCTTAGCCTACTTCCCACAGGCTGTCAGAGCTTTTGCTATGCTGAACCCATATCTGTCTGATTATCCAGGGGGGCCCCTGATGTGATCCTGATGAAAAGTAGGTAGGGGGCTGGGAAATTGAAAAATGAACTTTCAAACAACCCCCCCAAAATAGAGTGCGTTCATGAGACATTTGTGTTGTACTCCCTTTATAAATCCGGGCTTAGGAAACTAGATGGGGCATGTTTTATCACTGGTGTAACTGGGCTCTGCATAATTGCATCTGCAGCATCCTACATGTAACCAGGCTGAATTTAAGCCAACCAAAGAAATAACTTTGGAGTAAAGGCTGGAGCAGAGAGAAAGTTGCTGCTGATTTGCAGCGTGGTGGCTACTGTGGATGTGGTAAAACAGCAGTATCTGTGTGGGAGCCCTAATTCCCTTGGGCCCTGAGCAGGGGCCACCCAAGGTATGGCACAGGAGGGGGATGTGAAGAGGCTGCCAGAGAAAAGCGAGATGGTCGGTCAGGACACCAGAGGGTTTATGTCTCACCTCAGGGCTGACGCGTGATTAGGGTTAGGTTTCCAAAAAGGGGAAAGCGGAGACCTGCAATGAAAGTGTTGCTCAGGATGAGCTGCCAAAGGGCAAGGGAGGGCAGCGGCTAGAAATCCCTCCCAAGCACCATAAACCTCCACTTAGGGTTAGGGAGGGTGACGGGCTCCATCCCAACCAACATTGCATAACCAACCCCCTGGCTCTTCCTGGTGTTTATTTGCCTCCAGCAAAAGGCACCAAGAGAGCACATATGCTGGAACGAAGCCCAGCACTGTGGTGTTATCCATGTTTTTCTCCCAGCACCTTTGTGCAGTTGTTTGATATCTTCTTTGGGTTTCAGTCTTTCATCTGGCAATTCTGCCTTTCATCTTGATGTCTTCCTGATCTCAAATCTGATGACAAAAATAAACCAAACTTTTTCTTGCTGCACTAGTATTTAATTCAAAGGGTATTTGAAGACTGGGAGAAGAAATTTCACTTTTTGCTCAACTAGTTGGTCCAAACAGCCAAAGAAGGCTCCATCTTTTATTTTAAATTTTTTTATTATAAAAAGTGAGATAATTCTCTTTAGGTAGGAGAAATTGGATTTTTAATTTTGAAAACAAAAAGCACAAAATAATGCCTTAGGTTTATAAGTATTTGTACAGTATTTGTGTGATGATACAGTCCAGAAAGTCTCACCTGAGTATTGTAGAGGACTGAAGGCAGTGGGCTGATTAGCATTGATAACGTGCAGCTGTGGCCTTGCCTCAGCGGCAGTGGGTTGATTGACATGGACGATGTGCAGATGTAGCTCGTTCCCACAAAGTGGTTAAATAGCCCTGAGGATGGTGGGAGAGGGGGTTGGATGGAGGAGGAGTAGTGTGGTCTGGCCTCTGGAGGAAGGAGAAACAGCACAGACAGTAGAATCTGACAGTAAAAGCCTTGTTGCATCCTACTAGTTTGTTTGTACTGCAACAATTGGTTCCCCCATGTGAGGCTGAGTTGGACTCCGACTACAACAACTGCACCCAACAGTAGCTGAGACAAGTGGGAGAACCTGCAACCCATAACGGATGCTGTGAGAGGTGAGCTGTTGACAACTAATTGATATGGGTATATTGCAATATTTGTTGTCCATCTTAACTCAAATTACAACTGAGTATCATTACAGGAATCTTTATTTTGGAAGAGGGAGTTCTGCTCTGTGGTGTTTCAGTCCAAACATTCCAGGGAGTTTGAGAGGTTGGGGAATAGTGAGAGAAAGGCCTGAGATGTGCAGAAGACCTGGCAGGGAGATGTCTGAATGTCCAGGCTGGTGCTTTGCTGGCTGCCTCCAATGTCTTTGGTCTAGGAGTCATGAACTTGCAGTATTGGGGGGATAAAAACGAGGGCTTATTTATTTATTATTCTTTTGTGTTTGTTTTTTGTTGTTTTGTTTTTTTATTTTATTTTAAGTGAGCATGTGTATGTGAGTGTTAGGAGGGGAAGTCAGCAAACATTGGGGGAGGACTGACTGAACACTGCATGCATAGGGTCAGCATGAGGATGGCAGCATTACAGTTGTGAACAGATAGTGTGATGGACACAACCGTCGTTAGGGTTAGAACATACAGGTGCACCTCCACTGAGGTATGTTGGTGGGTGCCTTGCCTGTAATGTTGATGTTTTAGCCAATACAAGTGATGGTGCTTATGGTTTCTGTAATATGTGTGAAGCAGCAGCTAAGCCCCCTGTCATGGGGGTGCTGCTTTTCCAGGTGCCTGTGCTTACACTTTCTTCTTTCCAGCGGTAGACTTGATTGCGCATCCCTCTGTAACCTCTGCATTTGAGCCATTGACATGGTATTAGCATGAAATCCGGTGCACTGTTCTCCCTTGGGAGCATTTGCATGTGATGCCCACCAACTTTAATACTATTAAGTACATAACTCCCCCTGAAGGCAAACTGACAGCCGGGATCTGAACCACATACCTTGTATTTCATGTGGGCTAACCTCTCAGATGTCTTCACATTAGCTGTCGTCTCCTCATTAGATGCACAGAATCCTGTGGAGGCTCATAGTTCCTTGCTCCCACAAACTTCAGCTCCTGACTTCAATGATTTCAGAGCCTCTGTGTGAAATGCCTGTAGCAGTTCTTCCATGTGTTTCTATAGTAGACTTAGAGGCGAGTCCCTTGCCTGGACATGAGCAATGCCTGTGCTTCTTGACTTACAGGCTAAACTGATTATTCAGTAGTAGTAAAAGACGAGGGGAAGAGTGGTGTCACAGCAGCTGTATTGAGTGAGGGTTAGCAGGTGTATCTGGGTGTGGGACATATATACTCCCTCCTACATGAGGAGATTACCTTAAAGGCAGTTTTAATAGTCTGACTTAAACCTCTAAATGCAATTAAATCCTGAGTTAAGCCTGAAAAATTTGACCTGACATTCTGCCTTTGACTCATCCGTTTTAGTGTTTCGGTATTACTGCAGATACGCTGTAACAGATCACACACTCCAAAGAGTCTGCTGAAATAGCTGGGGTAAATAAGGGAGAGCACATCAGGCTGGATTTTCAGTTTCAACCATCATTTTCATTTTTGTAATGTGTGCTAATGTCTGACAGCTGAATATGTACTTAATGAGATTTTGAAAACAACAGAATTTTGATCCGTTAGAACAACATGCCATGTGAGAAGGTGCCTGTGCTGCTGTGTAGCTGAATGCATTAGGAAAATTAATTAACTTGAATGCTAAATAAGGCTGAAAACCAGTTTGTTAGTGGGAGAGACTCCATTTACCATTTACTCTGTCCCAAATTGCCTTTACTGGGGGGGGGGGGGGGGGGGGGCAGCTTTTTTTAAAGGCTCAGAAATGTTTAATTAACCCCACTCTTCCCATTATTTCTTTATTACTCTGTGTAACCTGCTGGCCATTCCATTCGGATGTCTTTCAGGTGCTGCTTCCCACCTGTTTGGTGGTTAAGGGGCTCTTGATGAAAGCCCTGACACCTGCGATCTGGCCTGATTCCGACCTCCCTTGAACACTCACAACTGGCAGAGCAATTCCCTCAGCACTGGGAAGTGTGAGCACGCTCTCCCTGGCGGATAGTGCTTTTCAGGCTCATCCCCGAGCCTTCCTTTTGCTTCTCACAAGAGGTTGCTGCAGCTCATGGTTTTCTCATGTCTTTGAGTTTGGCTATCTGTTGCCCAAGGGAGGGAATTTGTCTTTGGGTCAGTATTGCTCCCAGCTGCTACTGCAGTGCAGGTAATAAATAGCATCCAGGAGAAATAACAGCATACAGCCATAGGCTGAAAGGAAGGGTTGTTTTTTTCATCTACACCTGTCAAAAATACCAGGTATAGTAAAAAGCATCAGGAGTACCAGAAATATATCAAAGATTGCTTGTGAAGAGCTGCTGCTGCAGCCCATCAGACACAAGAGGCCAGGGTAATTCCGGTAAACATCTAAAACACAGAGATTTCTCTGAGCTTTGAACCTCCCTGTGGCTTACCTGTTATTCACGTGAAGCAGCCAACATCAGGCTTCAGTAAATTCATTCCTGGTATAAGAGCAGTAGTTTACAGCTGTTTCTTTAAAGCTATCGTTAGGCCTGTATGCTGGAGACTTGCAATTATTTTCAGAATCTGGAAAGATCCTAATTATTAGCATTCTCGTGTGTGGAAAAGAATGATAAACTTGGCCATACAGCAGCTGAAGCACAGTGCCTGGTCTATCGGTTTCAATAAATATTTAGAGGGGCCGGAATAAAAGAGAGCAGAGAGCCAGGTGATGTGCTGTTACTCCATCCCATTTCATGGTTATGATAAGGGCTGGCGTGGCATGTGGCCGCAGTCCAGGCTGCTTTCACCAGGGAAGATGTGGTAGCATTGGAACCATCCAGGGGAATTTCTCTATTAATTTCCATTGTGCCTTTAGATATCTTTTCCTTTTCCATGCTCCTGCCTGTGACCAAGTCAGATTAAATCCATTTAGCTTCAATGACAGGATGGCACCTAAACAGACACCTGCATCCAGCCTGTTGCAGTTTTTTTTTATGATTCACCAGCAAATGTTTTTGGGAAAACAGTCAATAGAAGCAGTGATGAGCTCTCAGCTACCTGGATCATGTGGTAGTAACTGCAAGCAAATGGTAAATCTTATTTTTAAACCTCATCCCATCAGTCACTGACATTTGCCAGGGTATGTTGCATTTTGAAAGCAGAATAAATGACTGGGTTTTGTTGCGTTTTCAGGAAATTACTCCAAACAAAGTGTATCTCTGTTAGGTTCTCCAGTGGCACGTTTTCCAGAGATTAGCCTGTGAACAGGCAGCATGTAGGTGAGAAGAATTGTTGAGTTGGGTTTTGTTAGAGAGAAACTTGAATTGGACTTCAGAAAGGAAACTTTGTGCAGATGCTGAGATTTTTAACTCTTCCTTCTTGCTATTGTCTTGTCAAAAGTGGGGCCCCAGCATTTGGGGAGGGAAAACAGCCTTCATTTCAAAAGACAAGTTTTCTATTATTTCAAGTGTTCAATACATCATCTGTGTTTCCCGGTTAACTGTAGGAGCTGGAAGCCATGTAGATCATCAGGTAAGCTGTCATGAGCAGCACCTGTGCCATAGCAGGGCAACAAGGTTTTGGCTCCTGGCACAGCTGCTCTAAGAGCACAGTGCAGGGAGGCATGAGGCAATTTTTTCATGCAGTGGTGTGGGGAACTTGCCGCTATTCCTCCTGAAATTACAGTGTTAGAAATTGTAATTCCCTGAAAGACAGCAGGCTGGCAAGAGAAAGGAATCCCACATGGTCCTCGGCACGAAGTCGCAATACCTGAACTCACTCAGGCCTGCCTTTCTACATATAAAGAAGCTTCTGTGTGAGGACTTACTATGCTTTAACTTAATTATATAGACTGTATGACTGTTTTCACTCTCTTTGCTGTGTTTTCATATGCAAGCCTTTGTGGTACAAAAAAGTTTCTTTATAGATACTGACAGTATATCTTTGCATCGGATCCATAGAAAACTCTGTTATGGGGTTTAGGAATAGCTTAGAAATGTGTCTGCTGAAGATAGGGGCACTGAAGGAGTCTCCAAAGAGTTTTTCTTTGAAGTCTCTGTCCCTGTAGGTGTGATGAGATCTCTGAAGTATGAAACAGTAGGACAGATTAGAATGTGTCAATTGTAGTGATCAGAGGAAGGGTTTCAGGGAAATCAGTTTGTATTTGCAAAGTCTAAGTCCCTGCCTGCCCCCCTTAAAAGAAACCCCCCAAACCCAACAAACCTACCTTGAAAAAAATGTGAAAAGCAAAAAGTTGACTGCTCAAATCTCCACAGATTTTTTAAAGCCAAGAAAATAAAAAAAAACTTTGTCCAGTGATTTTTATTTTCTTTTCAAAGTGTCCTAGCCCAAAGCCCATGATTTCCAAGGCAGTCAGAATTTTCCCAGAGCAATGAAAATGTTTATTCAAACCCCCTGTTTAGCTATGGGAAACAAATCTTTAATTCATGACTGTTTTTTTTAAAAAAAAAACTAGTTCACAGTTCTGTAAGCCTTGCATCAATGTTTGTATAAAATCTGTTGATTTGGTTGAAGTGGGTTCTGTGACATCATCTTTTGCCATGTACCACAATGGAGAGGGTAAAGGCTACCGGCAGTTTCAAATTCAGATGCCCGCATGATGTTCCTGCGTTAGGAGGTTGAATTCCTTCAGGGAAAGATGGAGACCAGCTATGTTATTGTGTTAGGCAGAATGAATATCTTTCAAAGTACCCTATTTCTGGGGGGCTTTTCTAATTTATTTTAATTTTGTGATGTTTTTGTGGCCACTGCAACTGTAATTCACTCTAATTTGCATCCTTAGAATGCATGGGCTTACTTAGAAGTCTTATTCCAGTGGACACTAACAGTGCAAAAGCTGTATTCCACACTGGGGCATAAATCAGCCTATGAAAAAGTGAGCTATAGATTAAATATCTTTTCAGTCTTTTATATACAACTTCTTTGTCCATTACATCTCTTGCATCCCTGTGAAAAAAAAAAAAAAAGAAAAAATAAGAGCTTACTTACCAAGTCACCAGCAAATAGTTGCACAATATGCTTTGCTGTGTGAGTGGTTTAGATGTTATTTCTTACCCAGTCTCAGAAGACTGCTCTGGTCAGTGCAAACCTAATCAAGACAGCCCGGTTTCACAAGGGCCAAGCCAAATGTCAGCTCAGACGCAGATCTTGTCCCTGGAGCCTGTGGCAGCAGCTGGTCTTTTATGGGATTGGGTTGTCGGAGCTGCCAGCTGTGCCTCAGAGACTGGGGCAATCAACTTTGCTGCTTCCATTTTCCCACAAATTTGGCAAAATGCGTATTCACATGGCTGTGGGGACTTGCCCTTGGCTTAAAACCGCAGGACTACTGGAGAGGGCATGGGCTGCATTAGCCTCTGCACTCCTGTGGGGTCAACCCTGCTAAGCCCACAGGCTTGGTCAGGTGTTCTGGGGCAGCTGGCTCTGTAAAGAGAGAGTGGTGCCACTGGCTGGTAGGGGATAGCGAACACAAGCTGAACCTGTTGGGGATTTTATTCTTGTTTCTCAGGTTCTGCATGAAGGTCTGACTCTGTGGTTTGCACAGATGTTTTCAGTTTTGAAAAGCTGGCTTATTTTCCATTTACCATCCCTGCTGTTTCTGCTGGCTTTTGCAGTGCAAAAATAAGTGTACAGGTATATCTTGTGCCTGTCCTGTGCCATGTCCCAGCTTCACTGGCCTCTGCCTGGTTGGCCTTAGTGTCAAATTAGAGCTTGGCACAAGCAGCAGCCATCAGCCTCAGTACCCTTGGCTTATTATGCAGTGTTTTAGGAGAGATTTCTGTGTTGCTGACTTGAACTACCTGCCTGGGCAATGGGAAATAAAGTGGCTTTGTATTTGGGCTAACGCTCCCCAAATAGTGTCACATTTTCATGTACTCTATAGGACTTGGCTGGACCTGTTTGCTTGTAGAAGCACAAGAGCTTCCTTTTGTATTTGTGCTCTGAGCAGAGCAGCAAATAGGGAGCAAGCGTCTGAGAAGGCCACGGGAGATATTTTGGCCATACCAGAGTTGGGCAAATGGTAGGCAAGGGAAGGCCAGGCCTTCCTGAGCTGAGCTCAAGCCAAGCTTCTCAGGGGGATCCTGGTTATTTACCCTTACCCCTCAGTGTTTTGGCTTTTGGAAGTGATAAACCAAGAGGAAAAGAAAACATCTGGTCGTTAGAGTATTTCACTCAGGGTTTGAACATGGGCACAGCTACAGGCTTTCGGATCAGTCCCCGCAGAGATAAATGAGGAGAGAGACTTTTTGCCCTTGTTTCAGCTATATGAAAAAACTTGAGACCTAGAGAAAGTGTATGACTTTGAATGATCTCAGGATATAGCTCTGACTGCCAATGTTCATTTTTATACTCTTGTAATAAGTTAATAAGACTATGAACAAAATAAAATGCAATTATCCTTGTTCATTTTGCAAACTAATGAAGAATTCAGGAGGCTATAAGAAGTGGGAGTGAATCATGCAAAGACGTGTTTGATCAAAATCAAATCCGCTCTTTTTTTAAAGAAAAGTGCCTCTACATTTTAAAGGCGAGACCCAGGGAAAATATATGATACCCTGTCAGCAACGGTTAGGCTGACTGCAGTGGGTCTAGGTCTGGTCTTGTTACATGTGATGATTAATCAATACAAATGAACCCAGTTCTTGCTCTTGGGTTATTCATTGGCTGGAGCCAATTATTGGCACTTGGTGGGAATTTAGCAGTGAGGTAACTCCCATTTTTTTAAGAAAGCACACTCTTTCCCTAAAACTGTAACAGGGGAGTTGACAGCTCCTGACATGACCTGCTGCAAAGTTTCAGAAGGTATGTCCTGGGGAAGTAATTTGCTTTCCAGTTTGGTATTCATGGCTGAGTGCCTCTCTTGCTGCACTGAGATAACCTTCAAGTAGCTTGAGTTTGAGGCACGGAGAAGATGATAATGCTTAGCATGGATGAAGCTCTTGAATCGCTCCAAAGAGATTTGGGGTTGGGGAGCCTTTGGATGTTTCTTAAAAGGTTATGACAAGCTGAAGTTTCTCCAGTAGAATTTCATGGCTTGAGGGAAGACCACATCTATCAAAAGCTTCGCAGGACTGGCTTAGTTATTGTGTCTTACATTCAAAGCTTTTTTCTGATCAATGTTGGCTTTTAATCCATGCCAGCCTCCTAAATCTGGTTGGTGGTGGTCTGTTCCCATCCCTCTCCTGCAATAGTTAAAAATAAAGAAGAAATGAAAAGGCATTAAAGCTGTTCTATAATGACACAAAGTCTTTGTATAATTAATATCAAAACATTTAAGACAGCTTTCTTTTCCCATAGATTAAAAAGTAGCCAGAAAGGAAATCCAGTGAGCAGATGTGGTGTATTGAAATACTTCGAAGAACCTGCAGGCAGTGAACATTTCACCGGTCTGTGCTGGTGACCCTTACAGTGCCTGAAGGAAATGATAGTGCTGAGAGACAGTTGGAGGCATTTATAAAAAGCTGTGTACTGAAATGTTAGTCTCTACTGAATTAAATTGGTAGGATAGCCTTCTTACTTGGAGATGGGCCCCATCTCCGAGATCTTGGGAAAGTGCAGTGTGGACGTTGTTCTCTAGAACAAGAAACCTTGATGCTTTAACATTCCTGCTGAAAATTACTGACTTTATGAGGTTTCTTGAAATGCTGCATGACATTCCTGCTCTGGACCAGGAGACCGCTGGAAGTCACGCTTTGTTAGGCTCCAGGTTATATTACTGGCTTGAGCACACACATCCAGAAATTCAAAAAGTAGAACTGAGGAAGGATTTTCCTGGGTCCCAGTTTTTCTGGAGGTGGAAAGTTTTCCTGTTGCAGCATGTCAGCGGGCCTGTGCAGCCATGAGCTCCCACGTGTTACTGGGACATACTCCACAGCTAAAGCGCAGGACTTGCAGAGCTCTTGGGTTTTGAGCTTCTATACTCCTGCAAGGATTCATTAATCTGTTCTCAACTGTTTTTTGTCCACATAAGTGCTGTATCATGTGGAGCTAAGACTTCTGCGTGGATTAGGTCTAGCTTAGAAAGGAGAGATGCAATAGATCATCGTGTAGATCACCAGGAACTTGTCCAACGCATTCAGCTCTTGAACACTGTTTTTGCATGGTACTGTGTTTTCTGCATGTATTTGTCATTGTGTTACTATTTCCTATCACTGATGATACCAGCAGTTCATCTCATAGATGCGTCAACCATTCATTCCAGCCTGGACTCTGTATCAGACCATCCAGCAAAGCTTTTTGACATCTACTTATCTCAGAGATGCGGGTAAATGTCTTTGGTGTGTGGGACTTGAGTACATGCTTCACTATGCTAAATAAAGATGAACTTAAGCACTTGCTTATTTAAAGTAATCATTTTCTAATGGTCTGAGGTTTCTTCTCCTTATGTGGTTAGCAAATTGCTGATGGCCAATTTCATATTCTTCACACACTTCTGGTATTCAGAAGAATTTGCCATCTACTGTACTTGGGGAAAAATATTTCCCATACCATGAGTTGGCAGTGAACTACTCTGAGAGAGATATCACTGTTTTTTTTTCTGGTAAGGTGTGTTCAATCACACCGATCTTTGTTATAGTCTACATATGCCATGCTTAATATTTTCTGTTCTCTCACTGGATAACTGGAACTATTATTTAAAATAGTTTTTGTGAATTGCTGAAGAAAAATAATGTTGTGTTTGTGAATTACCAAATGAGGTTCTTGTGTGCTAAAACTCATGTAACTTAAGTATGCAAATAACTTTTTTTGGCATTATTCAAATGCACTTATGACTTGACTCAATAAATGAAGGTGGATCAAACTCACAGTTCTGATTGACAAAATTATATGAATGTCTCATTAGATACTAAAACTGTGTCCACTGTTAGGAATAGAAGTCACAAAGGTAAGATGTAAATTGATTTTCAGAGAGCTGAGGTGGGATACAGGGTGATCAGCTTCTCTTGTGCTTCACTCTCTCTGCAGCTGCTATTCTGTGTCCCATGAATCTGACGTTGCTCATCAGTTTATCAGAATTACTGACTATACCTTGAATATAAAATCCATATGCATGTGGTTTATATGTATCTATGCTGTGCAAAATATTTCTGCCTGTGCACGTTGACTGCCACGTAAACATGCTGATTCATTGACGTGGCCTGGGGAAAGGATATTTCTTTGAGGAATCTGGTATGGATTTGAGACAGGTTTTGCAAAACCACCGAGAGATCTGGGGGCCAAGTTCAGGGATCAACCACCAGACCTTGGCTGGAAAACAAGGTGGTTGCTGTGTGCTAAGGGCAAAAGCCTCAGAGCATGTTTCTGAGATCAGCCCAGCTGGGAGCAGAGTAAGGCTCGCTGCCTCGCAGGGTTTCCCAGGTGTTTGCGAGGGATTTGGCAGGAAAAGGGGCTGGCGGAGCTGGCCACAGTGCAGTGGGAGCAGGACTTGGTGCAGCCTTGGACCTGAGCTCAAAGGAGTTCCTGGGGCTGGAGAAGCTCCTGCAGGGACGATGCTGTGAGGGCTGAGCTGGATTTGTGTGAGGCTGCTGGTGTGGGAAGGGTTTTGGGGTAACCTGTGTGGGCAAAAAGGGCCAGGACTAGGCTGTGCCAAGGCCATGCACATATAAATACACTGAAATTCTATGTTGTCAATGTATATTTCAGTATATGTATTTTCAATATAATATACATATATAAAACCACAATGAATTACTCTTGTAGAGCACTTTGAAGAACAAGTAAGGCAAGCCTGGTGGGGGCATGGTCACTACTAGCTGTGCTTTCACAGGTTGATTAATCTTGAGCCTTAAATGTGAAATTTGGTAGCTTTTCAAATTGTTCCAGTCCTTAAAATTGCAGTGACTTTCTAGAGCCTGTAAATGTAGATTTAAATATCTTGCATCATGTACAGCATTACAGACCCTCTTTTAAATGGTCCCGTATGGACAGGGAAGTGGAGCCCAAGAAGGGCTGGATGGAAGCTTGTTATTTTCCTCTAAAATAGTTGTCACAACTGTCTGCCAAAATTTCTCTCTAAATCCATCTATTAAGCTCCATATTGAAGGGTGACATAAATAAATGGCTGGCATTAACTTATGGCTGCCTGGTAGTATTGAACCTAAATCTTAACATTCAAAGGGTGAATAAATTATGGACGTGTTAATTTTATGTTGTTTCCAGCTTGCTGGTAGCGATCCTGTCGTCTTGCACAGCTGTTCTTCCTTTCTCCCACGAACAGCGATATCCAGTGCTTTGGCTCATTATGTTCCTTTCAATCTCTTTCCCCCTCCAGCCCTTTTTAATTATTTCAATCTATTTCGACTAGTCTTATGCAAAATTTTGTCTTCCTCATGTACTTGCCTTTCTCAAGATGTTCTATTCCTCTGCTAGCATGTGGTACAGTTTAGGAATATTTACGCGGCCCTTGTCTAGGGCTCCCTGGTGGCTTTGCCAAGAGCCATCTTGAAGAAGGATGGCAGAGTAAGTCCTAGTAGTGGTGATTATATCTGGATCAAGTACTTCTACATTCTTGGTGAGGAATCTGTTGTTTGCAGAGCTGTGTGAAGGGCGAAGGACAGAACATCTGAGTAATTGTCATGGTTCCATTTCTAATGCCACTTCTGCTTGATGGAGTCTAAACTGTTCATTTTCTGTAATCTCATGGAAGACTAATTTGAAAAACTGAAAAAGGAAACACTTTATTACAGTCTACCTACAGTTAAAATATTCCGGTTGTTAAACTGGCCAGAAGCTCTCCATTTCAGGTCAGTTCATCAGTAGTTTGTGTTCCTCTATGTTTAGCAGTCATGATGGAGAAAGAGAGGAAAGGGGAAGAGAATTACTCTTCTGACATAATAAGGCCTTGATAATTCTTGCATGAAGCAGATTTTATTTATCTCCTTGAACATTTCATAGATTTTTCTCTTAGATAACTAAGGCAGAGGTACTTTCTCATCTTGTCAAGACTCATTCTTCCTGTCCTCACCTTAGTGTTGATTTTCACTAGCTGCAGGGTCAGTGAGACCAAGTGGCTTTTTTCTTTCAATTCTTTGGTCATTCAATCTTGGCAGGTTACTTTGTGGTGTTTTTTTTTATTTTTATTTTAACTGTGCATTGTCAAATGACTTTGGATAATGAGCTATTGAAGAGCAGGAGAAGACTTTTCCACTAACAGCAGCAATATAAATTGCAAGGCTAAATGCAGCATTGATATTCCTGCCTTATGGGAAAATTGTGTTCTTTCAACATTTATGGTAATTGTGATTTGGGATGACAAGTTAAAGTACCCAGAAATTCAGCTAAATGAAATGCCCACGCAGAAGTGTATTGGCAATGACAAAGTGAATTGTGTTGCAAGGTGTGATGGTACCATCTGCACCATGGTGTTGTCTGAGTTGCGAGTTCAGATTAACGATTAAAGAAGCTATAAATCCTAAGTACCATGAAACATGTTGACAAGTTAAGGATGAAGTAAACCTAACCAAGATATTCCAGTCAGTTTATCGGAGAGACTTCAGTCTGAGCTCAACCAAAACCTTCTTTTTTTTTTTTTCTTTGGATTTTCCAAAATTACTGCAAAAGAAAAAAAGAGAAATATTATCCATTAAATAAAAAGATAAAAGGAAGAGGCACTACTAGGAAGCTAGGCTTGGGTCAGTAGAGCATTTTTAGCTCAAAGCTTGAAATCTATGTCCCTTGTCTTTCCCTCCTTCAGGAAAGCTGTAACTGTCATTTCTGGGCTAAACAGCTATGATATGGTTGCTGCAGTTTCACAGTATGATATTTCTATTGCTCTCATCCGATTTTACATAGTCTGTAACAAAGCAGGATTAGATTTTATTTATCCTTATTGTTTAGAAGGAAGTGAAAACTGAGCAGAAACAAGTAAGAAACAGAAGGCGAAATCATAATTCATTGCCCCATCAAAATGAGAACAGACCACACAGTGCCAGGCTCTAGGGCTTTTGTACATCCTCCAAAGAGAGCTGATGAAAGTAATGAAAAAATATAAAATTTATGCAACAAAAGGCAATGGATTTTCTATGAAACTGCCTGTTTTCATGGTCTCTTAATTAAAATGTGCCCAAAATTCTGGGTTATGCCTATCTAAAACAGTAAGCAAATCCCTTGGGCTGTGAATTCTTGTGTAAGAAATCAAGGATCACTGAAAAAGTCCACCAAGGTGGCTGTTCTGCAGATAGCAAGTGGCTTTCTGGAGGAGACGACCTTTTAAAAACATATGTATGTCCCAGGGAGGTGATAGCAGTTGCTGAACGGTGGACTGAAACCTAAGGAGGTTTTGAGAAAAGCCATCAGAAAGGGAATTTACATGTTCTGTGGAAAGAATTGAGCTTGTATGAAAAGCAATTCCCAGAGCAATTATAATTCACCTTTTGAGGTGTTAAAAGTTCACAATATTGGGCAAAGACATCTAGATGCAGACGACAGAAAAATGTCTGCATGGAAAATGAAACAGCAGCAGCTTGAAAACAAACTGTTAGAGTAAATGAAAATGTATAATAAAAAACAGTTAGTAAAGTAGAAGAACAGTTAAAAGGAAGATGTCTGTACGTAAAGCTTTCCAATGTCCTGACCACAGGAACTCAATTTCGTGTTTAATTTGCTTAGCTTTTAGGCATCATGCTGCTTCATACACTGCCAGGTCAATGAAATGTCTGTGGGTCAGATTTGGATGCTGTCAGTGCGGGGATCACAGCCTTGCCACCAATACCTCTAAATAAGTGGCTGCTGCTGGGGCACCAAATGCATTTATTCTCCATCCTTCACATTCACAGCCCGATATGCATCCTCTGTGGCAGCTTCATGGTGATAAGGGCAATTCCTGCTGAAGTGGTGATGGATTTAACTCCTTCCACTGACGGCTGCAGAGGTCAAGGACAGTTTTGCCCCTTCAGGTCTCCTTCTTCCTTCTTCAGTGTGTTACTAGTTCTAGAAGTTTTTATGGTGCGATGCATAGGGGTTCCTAGGTGGTAGTTCCTTGGTGTTTTTCAGTAGTCTAGAAGATTGCTTAAGGTGCATGGGTTTAGGCAGCAAAGACTATAAAATCTGTTGTGCTCCCCTTCACACCTGCTAGCAGCAAAAACTCTCTCATCCGCTGCCTCAGAAAAAGATTTTCAAATGGAAAACTCACAATCCTCAAGAGCCTGCTGCGCCAGGGTCTGGCCCCTGTGTTTGACACTGTATTAAGAAGTGCCATGCACTTCTAAAGCAATTTTCTTACCCAGCATTCATAGGCTATCTTTGCACCAGGGTCACTGCCTCACAGCCTGCAGGATTGCAAATACTGACAAAATGGCTTTTTGAATGTTATTCGCATTGGGCATCGTGCAGCATGCAGGCATGTCTCCTCCTGCCCTGCTCGCCTGCCTTTGCAGGTCCATGGGTTGTGCAGCTCCTGTTTTCAAAAAGAGTTAGGCTCTTGAGTTCAATGGGAAGCCAAAGGTTATTTGAGCTGTAATTAGGGCGTTCGCTGTAAAAATAAGACATAAGGCCCCAGGTAATTTTAGGCCTGTAGGAAGAAGTAAGCACTTGACGTGAGTTTGCACTCTATGAGCTCTCTTTGGAAAAATGCTTACATGCTTCACAGGGATGCATGCTTGATCTGAGGTTTACAGTGTGTATGCCAAAGTGAAGGGCTAGGAGAGAGAAAGATGCTGGAAATGAGGAAAAAATTCCTTTATTGTATAGTGAGCATGTGATGCTCTCAGTAGTCAAATGATTATATTTTAAAAGAGGGTAATTTAAATGCAGTGTCTTAGTATTTCCTGGGAAACACCTCCACGAAACATCCAACCTTTACCTAAAAGAAATGGTGAGGTAACTTTTGTGGTTGTCACTGGATAGCGATATAGACACTACTTGGGGCTGGTGGAGTGCTCAGAATACCAAAGAGTGTTCTCGGAGGCACTGGGATGAAGGCATGGGATGAGCATCCTCTGTGGACATCTGGATAAAGAAATCTTGCTGGTTTACCTCTCCTGCCCTAAGGGCATGGCTTCTGAGAAACAGAGAATGACAGCTGGAGGATAAAATTACATATGCTAATTACTCCAAAAATGAATTAATTGCTATTAATTATTTTATCACAAAATCAATTAGTATTGTACTGCAAGTCATTTTAATTAAAGTAGTCGATAAAAATCAGATAAACTGTAGACACAGCAAAATTATGGCAAAACTCCAAAGTTAGTGTATAATAAGAACTGAAGCCCTAAACAGTTCAGCACCGAGATTGAATTAGCTGTTATTTTTATTAAAAAATAGGAGCCCACGGCAAAAACATGAAAGGAGAAGGTTCTTTGTGAAGAAGAAAGCTTTTGGTGTTCATTCATGAAGTTGAAAAGGACAGTAGTAGCTATGGGGTTTTTGTATCTATCTATGTATTTCTGAGAGTGTTTTCACCTTAATTAAAAAAAATTAAAAATAGCTGTGTTTTAGTTTTTAGGTTATTGTACTTAAAGGGATGCTTTAATGGTCTTGAATATTTCATCATCCCCTTAAACAAAAACACGCTGTCTTTGTATTCTGGACTGCTAGTTAAACAGTGTAGTTTTGGTCCTAATTTTGGAGTAATCGGGTTTCTAAGGGGAAGAAAGAAAATAAAGAAAAATCTGTTATTGTTAAACTTTTTCAGTAGAAATGTGGTTGAAGGTATGGTGTGCAAAAATTTAGGGCCAGGTCTGGTGGTGGCATAACTCAGGGCTGCTCTGTTGGCATTTGTGGTGTTTCTGCCTTGCCCACCATCTGACAGACGCAGCCATCCTCTGACAGAGGCTTCTGCGAATTTAGGGATGCCAGTCTTTCAGAATTGGATAATAGTGAGAAAAAACCCTGGAGAACATCAAAGGCATAATTAATCTGCTGCCTTTGCTTTTGAGTCATTATGTATGTTATGTTAGTGGGTGGAAGTTTGCATTAGAAAGGAAGATGTTGTACTGCTGTCTAGAAAAGGACGTGGATGTCTGGTGTGTGGTAGAAACATGCAGGTGTTTTGGATGCTGGTATTTTAGTATTGAATGATTTGCTTGCTGGTTAATGATGGCAGGCAGAAGAAATGGATACGGGCCTTCCAGAGCGCAGTGGTGGTTGCAGGGAGATTCAGAAATGCTGTAATGTGTGTGCCCAGTAGAGCCACATGAAACAACTTTTCTTTTGCTGCCTTTTTTTTTTTTTTTTTGTGTGTGTGTGTTTTGTTTTGTGTGTGGTTTGGTTTTTTGGGGGTTTTTTGGGTTTTTTTTTTTTGTCAAATGGAAATGTTATCTGGACTGAATTTTTCAAACTCATGAGCAGAATTTAATGTTTGGGACTTCATTGACTAATGCACAAAGCAATTGAGTAACGAAAAACTACTCTTCATCAAGCGAGAAAACAAGAGACATTGATGGAAAAGCTAATTTATTTACTCTTTTTATGGAGAGAACATGCTTTGCCCAAGTTCAAAACTGACTGTGCAGCTATTGATGAGTATTCCTGTGAGTAAAATGGCTAATGAAAGCACGGACACTCTCCCCATGTGTCTCTGTTGAGACTTTTAAAGTGCAACTTCACTGCACAGCTGTAAAGGAAAGGCTCACAAGTGTTCAGTGAGCAGTAGTCAGTGTTGCCATAAGGTAAAAACTTGCATTTTTTAAGTCCTAAATGATTAAATGGTTGAAGGCATTTGGTGGTTACTGACCTGGTCCTGGCTGTCCCCAAACTTCCCTTATCCTGCCCTCTGCCTTCTTCTAAAGACCTCCATACAGCTGCTACAGCTGTGGTGCTCTCCAGCAGGATCCATGATCCACTGCTGAGGGCAAAAAGTTTTTTATGTAGTTGACAGGGTAGAGTAATTGCTATAACTTATTGTGCCCTTCATCTCACAAGCAGTTCTGATACTGTTACGTATTTATGGGTCCCCATCTGAAGTCTCAGTCCTGATGTGCAATTTAGGAGCATTTCGACTCATAATTCCTGATTCTAGGTCCTTGTAAAACTTAGTTATGACCAGTTTAACAGCCACATGTGGAATTACCAAAGGAGTTGTGTACTCCAGCTGACTAAACTCAGGTCCGTCTTTCTCTCTAAGAACAGTCCCCCTAACCTGGCTGTTTGAGCACAGTAGTACTATGTGTAACTAGCAGTGGAAAATCAGACTATAAGTCATGAATTTTGTTGACGCTTGATTGAAGATCTGTGGTTTCACTCTTTGGTGTGCCACAAGTCTGCACCAAGGTTTTAAGCTGCAACTTTTGTGCAAAGCCATTAAATGGCAGATGTTGAGAATTCTTTTGCTTAAGAGAAGGGAAGGAGCTGAGTCTGGGCAATGTAGTGTCTGTACTCTCCCTTCTTGCCCTAATGAAATGAGGATTTGAATCCTCACCTCTATCCACTTTCTCTTAGACTTGCCTTATCACATCAGTGAGCTCTTCTTGCTTATAAAGTTTAAGAAGTTCTGTATGTGACAACAAGGATATTGCACATTAGAAGGTATCAGCCTCATGCAAAGACAGAGAGGTCTTTGAATAAAAAAATCTTGAAATGCTGGCAATGCTCTCCCTGAAATCGGTGGGCGACTTGCCTGAAAAGGCTTTAGGCTGTGGTCCTGTAAATTTAATCTCCCCTTGTACAAACTCCTACGGCCACGTACAGAAAATGAATGCCAGCTAAACAGTATTCACATACACGTACAAGTATGCTGAAATGACACTAGTGCCTACAGTCTAAACTATGTTAATCCCACAGACATTTTTGGTGGAACTGTATCACACTAACCCTTGATGAATTTGTGCAGACCTCTGCAGCAGGCTGCCCACACTGAAAAGCCACACTCATGTTTACTGCGGGGAAAGCCTGGCCGGACTCCTACGTGCTGCGCAGCGCCAGGCAGCTGACTGCGCTCAAAGGATCGAAGAAAAGAGTTTGTGAACATACCAATGTAAAACATACCAATATAATTTTAATAACACGGTATTTCTATTGACCTTTTAAAAATAAAAGTGCAGTGTGAACTAACAGGCATAAATTTTGGTGATGGGCCGTAAAACCGATAGCAAAATGATGTTATTTTCAGTGCCTTTCTAATTCCACAGCTGTTGTAAAAAGTCCTCACCTGCCCACACTGCCATCCCTTTTCCACTGCCAGGTGGAAAAGCCTGTACCAGCAATGGCCACTGTGTTCTCATGTTCAGCACAGATGTTGTGTGTAGATACCAGCAGTAGGCATAAGGTGGTGGTATGTGTGGTCTTCCTTGGCCACCCTCCTGAGACCAGCTGCGAGGCTGTTCATAAGTGGGTTAGTTTAGATTCACCCTTGGGTATCACCACAGTCTGTCAGTTCATTGCCACCCCTGAGCTGAGATTGGAGAGCACTGTGGATAACTGGCTAGCTGAAAAGGGTCACAAGACGTAGTCCAGCTGGCTGGACAAAAATGCACATCGCTCTCAGCTTATCTGAAGTAAAGCAAAAATACCCTGTCTTTGGCTGTTCTTGTTACACAATAACAGGAAGATTTTGGTGGGAAAAGAATGTTGCAGGTGGGAACAGATAACTACAGAAGAGAAACTAGGGGCGGGCTTGGTATTTAGGCAACTAACCAATAATGAGCTTAACTTCTGTAATATGTATGAGCTAATTATAAGAAGGCATAAAAGGTGACTGCAAGAGACAATAAACGAAGTCTGCTGATCACTCATATTGAGTGACTGTGTCTTCCCTCCGTCGCAACAGAGCACCACATTTTACTAGTTTCTGGGTTGTTTTTATGCCACCTGCCTAGAAGTGGGAAACCTCTCTTATGTCTTGCTACCCTGAGATCTGCACTTTTTGCAAAAAAAAGTGCCTTTTTGAAAGAAAGATACGTTTAGAGCTTTCTCATTTTGTTTTACACTTGCACATCATGTTGCTATCAATGTCTTGTTCCATCATGTACTGTAGCATGATGTAAGAGGACAAGTGCAGTAAGGTGCTCACGGTGTAGGTGGAAAATCTGAAGAGATTAAGTTCTCTACAACATATGGCTGGGCTTTAATCGTAGGGGTTTTTATTTTTTTTAATGCTTCACTTTTCGCAAAGGTCGGTGTCTCTGCAGGAAAGTGAAATTTCTGTGAGAGACAGAATCTAGCAGGCATGTACAGCAAAAATTAAATGCAGAGGCAACAAAATCATCCCTATTTGTGCTCTTGAGCAAACAGAGTCAGCCTTGAAAACCTCCAAGTCAGATCCCCAGTGTGGGTGACAGCGGGCTGTTGCAGAAGAGTCAGGATACTGCTTGGCATGTACCGAGGCATCCCTCATGCAAGTGTCTCGGGTGTTACACAAAATCCTCATGTTACAGAGAGGAAACGGGCAGAGATGAAACGTTTTGACTAACTGTTTGGTGAGGCTATAAAGTACCCCTTCAGCTTCCCGGCTTTCAGACATTTGCTCGCTAGACTGTCTCCAAAATCTATGTCTGAACAGCTCTCTTCCGAAAGGAGACTGTCCTTGTCTTTGATCGATTTTTCATTAGCTTTGTGCAGAGAGTGACTCATGTCCAAAACATGAGCGCATCAGTTTGCTACTGAGGCCTGTACGTACTTCCCAGAAGGATGTTTTCTCTGTCTGTTTCCTTGAATCTGGCAGAACTTGCTTTTCATCCATGAAAATGTTTGTTCAAAAGACAGAAGGTTCTTGGGAGAAAACAGTCGTGGTACGTAACATTTTTTTCACCCTTATTATCTTTACACACCACAACTTTGAGAACCCTTAATTTTCTCCATAAAATCAAATTAGGATGCAGAGAAGCAACCTAGGAGAGCTACAGGTGCTGCTCATCATCCATCACAGGGGTACTAGGGACATGGGAGCTTGAGATTGTCCCCAGGGCGGGGATGTCTCCCTTTGCAGTTAATGTTGGTTTTAAGCATGGGGCCACAGGCAATGCTGCCAGCAGTCAAGGTGATGTGCTGGCTGTTCTTTGGTTTTGGGAGAGGGAGTGTGACAGTGTGTAGCGCCCACGGTAGGTACTCTTTGGATCTGCTTGTTCCTCTAGGGTTTTGCCACTGTTTTTGGGGGTGTGTGTCAAATGGTGACTGAGAAAAACCAGTGTGTTTCCTATAATTGTCCGGATCCTATGGTTTGCATATGCATTGCTGTGACTTAGGGAAGCGCAGCCCTGTGAGAACTGATGCAAAAGTAGCTAGCACAGGACCACAGTGAGCCCCATGCACCAGCATTTGCTAGTGTTTCTGTATGTCATATATGTTTCTGTATGTCATATATAATGATATTCATCTTGATGTATGGTCATTAGCTCTTAGTGGGCACTGGCTGGACGACATTTCAGTGGAGGGTATCCTGTTCTTGAAAATAGTTACCCAGCAAAATTGCCCCTTATTGCCTGTTGTTGCCTATGAAGGTGTGTTCTTCCAGAAACCTTCTGGTGGGTCTGTTAGGCCAGGGGCTGAACACTGTCCCCCGCCATGTGCTTGAAAACAGTCTGAGTGCAGCAGCAGGACCTGAAAGCCTCTACTTTTGTGGTGGCCGGCCAGGCAGCCTCAGTTGCTGTGTTTATAAAGCACTTCCTAATGAAGGGAAAAGAAGCTGGAGAATTATTTTCTAAGAATAAAAATTCCTTTATGTTTTTTTGAAAACTACTTTACACTTTGCACAAATGATCGCTTAGCATCTGGCAGGCTGGGTTTTTGCCATGTGTGGCAGAGGATACAGTTTGTGTAGTTGCAAGCAATCTACTCAAAAAGCTTTTGTGTAGTCCTGGAGCCCAGGAACTTGTTAATTTTGAGCAGTCATTTTCCGCATTTAGCCCATTAGAGACTATTTTTGGTGACCTAGTTTGAGCTCTTTAAAAAATAATCAAGCAGCATTTTTCAGATCTGATTTGTAATGGAATTGTGGATTGGTTTTTGCAACTTGAAATGAAAGTTAGTGGCGGGTGGGGGGGTGGTGGTGGTGTAGAAACTGCTTTTTATCTGCCAGGTCCTTCAGAGCTAACATTTGCAATTGATTTTAGAAGGCCTCTAGGAAGGTTAATCTGACAAAGACTATGGCTTGGCTTTACCACTTCAAGGGTTATTGTTTGACATGCCACTGGGAAAATAATAAAGTAGCTAGGTTTGAATAATATTTCCTGTGTGATAACCTCCAGGAGTGCTACCAAGTATTACTGGGCATGATCCAAACGTTGTTAAAGCCTGTGGAATCACTCCCTCCCCAGTGCATACAGCGGGGTTTGGATTAGAGAGTGAGCAATTGGTGCATGTGCCAAAACGTCTTGCCTTGGGTTACACACCAACTCTGCTGCAGCAGAGCTGGGATTAGGGCTCGGACCCAAACATCCTATTTCTGTTCTGTAGCTTGGCTGTGGGAGCTAGACACGCAGGAGAACTACTGGCCTCCATCGACTCGTGAGTGCAGCAGCAGGGGCTGGGCAGTGACAGCCCTTTGGGTTTTGTAAGAGAGGAAGGATGCTTAAAGCTGAGAGCTTCCCAGGCCTGAGCACTAGCTTGTTCAGATGGGCAGTGAGCAATTCCAGCAAAATTAAAGCAAAAAAAACCCTGAAAAAATCTGTTTCTAACTTTATATATATGAATTGCTTTTGTATTTTGTGGCGATGCAAAATTACATTCCTAAATATCAGGTGGCCTGGGGTGGCACTGCAGTGGAAACACTGTTTTCACCTACTTGCCCTTCATTTTCTCTGGATAATCCCCTTCCCATGCTGTTGCCAGCAACCGGCTTTGCTGGGAGAGCACCCCCCAGCTTCAGGCTCCCTCCTGATAGCAGGGAGAGCACCCTAGCAAATCTGACATTGCGAGGAGAAGCACAGGGTGATCCTCTGGATTCCCAAGAAGAATCTCTGTGATATTTTTAAGGATATGCAAATTCAGGGATTAAATCTGCCAATGTAGTAGGAAGGGAGAAAACAGCCCCCTCTCTAGGAGACACAGCAGTTAGGGGGGGCGTCCCTAGCATGGAAAGGCTCAGACGTTGTTGAGGTAAATGTAAGAAAAATGCACAACCACCAGGTCTCATGGACGTGTACATCTCCTGGCCATGGTCCTTGGAAACTCCTTCAACAGGGCACATGGAGAGGGAGGAATGGAGCCAAAACATGTAGAATTACAGCAAAGATTTGGAGCAGCTTTGAGACTCCTGATAGGGCCAGCTGAGCACTCCTATTAGGGAGGTCAGAACTGGTCCTCCATCCCTCTTGATCCCTGCTAGGACCCAGCTTGTGTGGGGCTGACCCACAGAGTCAAAAGGCTGCTTCAGATTGGAGTTTCTTCCTGTTGGGTGCTCTGTATCTGTTTTCTCAGTGTAAATACTCTTCCAGGATCTGGGAGTTGGCACAGATGATTGTATAATTCAATTGAGATCAGATTGTTTGTAATTAAAAATGTTTGGCCTATTAGAAATATGAGGCTCGTATATTTAATTTATATTTGTTTTTTTTAAAAAAGGAAATTGGTAATTTAGCAGTTTCTAATGCCATTTTCATGTTACTGTAGCTCAAAAGTATCTTGATCCAACAAATGAGATATGGCAAATGTTCTAAATAGTGTTTAATTTATTTTTTTAACTGAAAAAATATGTAAATGCCTGAGAAATTATACTTTGAAAAGTGGCTATTGCAAATTAACGGCATTTCACATGGATCTTACTTTGCATTTTTAATACACATAATGCGTGTCCCAAATTACATGATTTGCATTATAAACCAGAACAGCTCCTGTGTCGCTGCTGCTGTCCAACAGTTGAATAACAAGGCTTTTCTTTCCAAACTGTATAAATACATATTTACTGAAATGATGTAATTTAGGGCTCTCTTATTTACACGTTTCTGGTCAGTCAATCACGCCAATATCATTTGTAGTCAATGGTTTTTAAACATATCTGAGTAAATCTAGCAGTTGAGGAATGGAAGTGCCAGGCATACACTGGAAGTAATCATTTTGTTACTGTACTGACATTTTGGTTCCAGAGTTGGTGCCATCTCTGTCTCTGCCCTCAGCTTGTGTAAAATGTGGCATTACCGTCTTGTGCCGCCTTCAGCTGTGATGGTTTTATCTTTCCCTGCTGGGCCGTGGCATTAAGTGTAGTGTTGGGGACACCCTGATTGCTTGGGCCAGTCCTGTCCTAGGCTTTATTCTGTGGGTGGGCTGGCACGTGTTTCCTCAGGACGCAGGATAATGAAAGTGTGCCTAGCCACCTTCCCGTCACCCCTCCAGAGCACGCTTAAGGCAGGGGCTTGTTGCCTTTCAGAGTCTTCCTTTCCTGGTCCTGCCTTGTTTCCCCAGCTTTCTGCTGTCTGAAGCACGTGGAGAAAGACTTGGATGGTGTCCATCATGTAATCTCATCACCATCAGTATTGTCAATTGTTCAAAGCCCTGACTTGTCATCCACACGTGTTTTCAGTGGTTTTCCAGGATTGCTGTTCCTTGTTGTCCAGAGAGATTAGAGTTTAATAATCCTGCATCATTAGCGTGGTGCCCCCACTGCTTGAATTTAATGCCAAGCTGGAGGTCAAAATCATAAATGATCTTGAGTCCACGCACTCCAGTATGCGTTGGCTTCTGGCTTGAATATGAGGAAGAAGTAGGTAAAGGGGTGGATAAACCTGCTATTTCTTTAGTTCCGTCTCCCTTACCCAGTCCCTTTACAGACAGGTTTCTTAAGCATTCATGGGTTGTATGTATCTGTTACTCAGCCACCTTCCCTTTTAACTTTCTTTGTCAGGTTTCAACCAAATTTGTCAGTCAGGTAGTTTCTGATGGCATTATGTTCCAGCAAGTACTGGGAAAATGAACACAGGGTAGATGGCAGGGACCTAAATCGGGGACTCCCCATAGGGATTCGCTGCAGCTCGAGCTTCACCACACTGCTAGTCTTGAGAATCTCGATTCCCTCCGGGAAGCACTTAGGGAAAACCAGCAGCTGTGCTTTCTGCTGTGCCCAAATCTGCTTCTCTTCCTTGCCTCTGTCTCTTGAGCAGAGCCCTGCAGCCTCACGTGCTCTCAGATAAGACACTATCTGTCCTTGTGCCATTCATGGAAGTTAGTTGTGGTGGACAAGGTGAGGTAAGTAAGATGGTTTAAATATCTCTTGCTTAAATGAAACAAGCCCCAGAGAAGGGTAAGAGTTCTATGTCGCATCACAGTACCTAATAAACAGGCATCGTATCTACTGAAATGGGGAACCTGCAAGTTTAACCAAGAGTTGTCTGAATCTAGCAACACTTTAGGAGTTGAGCGGAGCCATGTCTGTGGTGCCACCATCACTGACATGTTTGCGTCGGTGTTGCTCTCTGCCTTGCTGTTTAGAGGGTCTGTGTGATTTTGTACCTGCCTAACTAGTAAACGCTAAGTGCTGTTAGTAATTTGTTTCTTGCTCCTAAGAAAGCCTGTCCTCGTGGTTATAGCCCCATACTCCCAGACTGCAGGGTGTCAGGTGTGACGTGCAAACCCAGCTGTGAGCAGCCCTGATCCTACCTTTCAAGCTGATAGGGCTGTGTTAGAGCCAATATTGTAGCTCTGTCTGCAGCTTGTAAACTAATGTTCGCTTACAAACAAGTTTCAGGAAGAGAGGAAGAGACCAATGCCACAAAATTATCCATAGCTGAAATGCCTAGGACCAGAGGCATTTCAGATAAAAAATACGATTATGAGAAATGATTGAAGCAACAGCACTTTATGCTGTTCTAATAATATCTAGCCAAGTGCAAAAATCCAATAAATGCCTGTGGTTACTATCTGGCTGTGCAGGACCAGTGCCAGCCAGTGTCAAACACAGCCCCCTCAGCTCATGAAGGATCAGGGATGAGAGCTTGAGAGCTGGTTGGCGTGTTGGCTGCTCAGGGACCTGTTTCCCAAGCAGGAGCTGTGGACTGCAGGAGCTGTAGCCCAGCACCCGCTCAGCACTGGTGCCTCGTGAGGGCTGGTGGAAAGCAGTTGGCATGTGTCAATGAGCAGCAGCCGTTCTCCTCCATTAAGAGGGCTGAGTACTCCCTGAAAGGAAGCCAATGCTCTCCTCTTTTGGGTTTGCCAGGACCTGCCACGCTGAGACTCAGGAGAGGTAAAAGTGGTAGTAAGGGAGCTGCTACTCTGGGGGTGGAGTGTGAGAGGTGTGCTGGGCAGTCTCTCTCCTGGGGGTTACCAGGATAGCTGCCAACTTCAAGGGACGTTCACCACTGACACAGCAGAGGATAGAAGCAGGTTTTCCAGCGGTTTTCCAGTTTTCCCCTGCTGATTGGCTGCATTATGCAAAATGAGCAGATTCTCAGCTCACTGTCAGTAAGCATCAGGGGTTTTTTTTCTGAGAAACAGAAGCTATGCGCTGCTTCTAATCAACATTTTCATGGCATCCTATTTATTGTGCTGATCTCAATGCAGCGTTGTAGACTGGAGGGATCTCGCTCCCTGGCTCTGTCTCCATTTACTACTTTCATATTGCATTGGTATGACCTCCTTCTTCCCTTGTGCCTCGCTCCGTGAACTGTGTTTTGCACCTTGCAGTAGTTACAGACATTTAGTAAAAGGCTGTGTACTGCATTTCATGCATATGCTAATAGCTGTGTCCTTCTGGAGTGTGTAATTAAATCCATAGCTACCAAAGTGGAACCACACTGAAGTTACTGCTAGTTATCTTACTATTTTCAGGACAGTAGGAACTGCTCATAGTCTCCCATAGTTTGTCCCCAGCCTGCATCTGTGACTTGGTGAGCAGAAGCTTATCTGCTGAGTGATCTGCAGGAAAAGTATAAAGGAGCAAGGTTCTCAGTAGAAACGCACATGCACCTCAGAAGTAATCTCTGAGATGAGGAAAGGGCAGGAATAGCAGCTGCGGGACACTGAGAATTTGGGAATTGAAGACACATAACTGAAGTAGCTATTTTACCAGCTGAAAACCCAGCAGGATGGTGATAAAGTGCACAATGTTTATTGATATCTGAATGACTATTTGTTGCCAAAATATGCATTCTAGAATTTAGCATAAACTCAGTTATCTGATTCTAGCATGGCTTAGTATTAGGAAATATATGGCTTTTTTATAGCTATTGTTCACGTTGGGGAGAAAAAAAAAAAAAAAATAAAAAAGCCATTTTATTTTAATAGCAGTGACTTCCTAATTTAAGCAGTCTGTACTAGCAGCTTGGTTGCCGAGTGGAAAGAAATGGTGGATATTGCCATTTATCCTTTGTTATGGAACGCTATCACCTCTCTCTATCTCCATCAGCAGAGCCAGGCAATAATTTACTGCAGCGGATGCTGAGGGATATCAGCTCCCAAGCCGCTCCAGTTCAGGTAGTTTGTCATCATGAGCTTTCAGTAAGGCATATAAGTTGATTAAGGGGGAAGATTTGTCATGTCAGCATTTTTGCCCGCCTAGAAGGCACCCCTTTCCCTCTCTAGTTCTCCTACAATGTCTGTCTTGTGCTGAGTTTTCTTGTGTACATAAGTAGGTTTGATAAAGAGTTGCTTTCTTAGCTGAGCCTCAGAAATAGCAAGTGTTATATATATATATGGAAATGTAAATGATGCTGATTAGACAAGTATTGTGGTTTGAGGAGAAAAGTTCAGTCGGAGCATGAAGAGCAGGAAGAATATTTGGCCGCACCATGCACAATCAGCCCTTCAGCATCTGCCAGGGAGATTCCTACTAATGCTCAGAAAAGCAGGGCCTAGGAAAGGCAGTCAGTAACTGTAAAAGATGAAGACATTCCTGGTGTAACACTTTCTAGCATGTGCGTTTGCACTTGCCAAACCTCCTCTGGCAGTTTCCACCTGCCGTAGTTTGTCTCAAAAAATTCATAAAGATGCTGATTAGGGTAGACACAGGGAGATATTTAGCACCCCAATCATCTACCGCTGCCACCTAATTCTTAACGATTAGGATGTTGAGAGCGCCAAATGCTGTACCGTTATTTCTAGAGCTGGTCATGCTGTAATTAGGCTCTGAACAAGCCTTCAAGGCAGAGCTTGTGGCTCTGCTAACTTATGAACACATTGACCCATAGCAAAACTTCATCATCCATCTCGATCTGCTTCAGGTGGAGCCTCTTTGGTTATTACCCACCACAATGCACAGTGCTATGCTGTGATTGATTTTTACTGTTCAGAGTGTAAGACAGTAGTTCTCCTCCAGCACTAGGTAAGAGATTCTGGACGTGGGAGATGTGGAGTGCTCTACGCCTTAAGGCAGGGCTGCTGTCTAGGCTCATTCAAGGGTTACACCAAGAATTTCTTCCTAACAAAGCAGGAAACATGACAAAACCAGAAAGGACTAGACCCAAACATCTGCACCATAGCAGTTTTCTGAGACATTGGCTTCCAAAAGATGAGACAGTTTTACATGAAACATAGCTTCATACAAAGGTATCAGAAACTTTTTACCCAAAGATGCTTTTCTGACTAAATCATTTTCCCTTCAAAATGCTGATAGTTTGGAAAGGATGATGGAGTTTGACACGCTGACATCACCCAGGGAGGACATCCTGAGGCAGAAAAGAAGATATTTCCATCAGTGTTATGACAGCAGCAGCTGCGTGTGGTTATGTACTTTGCAGAGCAGGGACAGGCCTGTGACTTGCATGGTTTGGAGCACGTTCTTAAAGGCAGAATGCAGAAAGCATTTAAGCACGTACTTTAGCTTACAGAGTGAGTATTTTTTTCCAGTCTATGCCCATGTGTATGTGCCTCCGTCCCAAAATGCTGGAGTTTAAGTCTTTTGTCAGTGAAAACCTCAGCTGAAGTCCCCTGGCTGGCCTTTTAACCTGGTTCTCCATCCTCCTGCTTTAATCAACACCAAGTCTCTGTCAAGGAAGATGGACATTGTTGAGGGGGAGCTGGCTACAGCAGTGGTAAGCGTGGCAAAGCCTCTGGGGACACAAAAAGGGAGTTTCTGATCTTATGCTGCAATTCAGGAGCTCTCCAGATCAGTCCTGAGTCTTTTTGCTTGTCTGAAAAGAAAATATTTTCTCCTTACTCAACTTGGCATGTCACATAATTGCTAATATTGAAATATACATTTGGTGGTGTCAGTACAGTTGGAATTTAATCCCGGTGCAATTTTCCTAGAAGGAAACTACCTGCTGTGAGGAGTCATGCAAGCAGGCAAACCTTTGTCCAGCCACCTGTTCTGCAGCTCCCCCCCTTGCAGGCACACATGTGTGTGCACACATGTGCAATCCCATCATTGGCTTTAACCAGTCCTATTCCTCAGGTGTCCTGCAGTGACAGAAGTGACAGCTTGCTGATGAAGATAAGATTGGGGGAATGCTTTCAGTTCCATGAAAGCACATAGCATGAAGACAATTAGTGAAAACTATTGGGAGTTCCTTTGAAGCAGCCTGTGATTAAGCATAAGGATTTCTTGTGGAACAATTGGGTAAATTTGGCCTCGGGTATCTCCCACCTCTTGTTAGCCCCTAGGGGAGGAATGATGGTTTAGAGCGATGCTTTGTTAGAGTTCTGTCTGGTTTAATTGATTTGGCTTTAGTTATAAATCTCATTGAGAACAGCCAAAGCAAAGGACACATTAATTTCTAAGTGTCCTGTGAGTTACCTTTGACTCCAGCAGAAAAGGAAAACGGGGTTTGCCTTGTTATTGGAAATGCCAGAATGTGAAGTGACGTGAGAATGAGCCTCTAGTGCCTTCCGGATCCTCATCTCCCATTTGAATTTTCAGTAGTATTTGCAGTGGGGATGGCAAAGGCTCTGATAGTGATGTTTCTCCAGTGGCTGTTGCCCCTCAGACCATGATGCTATGTTGAGAGCCAGAGGGTCAGGTCTTTGTTCCTGGAAGTTTGCTGCAAATCTGGTCATTTGGGTTATCTTGTAGCCATTTATACTGTTCTGGTAAATATTCTGCCAAGGCAAAGCCGTTGGAGTGCCAGGGCTGTAATTATCTTTAGATGAGGGGTGCCTGCTGATTTTTAGTTGCTAGTGTGACAGATTACCCTTAGTCTTCAGGCTTCACATGAGCCCAACATGAATTGTTGGAAAGACAAGATGGATAGGCCAATGAACCTTCACTGGAAATAGCAGCATTGCTGGGATTTGTAGTGTACGGGGTGTGCAGACGTTAGCAGCGGCTCCGTTTTAGTGAGTAATTTGGAATAAATGCTTATATAGAACAGCAACTTTTCAGGTCTTTTCACTGAACTCTAAGCACTGACTTGCAAAGATCATGGCAATTTTTCTGTAACTACTGATAATTTGTGTTTTACTCTTGACTTGTCAACTTCATTTCGGTTAAGAATTTCATTACACAGCATAAGGACATCGTGTGACACAGACCTTTCCCTTTTCTGGAATGCTTACAGCCTAAATGGACAGACGAATGTAAAAAGCTGGCAGCTTTTTGAAGGTAAAGGAAAATTTACTGAATCCTCTCTTGGGGAAGAGATGCAGAGAGATGAACTACTGGGCTGGTGGAAGCGAACAGAGAGCCTCTAAAAGGAAGAGATTAGAAGACCTGAGCTTGGCTTGTTTAGTGTAGCAAAACAGAACCTTAAATGGTATATTAATTGCTGTCAATACCTGGGAGTAGTTTAAACTAAAGGACAGTGCCAGCACACAAGCAAATGTCAAGTAAAATAAAAACCCTTGGCTTTTGAGAAGGTGTGGGCAGGTGACAGTTCCCTTCTTTCTCAAGCGATGGTTTGACAGAAGGCAAAGGCCAAAGCTCTTGCAATGACAGGCCTTTAACATTCACCCCAGCAAATGTAATTAAGGTCTGTGAGGGTTGCATCCTGGAAAGGTTTTATCCCTTGGTTTGTAATGCTTTAATTTAGTATCAAATATTCATGGCTTGGCGGGGTCAAATAGGGATAGGAAAGTACTGTAACAGGAATTGGCAAAGTAGGATGGTGAAGTATTCAGCTGAAAGGTTAGCCAACCATGGAAGCCCATTAGGAAAAATACTGTAAATATCTTCCTGCATCTGCGAGTCACAGAGCTAAACATGAGCCACTGCTGCCTGCAGCGTGTAGGACTTGTGGAGTCTGAAGTGCAACATGTGCAAGCTCCCACACACACACACAATATTTCAAGTGAGCAGACAACTAAAAGTCCCAGTGCTTGGCTGGTTATGTAGTTACATACATCACCTTTTCCAAATGTTGAAGCATGTGAGGTGTGCTCTGCACATAGCAAGTGTTGTGTCTCATGGCTTAAGGGATAGAAAAGGCTGGTTTGAAACAGCCTGGAAATACCTATGCAAGGTTGTTGTATGACCAAATTATTTTTGGGGGCATGCCCTGACTAATTAAGGACATGATTCAAAGCCTGTGAAATACTCTTTATTGACTCCAAAGGATCAAGGCTTATGCTGTCCAATGTAATAATCACAAAACAAATTTATCCAATAAATTCAATTACTAAATTAATTCAATAAAACTGAACTGATTTATTCATTCAGTAAGATGGTTTTGGAGCCTGAAAGGTGTGTTTGGTGCATGTGGTAGGGAGTTCTGAGGTTGGGAAGACTGGGTCAGGAAGCAAGGGCAAACACAGCCCTCAACCGGTGGGACAATGCATGAAAGTAACTGACATTCAAGGCATGGGAATAATGAGCTATTAGAATTCTAAAAGTGTCTCTTCTATCTAGGGCCATGTGAGAAAAGAGGGAGGAGAAAAATAATTGGGTAAACAGGCTGTGGAGCAATATGGAGAGAGTAGCTGTCTGGCTGCAACCTCTGGAAATAATGTGGTGCTTCAGGAAATAACCTGTGTGGATGTGGTGGGGGCTGACGCTGAGTGTACTGACCATATACCCTATCTCTGAGAGTAAAATACCCCTGACCTGCTATCCTCTATCTTCTCTCAAAAGCGCTAGTTGCTGTAAGTAGAAAGGAATTGGGTAAAAAGAAAAAAGTCGTTTGGAGTCAGAAATGCCTGCAACTTTAACCTGGTACTATACCTGCCAGTTGAGCTTTAAAGCCAGGCTGGGTGCTGCGAGAATGAGAACGGGTTTTGCTCAACTGAGAAAAAGCTGTCATTTTAGCCAGGATTATTCTCTTGTCTCACAGCAACATGCAATTCGGTGAGGAAACTACCTAAGGATTGTATTTTGAGACACAGAAAACATCTGACGACAAGAAATTCTGTAAGAATACAAACACACTTTTTAAGCATATATGTGTATTTGTAAATACATATAAAAGCTATATATAGATACACAGATGCATGTCATGCAGATCGGAAATTTCTGAGAACTCCAGCATGGCAAAACTTAATTCTGCAAAAACCTCAGGCACTTTTTAGAGTTAAATTAATACTGGTATAATTAAAATGGTAATGCTATTTGTTAAAAAAAAGTGTATTTAAATAATTCATTTTTCTACTGGTTATATGGAGTGTGCTTAGCTTTAGCAATTATATGCTAAGTAAAAGCAACCTCTCCTGTAGTGATTTCATGATAATCTGACCTTTGATGGTCCTAGCTCACAGCAGCTGGCACTGTCTATATAGTTTACAGACTGTAAAGTAATTAATATCTATGAAATACCACTGCTGGCTGCCTGATGTAGTTGGGTCCTTGAGCACTCTCTTTCTCTCTCTCTCTCTCTAGCTGTCTTTTCTTTCCACCTCTGAATATTGAATGACAGATTTTCAAGGCCAACATCTGGTTGCTAACTTTGGGAAGAGGAGGCCCTTGTTGGAAGAGAATCTCTTCTGGGTACGCTAAAGCCTGGTCTTGGATGACAGCTCAAACCTGCTGCATCCTCTTTCTGATGGAGGATACGTCCCCAACGTGGTCAGTGAGATTAAGGAGGCAGAAGTGGACAAATTCAGTCCACTCAGCCCAGACTTTGCTGTTTCTGTGGGGTTTGGACACAGCCTGGCTCACTCGAGTGCAGCACTCCGTATCTCAGGGTCACAAGAGGATCATGAGGTTTGGGGGTCTGGCTGCTGGACTGTTCTGCTTGAAGGGCACATCCCAGCTGAGGGATGCACTGGCGAGCACCCTCTGTTTGGAGATTCAAAGACATGATTCAAATTCTGTCATGCTTAATTTCATTTAATATTAAGAACAATAATTGCTCTTCAAAAGCTGTCTTTCATGGAAACGTAATAAGGGTATTAATAAAACCAGGTGAGGAGAGAGGCCCTTTTTTAGCTTGCTGAATTATTTTATTATTGTCAATCAGCTGGGAACTCCTTTGAGATTATTCCTATGTAGTTAATAACATTGTTTCTGTGATGACTTTAATGACTGAACCTTTCTTCCATCCTTAGCTATGACAATAACAGCTCTGCTTTTTCTCCTTCAACAAGCTATTGTGTGTGGTTCAGTACATTAAGGAACGTTATTAAATGTAGAGGTTTCCTCTAATTAGGCCATTGGCAAAAGATTGCTTGTCCAATCATTTGCGGGTGATAAGTATTGAAGGAAATAATATCTTGTACAGAGTATTACACTTTTTCTGCCATGCTGTCCCTAAAAACAGAACAAAATGATATAAAAATAAAGTAGTAAGATTGCAAACTCAAGCACTTGGAAATTAGATAATGCCAGAATGACAAGTGCCTGAATCTGCCTTGCATTGGAGAGACACATCCTGTCCTTCTCCACTCCTGATCACGAGCAATTCCCCTTTCCTTTCTGGTCTCTTACCCCATCTTTTCCTTTCATAAAATTACCATTTCTTCTAGACTCTTGATTCTTAAGCTTTTTAGAATTTTTATATAAAGAGCAAACCACTTAGGTTTTTTTCTCTCTTTTCCAGGAACTAAAAAAAAAAAAAAAATGTAGAACTTTTCCAACACCCCCCCCTCCATAAACTCACCTTTGAAACAAAAAAAATTGTTGTGCACCTTGAGGGAACCACCATTTGTTCATTGTTTCAGTAATTGCATACAGGAACAATGGTATATTTAAGGTGTCTGGTTATTCTGGACATGATTTTAAAAAAGCTGTCATCTCCTGTAAGATTGTATGTCTTGCTCAGTTCAGTAACCACACAGGAAAATATAATGAGTGGGAGAAGTTTTTAACGTTCCCCCTTGAAGAAAAGCAGCGGAATGAATGCAGAGGAAAATCTTACCTTATGGTTAGTTCAGTCACTGCAGATTAGAGGTTGTTTTCCTGGTTGGTGGCACCCTGCGTAATATCAAAATCTGGCGTTTACGTGTCTTTCCTAAAGAATACCTGGGAATTTGAAAATCAGATGCATTTACTAATTGCTCACATGTTATAAATTATGGATCTATCCTTGAAGGAGACTTTAACAATCTATTAAAGCCTGAATAACAGAGCTATTCTCCAGCTTCTAGATAAACAAAATGAAAACACAGCTTTAAAAAGAAGAAGCCTCTTCACTTTTTATCTTAATGGAAATAAACCTAATCAAAAGCCAGCGATTAATGAATCTCTCCAGGGTTTCTGTTCTTGAAGAGATTAGAGTTTCAGTCTTTGTAACAGTTTCAATGGGTAGGTGTGATGTTGAGCTCAGATTATGTATCTGTATATTCTCAGCTAGAAATAAGAGTTGCTAAAATCCGATACTTGGATGAAGGTTCTCTTCAATGAAAGCAGGCAGTCAACAATTCCTCCAATATTCACTAATTTAGGTGTGCAGAAATGTCCTAGTGTGCCCATAAAGTCAGTTGTTCTCAAGAAATGCATTTAAAATACTCATTATAGAGCAGTTGTTGCACATACAAAACAAACTGCAAGAATGTTTTTAAGAAAGTATTTTCTTGAGAAAGGAAAGCAAAAGTCTCCAAAAATAAGCTAACTACTTTTCCAGGATTGGACAGCTAGCTATTTGCTTCTTGCAAAAAACCAAAACCCCAGACTGAGAATGTTTAGCAGAAATTTGGCAAGGTTAACACATTTTCACTATGTGTAGTCAGTTCCTGCATCCAGAAATAGAAACAGCCTTTTGCTTTCAGGAGTGGCCTGACACCTTCACCTGCAGTTTGAATAGAAAAATGTGAGAGTCCTGTCGTTCAACTTCACCTCTGTACCAGATCTTTGGGATGTTTAATTCATTCTGCATCACTCCAAGGAGTGGGAATCATGCCAGCCAAGGGCTCCCATTGCTTCCACAGTAGATGGTGGGGAGATAGAATAAACGTGTTTAATTTATCTAACTATAGACTTGCCTGTAGTTCATACCAACCTGGCAGTGTGCTAGGATAACAGAAATCACAATGTCTGATGTGCAAAGCCTGTCAGCCATCATGTATTAAATGAACAAATAAAACCTACTTCTACTGTTAAATGCCCACAAAACATTCCTAGGATCTTAGCAGGCAGCTTGCTTACAGTAGTGTGTAATTCTGTACACCCTTTTACAGCCTCGCTGCATTTGTTGCATCTGACTTCTGATCAGACGTTTTCATAACTATTGTGGGAAAGACATCCTTCTCCAACCTCTCCATTTTGTTCCCTGTGTAAAACCATTCACTTGCTGTCCCAGGGTGCACATAAGCTGAAAAAGCTTTGAGTGCTTTGAGCTGTGAGAGACTCTGAGCACTGGTCCTGCTGCTCCTCCTTCTCTTCCATTTTATTCCCGTGGGAAGGAGACTTGGGCGTGGATGGGCTCCCTGGTGTACTTCAACCAGGTCTGTAATCTGGAAGACCAAGTAAGCAGCCTCCCAAGACTTAGTCAGCTAAGTCCCAAGACTTAGTCAGGCAAAAATGTCATGGGGATTTTAGAGTATCACAAATGGGAATGAGGAGGAACAGAATGCTTTTTTTCTTCTTTTGTAGATGATCTCTTGTTTTGCCAAAACGAGTACGCCAACTTGGTTCAGTTCATGGGCATCTCAGGATGCCTGTGGCTGTGCAGTTGGCACTTTGTGTAAATAGGACCCTGAAGCGTTGTGCAGTGAAGGTAACAGCTGGGGTCAAGGCTCCTTGCATTGTTAGGGAGGCACCTCTGCTCCAAAGGACTACACAGTCAAACTACGAAAAAGAAATAAATAAAGCTGATGGCAGATACAACATCCCAAGGCAGTGCTCATGCTGTTGGCCTGTGCTGCCTCTCTAAAGCAGTTTCAGGTATCTGTTTGGAGAGACGGTCCTCGCTTTGTCTTTCATGGTGAAAGCATTCCAAGACCTTTGAATGTGCTCACAGCTTCTCATAGGATATGGCTGTCTGCGGGAAATTGATAAAAGGGGATGTGTTTTCCCATGGTTATTGCTTTCCTAAAAGTCTTCTTGTGTTGATATTATTTGGTTTATGAAGTAGCAGTTTGTGCAATTTTATGCTGCTTGAAAAGAAACGATGATTTACTTGATTGAAGCTCCCAAAAGCAGAGAAAGCAAAAGGCATCAATCTCTCCAGTTGGAAATTCTGTAACTGGGCAGCTATAAACTGATGTGCTTTGAGTTTCTTCAGAATTTAGCTACTAGTAAACAGCCAAAATGGTAAAGCATTTTGTAAGAGCATAATACTCTCATTTTAGTCTTTCCAATCTAATTTATGACTAAATTTTCCCCTGGGAGACAATACAATAAACTCTCCTGGAAACCATTCTGCAAGTATGTTGAAGGCCAATCAGGTATTACAGTTTAATGTCAAAATTCTTATTGATTTGCTAAATATGTAGTCATACATAGCTTTCCTTAGGACAAAAAGGTTTTAGCTGTGAAGATTGGGTTGTTACAGAGTAGGGACTGTCTAGGTCATATTGTTGCTCAACATAAACAGCTTAGGATTTATTGTGTGCACTCAGGCAGCCTGTGTACCTGAAAGTTAGATACTTTCTAAGCAGATACACAAACAGGAGACATGCTTTAGACAGAAAGCATTGGGAAGACTCTCAGATATTGATGTAAGCCTGATCAGTTTCTCTATTCAGATATTTTTAACTGAAAAGTAGGCATAGACGCATGGTGCAAGCTGACACCTGGGCTTAAGTCTAACTCGGTCAACAGGAAGGATTGTTGGATACATCTTTAGAAATTGTATTTCAAAATTTGAAAGCAAAAGAGCTAATTTGATCCTATTATTTACCTGTGTTTTCCATTTAATGTTCCAGTTCCCACATTATTATTTATTTTTTATTTCATTTTTCATGTTCTTCATTGTTTTGCAAAATGAGTCAAAATACACATTTCAGAGGCACACCATGCATTTGTCCATCTCCATTACTTTTGTGTTATTTATGGGGCTTCCTTTCCAAATGCCATATTTGGGCATTTATCTGCAGTTTAATGGATTCTAGACTGGCATTTGTTTTGCCTCCAAGCCCTCCTTGGACCCTCCTGTAATGTGTATTAGCTCAGACTCAGCCTAACTTTCCTCATGTATGTAGCAGTGCGATTCCTACATCGAAGCTGGCAAATAAATAACTACACAGCTGATTCTCCTATTTTTACGTATGAAAAGTCTCACTCCTGAAATAATGAAATGTAAAGACCAAACATTCAGAAAACAAAGCTTTAGTTCAACAACTCCCAAGGTGGGTTCTATAAATTATGTAGCAAAATCTTCACTTACAAATTTCTAACAGCTTTAACAAAAGATCCATCTAACTGACTGCTACTTCACATTTGAGGAAATCAGATGCTGTGTTCAATCCATTGATCTGCTGCTCAGGATATTATTAATATTTTGTAAGCATATTACCGAAGAAGGCTAGATGTCTGTGAGGACAAGACTATGACCTAAGGTTTCTACTAGCTGTCTTAAATAACTGAATCACAGTCTTTTTCTGCAGCCATGCAGCAGTGCAAGACTCCTTAGGCACAGCTCTTAACAAAATGACATCTAAGCCTTTCATTTGCCTTCGATACATCTTAAAGCAAACTGAAAGACTACCAGAAATTCCTCTCCTCTTTTTTTTTTTTTTTTTTTTTTTTTTTTTACCAAGTTTGAATCTTAGCTCCAACTTTAATGGTTTGGGCAATAACCTCTCTGCAGCACCAAGCGAACTCTAGCTACAATACACCGCTTGATTCTGGATCAGGCACCAAGAAAATGTTTTTTACAATCTCTGTTCTGATATTGATCAGTGTGCTCAAACTTGAGGGATTTTTATTGAAGCTTGTACAGCGTATCTGGAAAACCGCTGGTGCTCGGAAGGGCTTAACATCACAATTTCACAAGTGTTGACGTAATTGAAGGATGCACAGCGTGGAAGGAGACAAGACGTGAGCTTGTTGTGGAACAAAATTCCTTATGTGCATGCTCGGTGGTAGCTTTGACGCTGTCTATAAATGAAATGTCCTCTTAACCATGGGAAATGTCAGTACGTACTACGTTTTTCTCATGGTTATGGATGGGGATTTGAGAGAAGCTGGCAACAGCGATATGCCTGAATTCTATAAATAAGTCTCCTGAAGTCCTTTGAAAAATCTCAGTTTATCGTGTCATTAAAAATTCATAGCCATCAATGAGCAATGCATGGAACTGCTAATTGAGCTCTATAAATTGCAATAGTCTAGCTGTTTCCCCATTTTGAGTATTAGTGTTTCCCTTAGAGTTAGCATTACAAGTGCTGTAGCTGCTTAGAGGCCACTTTGTGGTTCTGCAGTAAATGCTAATTTTTTTTAATTATGACAATGAAAGATGTATTGCATTGCATGGGTGAAAATGTATGCACAAATAATTAATTGATGGTGGTTTAGGTTAGCAGCACACTCACAAACATGCCCAGCTGAATTTTGTGAAGGTGGATATTAGGATTTCTGTGAGAACTTATTTAAAGTTAAGCAAGTGTCGTCTTTGCCATATAGCGGGGTTTTGCCTTTAATAAAAACAGGAAACAAATTTGGCCAGTTGGATCTTGTACAGTTCTAAGCAGATATAAATGCCTACCTTTTAATTGATCAAAAAGTGGAATGTGTTCCAAGTCAACCTGAGATGTCATCTCATTCAGAAGCTTTTCATGTGGTGGTGCCTAGTCGTGTTCACTATGCTACGACATGTTAAGGTGGAAAAAAGAATGATTCACTTAGGAAATATTTTCTTTTCCCGTTCGTATCACTTAGAAATCTGAATTTCTTAGGATTTAATGTAATGAGACAATGCACACAGTTCATGTTGGAGGGTCATCTTAGCTCCTTGGATCTGAGTCAGGAGACTTCTGTTATCTACTGGCAGCCGAGCTGTGCGAGGAGCCTTGCTTTTGCCTCGTGAAATGGGTATCCCCTGAAAATAGAAATTACTGTATTTCAACAGATGGGATGAAAAGTGTCCATTTGGCTTATTCCCTATTTATATCTTATGTTTTTTGTCCTTTCTGTTTCCCTTCTTGTGGTGGAAGAACAACAACCCTCTTCCCTGTGGAAAACCCTGTGCTTCTCCAGACTTTTCCCAGCAGCTGACTTTCTCCGTACCCCGGGGGTGGCACCCTGCCTGCTTTCTCCTGGGGACCAAAGCACCTCTGCCTCACTGCAAAACAAGTGCTGGGAAAGCAAAGACTTTTGACTTTCTTTCGAGTGAATATGCTGAATATATATGCTTTGTCTTTTTTTTTTTTTTTTTTTGTCGTTGTTTGTGAATTAAACACTCCTCCTTCAGGTGGTCCTCATTTCCTGCATTTGTGTTTACTGGCACTTTTAAAGTGAGATCAAAGCAGAGTCGAAATGTAGATGAGTTTTATGGAAAAGGGAAAAATTAACCTAAAATACTATTAATTGCTTGGGGCCCCACAAGCATGACCCAACTCCCTGCAGCAGGTTTGACTCATGTGCTGGGGATGTGTGCCCAGTCAGATGTGGCAGCAAGGGCTGGATCAAGTTCAGAAACTGGATATATAACACGTCGGCTACTGAAATAAGCCCCCACGCTATAGCTCTCCTCAGTGCCTCAGCACAGCCTAACCTGCCCCGAGAGATGTTAAGGAGACTTGGTGGTGTTTATGAGAAACGCCAGCTTCCCTAATCGTTCATTGATCTGTTGTTCTGGGCAGAATGATGAAGTTTTTGCTGTTATTTTGCTCCGTTTCACTCGGATTCATTTGACTTGAGCCGAAGAACTATTTAAGATGGCAAGGAACAATCTTGCCTTTTACTCCCAAGTGACATGATAATTTTGGCTTTGCTCTCGGGAGCTTAAAATGCTTTACCTGTGCTCAGCTAATTTTAGTTGTAATTAAGGAAACAGGCTGTCTAGAGCTCATTTTTTGCAGTTCATCAACCGAAAAATAACCTCTCAAAATAACCGTTTTGGTGTCAGATTGTGGCCCTGTGCCCTTGGAAGCGGCTGCACCAGCATGGCTGAGGAGAGCCACGGCTGCCATGTTGTAGTCGCCCCCCGGGGCGGGCTGGTGCCTGCAGGCACAAGGAGTTTCTGGACACATGGCCTTGACTAGATCCATCCAAGGGTGACGCGTTTTTATGTTTAAAAGCAAGAAATTGGGTTATATTGTGAATAGTGGAGGCTGTTGGGAGACTGGTTTCTAGACCTACCGTGCCTGTTTTTAGGGTGCAGGGCAGTGCTGGGCCTTAGGGACTGCAAGCTGTGAGGCACAAATACTCATCTCCTGTCCAAAAATATAAGTGTGGAGCTTTTTTTCTGGTAGATATATCGGACTTGAATCTTGTGGCTTGGTGTGGTTTTAAAGAAGCTCCTGAGGCTTCAGGTTTGTCAAGGATTAATGCTCCCCCCTCTTGTTTCCTGCTAGAAGCATGCCCTTTCTTATTTCAGGATCTGATACCTAACAGGCCCAGTCGGAGAGGCAGACACCTTTGGCTCTTGAATCCTCAAGCGGCATCTCTTCATCTGCTTTTGGACAGCCAGGTGTCTGCTCAGAGGGCTCAATGAACAGTGTCCCTTGTCCCTTCACGACAGGGAGCTTGTGAGTTTGAGCCTTTTCCTCATTCAAATGTATATGTTTGTTCCTGCTGCCGTACACAAACAACTTTGGAGAGCTAAAATGCATTTACCAAAGCAGCAGGAGTGCTATGGGAACCTGAGCCAGTCGCTGCCTCACTTGATAGCTTCTTCACATAACACGTTGTGTCTCATGAGCTGGAAAGATGACAAGGAAAGGCAAGGTCATGCTGACTGGGAATTCCCAATCCAAATAATGCTGTAATGGGGTTAGGGGGGAGTCCCGCAAAATCACGGTGGTCAGCAATCAAGATTGGCGGTTGCCAGACTTCATTTGGATTTCCCTGTAGGAAACTTTTAGCTTTAAATCTATTGGCAATTAATCTGCCTCTTTCTATTTCAATTGTAGGTTATGGGAACAAAGTGCAGTTATTTGCATACTTGTCTCTTTTTTTTTTTTTTTTTTTTTTTCCTCTTTCCTGAGGGACAGGCACATGTAGAATGTATTTTTGCAAGGACTTCCAGCCCTAGCAGGAGAATCAAACTAGGAGGTGACATTTCAAATTACCACTGCTCTGAGTCATTCTGAGTCACTCTGCCTACTTGGTGGAACACCAATTAATGCTGAAGTAAAAGCATCTCAAATAGAGCACTGGGATACCTGAACTTATACCTGAGTTCAGGACACCTGAACAGGAAAGCGTTCAGCCTTGTTTACAAAGGATGAGAGGTGCGAATCTTGCCTAACCTTGGTATGAGTTGCAGAGTAGGAGATTAGGCTGGCTGATCCTGTCTGGTGTGAGGATTTGTGAGCCTGCATGGAAGCCAACAGGTGTCTTTGCAGGGCTCTGATACAGCTTGGAGTGAGCTCCAAGCAGGAAGGTGTTCCTTTTCAGTAAGAAACGTGTCAAAACTCGCAGTGATTGGCAGTGTGACAGCTTTGGCCAGGAGTGGCCAAAACCTGAGCTACCTGCTGTACTTCCAGTACCTTTTTCTCAAGCTGGACCAGCCAGAAAAGATACCATCCTGCAAAACATGTTATTGCTCTTTTTCATTCAAATTTAAATCAAAGAAATAAAATGAAACCACAGATTAATAAAACAGACCACTAGATTTGGTCAGATTGCTGTGTTCTAGTAAATTAGAAATCCTTTGGTTTGTTTTCATGATTTTGTTTTGCAAGGATTAACATGGCAGTTTCTTCAGCAAATAAATAGCATTAGACATTGCAATATGATAGAAGCTATGGGACTGGAAAGGACCCTGTGGCTTGTCAAAATACTTACAAAAAATTGTCATTTCTGTTGGATAAACCAAACAAAGTACAGGGCTTTTGGGATGGTTCACAATTAGCAAGTACAAAAATTTTTACTCCCCCCCGCCCCTTTTTTTTTTAAAAAAAAACAACTTTGGAATGAAGATTTGCTGCTGAGTGTGTTTCTGTATAATTTCAGTGGTGTGCTGAATTAGGGTCCTTTCAGGTGGGCATGCTCTTTGGCAGTAAATAAGATACCCTAAAAAATAGAAAACATGTCTCTAAGTGACAAAAATTGGCAGGAAGGACTTGGTCAGATGCAGTTTTGGAACTGCTTTTAATTTTTTTTCAACTCAGTTCCAAGTTAAACATCACTTTAAATTAATTAGAGCAATCACAGTATCCCTAGAATATCAGTGGACAAATTGTAGCTGTGAGTGTAATGTTAATATTTTCTAAATTCTGAAGAGAGACTAAAAAAACCCAGCTTAAGGAAATTTTTCTGTACAATGAAAAACAAGTTCCTGACCAAACTGGCTAAGCTGAAATGTCTGAAAGCAAAAAGCTATCATGAAAGTGCTGGAAAGCTTCTGATTATAATGGAATCAGTGTCCTGGGGTATAATGTAGTTCTACATTTAATATTGAGCTACTGAACCGTACTTCTCAACGTAGCTCAACTCACTGGGCTCTCATCAAAGTCCTGTAATGACACTGTGCTCTGTTTAGATGCCAAGCAAGTCTTGAAACAGCTCCAGAGCTCTTTCAGCAGCTTCAGCTGGGTACAGACTTTGACTTTAGAAGGACAGCTACTGCATAGAGTTTGTGGCATATAAATCCTTCTTCATGTATACTGCCACACTTGTTAATAATCTTACGAACTTTTATAAACCTAATTAAAAGGTTCTTGCACACTTACATATTAAATCATGGCAACCAGCTAAGCAAAAGCCTGTCCTTTGTGCTGCAAATTCATGTTGCCTTTCTTTGTTAATGATACGTATGCAATATGTTCAGTTTGATGCCTGCTATTGTTTGCCTGTTTGTTTTTGTTATGGTATTGACTGGAGTCCCCATCATGTTAGTTATAGTCTGTGCATGTTACTCTAAGCAGGATTTTTCTTTATGTGTATTAAGGTATCGACTTTGCCAAAGGGAAAGAAAAAGTGCATGCATCCACTTAAGCACACAAGTAGTTAATCAATTTCTGTCCATTAAATACACATACACACATAAATATATGTGTATACAGTGGTTGCAGGCTGTTGCAGGCATGGAATTAAATGACATTTGAAAGCCATATTTGAGACCCTTTCCAAGATGGAGATCCTGTTTCTGGGAGCAGCTCTGGGCAGGAGCATCACTCAGCCTGTGTGAAGCGCTGCTAAGGATGGCGGGGTTCTATGTGAGTGTTGAAATGACGCTTTTCAAAGGCATTTGCAGATATCTAGGCCTCTTATTTAAATTCCTTAGCATGATGTTTATTTTCTAAAAGAGCAGGCTTTAAAATATTTTTTTTCTTTCTAAAAACATCTCTGTTCTGTTAATCTTTTTGGACTTTGAAAACCTGTTTCTAGTTACTGGGGTTGGGTTGTTTTTTCTCCTTGCAATCCAGGCAACCAATTCCCGAGTATGAGTGAGAAGGTTAATGAGTAGTTCATCTAAAGCAAAGATTTCAGCCAACCCAAAAATGCAGCAATCATTTTGCTAAAGATTTTGGTTGAAGTCTGGGGTTTATAGCATGTATGGTTCCAGTGTTTCCAGATGAAACTTGAAGTTGAATCTTTGTGAATGTTTGGTGATGTATTTCATTTAGAAGTACAAAAAGTGGGTGTTAATACATATGTTCTTTGTCTTTATTTACTGTTCCAAACCTGTCCCCTGTTTCTACCATCTGCTCCTGTTTGATGGTGAGCTCTTCCAGAGATGTCTCTCTTACTCACGTTGTGTTGATTCAGTCTCACCCTGAAATATTCTGTGCAACAATTACTTGCAGACAAACAATCTTACCTGAACTGTGGCATTGCCCCAGCAGATTCTGCTCATGTACTGCCGAGGCCTTTGACCTGCTCTCTGCTTGAAGTTGTGCAAAGTTGTCCTTTTGTGCATCTTTAATACTCTACTGTGAATTTCTGCCAAAGTTTAATAAAATTAGAAGAATGGCTATCTCTTTATTTTCTACTTTTCAAATAAGTATCTCTAATAAACTCAATTAAATAGAAACAGCAATGTGCTTAAAAGCAATAAGTTGAAACAGAGCTTGTTTTCTAAGGTTTTGTGGGTTTTGGGGATTGTTTTTTCCCCTTGGGTACCAGCATCTCGTACTAAAGCATCCACTGTATGAAAAATTCAGAACAACTAAAAATGAACCATTTCTAATGTGTATGTTTCATTTTTGCCTTTCAGTCTATCAGAGAAGTCACAGGCTATGTTTTGGTGGCTTTGAATCAGTTTGAATACCTGCCATTGGAGAACCTGCGCATCGTTCGTGGGACCAAACTCTATGAAGAGCGATATGCTTTGGCGATATTTCTTAACTACAGAAAGGACGGTAACTTTGGACTCAGGGAACTTGGCTTGAAGAACTTGACAGGTAAGTGATGAATTCATTGAAAGATCTAAGTGTGATAAACTGGTTGCAAGACAAAAAGTGAGCTTGTTGAATGTTTGCCCCAATGCCCTCAGTCACTTGCATTCTGCAAATAATGGAGGTACCACAAGAGGCTGGCAGTCTGCACATTGTTTGAGAGCTTTGTCAGTACTTCGTTGTTTTTTTCTGTCCACAGCTGTACTTCTCTCAGTGCTGATCAAAGACAGTGCATGGAAGTCATGCCAAGAATGTATTTGAAACAATAATAGTTGTTGAAAGAGTAGATGAATTTTTTTTCTTAGTTTTGATATAGTAAGCACATTGATTTCCTTGTGATCCTTGGGCATTGCACGTGTGTTGCTTCAGGTGTTATGCATTTTCTGCCAAGTTAGCATCCCCTCTGTCTCTGCTCTTGCTGCTGTCTCTGTCACCATTGATGCTGCACTAGGAGGTGGGGGGAAGGAAAGGTATAGGAGGGAGAGACTGTGTTTGGTGTATTTAATTTTACAACTCCCTTTTTTTAAGGAAAAATTATATATAATGACATTATATAAGTGCATTATATATAGTGAGAAAAGTGCTTATATTCTTGAGACAAAAATGTAAGTACCGTCCGTGGTTTTACATTAATCTGTAAGTTCAGGGCTGGATCATGATGTGGGGTAGATCAACATTTCATTTCTCTCAGCTGAGGATCTACAGTCAGTGATTTGGAGATTAAAAATTGGCTAAATATCATTGGACTGTAACTTAATAAAATGCAGGCAGTGGCAAATTCTTTTTAGGGAGTTCACTGGAAATATTTTATTTATACCTGGTTCCTCATCAGCTATGATCGTTTCTGCCCTAAGCACTGGTGATTGTGAAATGCCCTTATTTCTGCTAGTGGCTAAATGCTGACAGAAGATAACAAACCTGAGCTGGATGTGGAGTTTGAACCTCAGTACAGAGAGGTGAGAGCCTTCTGAAATATATTTAGGCATCCTTCACTCTCTTCACTCTCTGCTTTTTTTTGTGTTTCGGTATTCAGAGCAGCACACAAGTGCTTACAGTTCACTGTTGTTCAAGCCTCCCTGGGCTGTACAGCTAAGCTTTCAAAAACAGGAAGGAAAAGGAGGTTGAAATAATTTACAAAAAAAACCCCAGTTTTGGGTGACTCTTTCTGATGAGGCCCTTCTGGTCATATTTTTAACAATTTACTTTACTGAGACTGCCATGCTGGTATCAGAGTGCTTCCCAAGATCTCTAAATTCCTGCCATTTACTACTCTTCTCTCTATCAGTGTCACAATTCTATTTTTTCCGCTTCTGTTCCTGTATTTCTTCCCATCTTTCTGATTTAGCGTGTTCATTGTAACTGTCCATGCCTTCACAAAATACAGAGCCATATCATTGGGTAATAATAGCATTATGTGTTCCTTCATATACTTCCTGTGTGTGGATCTTAGAGTGCTTTGTGAAACTGAGGCAGAGAGGTGATGTGAGGCCAAGCCAGAAAAGGACTGGAACCCTTTCCTCTTGGATCTGAGGCTGTTGTTCTGCCAGGAGGTAAGGGCTGTACTTTCTGTGCTTTTTTAGCCATGGCTTTGCAGCTCAGTAAGTTAAAACCCCTTAGTTTGTAGGCTCTGGCTCAAGATTTTCTTGAACCAGCTGCTCTGTGCCAATAGGCACTTCCTCAGAATCCAGAGATTCTCTCTGGAAGCTGATTTTACATGATAGGCACAGCACCAAAACTGCCCAGCAAATAGCTTGACTTTCTTTTCAAGAGATGTAAGAAAACCTCTAGTTTTCTTCTTTCTAGGTAAGTGAACCTCTAGTTCAGCCTCTGAACATTTCCTAACATGAGAACATCACAGCCACTTCATCAGATTTAAGTGTTTACAAAGGCCTCTAATGGGATTATTTGGCTCAAAAAGTATTGATGTATCTTGAAAGAAAAGTGCCCTCATAACACTAGTTTGTGTCCACTGAGCACTTAAAATAGCTTCTGGGTGCTGAATGTGAGCCAGTGTGTGCTTTGAAATACTCTTAATATTTTCTAGATAGCATGTGCCAGAACCTCAGGAGCATCTTCAAGCAGCTGTTCTTTGACCATTTTGTATATTGGTTAAGATGCACCTGGCTATTTTAACCCACAACCTGCTTCTTGTTGCAACTGCTCTCCCTGGGGCACAGTAATACTTGATTTATCTTCCTAACACATCTTTAGCATTAGTAGCTGCACAAAAATAACTGGTGGATGTGGGAGTTGGTGGTGTTGCAAGGCTGCAATAGATCAGCTGTGTCCAAACCTGTCCTATGTCTACCAACTGCTTCATATTTACATCAGAAACAACCACTGATTTGTTATTAAATTTAAGATGAAACAGATGCTGTGAGCATGCATGCTTCAAGTCCACTGCAGATTTCAAGAGATTGGCTTTGAATGGTGCATCTCTTCCACTTGAATAAAATACAAACATAACTCCTGCCTTGCGTTTGAAGAACTGTCTTTCCAGGGCTTACGCCTTATGTTCTAATTTGTGCAGTGCTAGATGATGGATTCCTGAGGGTATTTCTGCCCAGTACTGCACAATATACAAATACAAACACTACTCCTTGTGTTAAATAAATGAGGAGGCTCTCACCTGCAGATCATCCTCGGACTTAACCAGAGACAGGGTTTCAGTCTTTTGTGCAGTAGTACCATTGCATTATTTTCAGTGTGTTGTTAACAACTGTGTTTTTATTGCCAGATATGTCTATCAGGTTTTCATATTTAAATGTAACTTTAAATACTTGAATTTCCTCCCTTGCCCTATAAAAAAAAAAGACAGCTATGAAGGCAGTAAGTTTTATCTCGCACAGAAAACATGATCCAGTTCTCACTTATGATGTCTGTCACCCGAAAGGCAGTTTTGTTTGTGTGGCACAAGCCAGGGCCACATCCTAAAACTGATGTGACACCTGCAAAAAATCTTACCTACAAAGATCTTTTTCTCACTTGCTATAACAACTTAGTCAATGGTTCCACAGAAGCGTCAGAAACAAACAGACATTGAACTAATGAAGTGGCTGCTGCCATCTCAGCTGGACTCATCTCAGCCTGCAGATTCAGCTGCCAGGTAGCCTTAAAGTAAAAAGGAATGTTTGACGTACCGAGCATATTATTCAGCCTGAGATTAGCAGATTAACCCTCGCTGAGGGAGGAGGTATGCCACCTTATTCCATTCATTGCTTGTGAGCTAGTGCAAATCATTCCTGTCTTCCCCAGGTAGCTGGGCAGTCAACCTTAACTTATCCAATGAAAAGGCATAATTATTGTTCACACTTTAAGTGCTCCAAATATAGAGAATACCCGATGGCTGTGTTTCATTACAGCATTTATCTTCATGAGTGGGGAAAGAGGGATAACTCACAAGTGCCAAAACCACTTATGAAGTATCCCGTATTTTCCTCTGAGTGAAGATGAATAAGAGAGAGCTACAGCAAATGATGTATCTTTGACTGGGCAGTGATAACCTCATCTTCCCTACTGGCCTTGAGGACAGAGGCTCCCTTGCATGTGCCTGTGCGACCGTTTAATTCCCTTTAATATATTAGTATAAAATGGACTTAGCAGTGGATTAGTTCAGTAACACAAAAAAGCAGCAAAATCTGTCATTTCTTATTTGCTTGCTTTGCAGGAATGCAGATAAATGATAAACTAAGGTAACTGAGGTTTAAGTGACAAATGCATGTTGTAGCTGAAAGGATTTGGTTAGTGATAGCTAGAGAAATGTAATCTGATGAGCAGGGGAATTGCAGGGAAAGGACCATCATTACTGTGTGTAGAAAGTGATCCATAATAAATTTTTTCTTTTTTTACAGTTTTTTTTACAGGCCTTATTTTTTAATTTTCGATGAAATTTATTTTTATTTGTTATCTAAAACAAAACTTATAAAGTTATATGATCATTTCTGTAACATTTTCTATATCTCCCCCCCCCGCCCCAAAATGGAAAATGCAAAGGAGTGCTTTGCAGGGGGGTGGAAAGATGGGAAGAATGGCATCTCTTATGTGAAAGGTTGCTTTTCAACCTTTCAGCAGGTTTCTTGGTTTGTTGGTGGTTTGGTTTTTGTTTGTGGTGGGATTTTTTTGTTGGTTTTGTTGTTTGTGGTTTGGTTTTGGTTTTTTTTTTACCAGGGCTGCTCATTTACTATTATTATATTGCAACTCAATCAGGTTCAAGGAAAGGGCATGGGAGGAGTCAAATTTTCTTTCAGTTTTGTTTACTGTGCACATTTGAGACCTACAGATCTTTTGGAAATCTTTAGATACCTGCTCAGGACCTGAGCTCCTTCAGCATGGTGTGACTGCACATAAAGCATTTTTGTTGCAGGGATTAAGGCCACCCTCTTTTTATTGCCTTGATCACAAAGCCCTCAGCCTGTGTCAGTAAGGCCTTTCCTTGGACCACATGCACACTGCATGAGCCATTGCAGAGTTCAGGATGTTTAGCGATGCAAATGCCTGTGTGTGAAACCCAGCCTGAGCAGACGAGACTGGGGTGTGCTGATTGTGGCATATTCCTTAATCGTTGTGACTTCATACTAGTCTGGCGAGCCGGGAAGAAAGCAATATGTATCTTGCCTTAGGCTTTCTATGCAACAGGTGGGCAAGGCATTGCATCTCTAACCTCAGAGAGGTGTTGCTAGGATACATGGAGGAATGAGGATTTTATTTTAAAAAATCCTTTTGGTACCCTCTGTGTGCAGGGCTGCTGCAGGAGTTCTCTGTCCTGTAGAAGAAGCTGCAGTGGCTCAGTGATTGCCCAGGACTACTCCTTATCCTCAGAGCTGTGCTGACCACAGAGGCGTTTGTATCCCAGCACATTTTTGCTGACCAGCCAGCGAGTAGGAGAAAAGGGAGGAACACCTCGAGCCTGGATGTACTTCCCTTGGGAAATGAAGGCTCTTTTGTGTGGTGGCACAGTGCAGGACCTGCCATGGGTTCCCTTTGCTCACCTTGTCACTATGGAGAGAAAGACTGAGGCTTGTGGCAGCCCACATAATCATAAATGCAAGTATTTGTCTCCTCTGCCCCGGGACACTGTTAGATTATTTCCTGGAAAAAAAATAAATGCCCTATTCCAGCTACTGCTCTCCTCAGACATTATAGGCGTGATTTGACAGCCGGGAGAGCCCAGAGACCTTCTCTGCTGGCAGTCGGCACCTAGCCACCCTGTGCTGAGCATGGAAGCAGTTACTACTGCGGATTTAGGCTGCTCCCTGCCAGTTGGCATCAGTGCCTGGGAACACTTCCAGGCACTCCTCAGTTTAGGACTGCAGATGTGGCCCCAAGCAATCCCAGATAAGGGACCTGTAGGCTGGAGAGCAACTGCCTCCAGCTAACAGAAAATTGCTCACAGGTGTTATCAAGGCAAATAGGTATATTGTATGTGGCAAGAAATAAATACTGTTTTTGAGCCCATGAGATGTATACTTATGAGTTGATCATGTTCAGTAACAAAGGTGGGACATAGTTTTATAAATTTCATATTAAAGATTAGAATTTTGCACAATCTCTCTGAAGGATTTGGATGTGGTTCTGTCATGCAAAGTGGTTTAAATAATATCTGTGATTCTTTGCAACTTGATCAACAATTTATGCTCAGTTCCCTTTACTTCAGAGCACTTTACTGTTTTCAGTTCTGTCTCTAGTGTTAGAAGTGCACAACCTTGTTTGGAATGATTATTGCAAGGAATTAAACAAAAAGCTTATAATAATGATATATTGGTAAATGTTTTTAACCGGAAATTCCAAGAATCCCACGGAAAGTTGTTTGCTGGTGTTCCCTTGCCCCCGATATCTTCACATAAAATATGAAATGCATTGCAAGTGGTCTAAATGTTTATTAAAGTAATACGTAGAGCGTTTGATGTGGATCTCCAGTGTCATGCAGCAGAATAATGTCACATCACACAGCTTTTCCTGCAACAAAACAGGGCTTGAAATTATGAGGAGGAGAAACTAGACCAAATCCTTAGCTGGTAGTAAATCGGCTTCCTTGCTTTGACTTCATAATGAACTGAAATTTAAATTGCCCTTTACTTTCTTCATGCTTTAATGTAATTCACACTTTAATTTATAAGTTAACTAGTGCCTAACTCCCAGCTAAGCCCTTTTAAGGATGTTGTGTTCAGGGTGCTCTGTCAGGATTAATACCAGCTAATGATATCTGTCTCGAGGCATATCCACACCATGCATTGGAGCTCTGTTCAGAGATCCTTGACCTAGCATTGAGCCTAACTACCTTTAGAAATAGTGTTAACCACACCGCTTGGGTCCTGTGCTTGGGCTAAATAACCTGTCAAGGTAGACACAGCGGATCACTCCTGTCTGTCATCTCCGCAAACAGAAGCACTTTGTCCTGGGCTTTCAAGGTCTTAATTTCTGGCTGCTGGGTGAAGAAAGGTAGTGAACTGGAAGGAAGGACTGTGATCCGGGGTAGATAGAGGGAATTCTTCCAACCCTGTGGTAATCTGTGCTTTCTGTTGTGAATCACCACTTCTGCAAGAGCCTATAATGCTTGCCTACTTTAAATAGACTAATTTGAGTGTTTTGTATGAAAAAGCTACTGGGAATCATGTGTGATGTGGAATTCAATTTTTAACACTGAAAAGTGTTAAGTTTAAATGTCATTATAAAATACATCCAGGTATGCTGCCATTGTCGTCTGATAATGGCATGTAAAATAATAATGCCATTCATACTCTTTTTCTTGGCAGTTCCTTCTTTTCACCTCTCTGCAGTAGTTCTATCTGTACATTTTTCAATTATGAAGTAAGAAATTCTCCGTGTTCTGGTGTGAAACACCCTTTAGCTTTTTAGAAATACGGGCAATCAAGATAAATCCAGTAATACTGAAGCCTTCTGGTAATGGAGTAGCTTTGCCTGACTTCAGTGACTTGAGAGCTGTAGCAGTACAGGGGTTTCTCTGGCCACATGCTTCGCAGGGAGTTAAACATCTGGACAGAGTAATCCCTCCATTTCAATCACACAGGTCAGGAATGGGTGGCATTTCAAAACATCTAACTGGCAGACAGATCTGTGTTAAGCTACACTGTAACTTAAGTAAAATGCAGTAAGCATTGCAATTGGGGAAAAATCATACCGTTTATAGTGATAGCACTGCTGAAAAAATATATCCCAGCTTCTCACTTGCTTGGAAAGGAAAGAAAGAGCTGGGTTGTACTCCACAGCCCAGGCCAAGTTCTGGTCTTGACTAGGTATTTTAAATTAAAATCCTAGCTACTCCAGTGCTCTATCTTCTTCAGTTCAGGTGAATGAAGCATTAATTTCAATGGGGGTTTTGGTTTTGGTTGGTTGGGGTTTTTTTTCCTTCCTTTGTTCCTCTACAGTCTTCTGAATTCATTGATTTTTCTTGTTTCCACCTGGCAGGCTACTGCTGACAAGGAATTTGGTGCTTTTGTAAAATAATTACAAAGTCTGTGTTACATGGGGAATGTAACCTATCAGCACTCCCTAGCAAAAGGCAGATTGCTGAGCAAGATAAGTTCAGTTGCCACAGGATGGGGGGCAATGGAGATGTGAGCCCCTGGTGGGGCAGAAGGACCGTCCCCCAGCTGTGTGGGGCTGCTGCTGTCTAGGGCTCAAAATGGCATGAAACTCGGGGGGTCAGGTGTCACGTTTAGTGCCTTTACTTAAAGACCAGCAAAGGCATTTCATTGGCTTTGCAGCATGTCTGTAAGGCAGCGTGTGTCTACAAGGCAGCGTATACTTACAGACCTGGATTTAAATCCAGATCCAAGAGTGAGCTCCCTTTTCTAGCTTTTCTTGCCAACCGATAGGAGTAAAGCGTCTAGGTTTAGGACACCCTTCATTGCAAGTACAAAAGTCTCACTGGGCTCAAAGAAGGTTGGATCAGACCCCTGGTTTTACATGGTGGAAATAATTAGTGCTCCTAGGATATTTTCATGCCTGTTCATTTTCTTGTCATTTGCTGCTGAGAGAAACTCCCTAAAACCCCTATGTGGAGGGACTGGAGAGGCAATGAACAAAAACCCGTTTCATTTACTACATCTAGCTCCAGGGAAGCCCCTGCAAACAGAGGAGGCAGAAAAGCCCTCCCAAACCTTCAGCACAAAGGAGAGTGTCATGCTGCCTTCACTGTGTGCTGGCTGACAGAGGCAAGCACTCCCACCTTCCACTTGGCCAGCACCATCCCAGGCTGCTTGTTCCTTGCTTGCACACAAACCTGCTTCTTGCAGCATCGCAAGTCTCAGCTTGGCTAGCACTGGGACTAGTCCCATCAAAATCAGCATGGGGTAGTTTTAACTTGGCTGGGTCTGCAGCAGCTTCAAGATGTGTGGCAGTGCAGGGCCAGGAGCGAGCAGCAGTTTGTTGTAAGTTTATCTGAATTTAATCACACAAGCTTTGTAGGTTGGGATGTGAAAGGGAAATGCTGCTGTTACAAGGATGCATTGTGTGTTGATCTATGAAAAGCTCCAACAGGTTGAACACATACACAGTGCTACACTGACAGGTCCTGTCTGCAATTTCATCAGCACTACTTCTGAATTTGCACACAGATAACAGCAGGTCCTGATGGCAAGCAAGGAGTTTACTGTCAGGAGCCTTCCTTATGTGATTAAGGAAGTAAGAGGGAGCCACAATTAGTTGTTTCTAGAGACCCCTTCTGGCCTGCCTGGTTTGCTACTCGCACCCTGCCCCATGGGAGAGTATGTGATGACAGGGATGCATTCAAGGGCAGCAGTTCTAGGCAGGTGGGCATGCTGTGGTTGTGAAGAATGCTTTATAAACATTGAAACCTGTCCAGCATCCCTGCAAAGCCATGGAGGCAAATGGAGAGATGAGCAGGGAAAGGTAACCTTGAGTGGAACATAAAAATAAAAATGCAGACTTGTAGAAGGGAAATCACTGTGAACAGAGGTGAGGAAGTGGGAAACACCCAAGTATATGCCTCACAATCTGAGGGTGGAGCAGAAGCACTCACCTGAACTGTAACTGCAGATGAAGTAGCAGACAGGCTGTGCAGGCGTATGCCTTGATACAGAACCCTGGAGTTTTCTGGGACTCAAGACTCCCTGGTTGGTCCCACCTAGCTTAGCAAGAGCCTTTTTCCATATGAAATGAACTTTGATTGGTCTGAAGAGACAGTGTGAGGTAATCAGAGCAGGAGGCAGGTAAAGTGTGTGGACACAGAGCTGTCCATTGGCTGTAGGAGCCTTTTGTGCATCACTGGGAAAGTGCCTGCAGGCATGGAGTTGGGGGAACAAAGGTATCAGATGAGGAGAACAGGCTGGAGGCCTTTTTCTTTGATGTTTGGAAATAGCTCAAGGGGCTGTCTTCTCTGAAACCATGTTACCTTGCCTTTGTTTCTTCTCCACACACACACACACACACACACACACACACACACACCCCCCTTGGTGAAACTTTCATAGATGAGTTTTCATTTCTTTAAGGCTTAGAAGTGAGAGTACATCCATCCATTCAGTCCTCATACAAATGCCATGCTCACGCTGGAGTTTACCTGGGAGCTGGCTTCTGCCTGACAGAAATAGTATAACCGGGTGCTTTGGGTTTGAAACTACAGGGTACCGCTGGTGTGGGGGCACAGAAGGAAAGGCAGTGTCAGACATGTCTGTCTACCATGCTGGAAAGAGGACATGGTGGTGGTGGGTTTTGGGTGTGTTTTGGGGGGTGGGTTGTGGGTTTTTTGGTCTTGTTTTTTAACTGGTCAGCTCAGCATGCATTCAAATTGATGCTAAAGGCTATGAAAACTCTGGGAGCTGGTTCTATCACAGTGTAGGGGCTGTAGAATCAGTCAGCTTCAAAAACGGCTCTGGGATGTGGGTACCTGAGGGCAGGATGCAGAGGCTGAGTTGACATGAAGAGGTTTAAGATGTTCTTGCCGGGACTATTGCACAGGGTGAAAGAAGCTCTTCTGCTCCGATCTCCTGTATGTAGACTTCAGTTAGAGCTAGTAGTAGATATTTTGAGAACTTTTTTTTTTTTTAAATTTGAAAGTGTCTGATGGGGAAGCTTCCTGTGAGAAAGGAGCAGTTTGAAGAACAAGGGGAAAGGTGCTGAAATCATCAGACACTATCTTTCACTTAAAAATGAAAATATATGACATGATATTGAACAGCTTTTCAAAGAAACAAATCAAAATAATTTGTGTTAATTGAACAATAATAATTGAATCTGTTTTAGACTGAACTTTCCATCGGATTTCAGTTCACTGAAATATGTAGTTTCAGCTTGTTTACCTGGTTTAGGAAAAGAAACATTTAAAAAAAACCTTTAAAAGTGTTAGAAAGTTGTTTACTGCTCATATTTCATCCCAGCGTCCATCATAAGATACTTGCTTTGTTGTAAAAGTGTGTTCAATGGAAAATAGATATACAGAGAAAGTTGTAAAGGTAAAGTCATCACTCGGCTGCTGGTTGTGGTACAGGTCTGTCAATATGGCCTGCCATGGGCCACCTGCTTCTGGGCAGGGTAAATTGTCTTTTTTCAGGAGCTGCTTGTTGCCATGTTTGAACTTCACCCAATATACTAGCTTCAGACTACTGTCAATGTCCCTAGCACAGGTGGCAGTCACTTCTGAGATTAAACTGGATGCATCGCCCTGACTTGTGTGCATCTCTGCTAATTTTTAAGCAGTGTGATGAACTCTGGGCTCCCAGTATGTCTCTGGTTCAGAAGTGGAGAACTAAATGCAGGAGCACATTGTGTCTTGGAGTGGTGTCCCTGGTTTACTGTTGTTATAATTTCTTTTATAAAAGCGTGCTGGTTCCCGTTTATAAAGCCAAAACAACGTCACATAAGTGCCCCTGAATTAGTGGCAAGCTTTACAGTGAGCTTTAGGTTATGACTGAGTTCATTCCCTGACTGGAGGGCCCAGTTCAGATCCTACTGAAATTACTCTTTACTAGCTTTGTATGAGAAGCAAATTGGATGTGTAGCCCAGGAGATGGGTTTCTCATCTCTTGTGGAGTTACCTGAATTTCATTTCCATGAAATAGTCATGATTATCCCCCTAATACTTGAATTATTTACAAGCTTCCACAAGTTGAAGATCCATTATCCTGGGTACAGTGTTGCAAGCACTAATAAAAAGTGTAATACAAAAGAGAGGCAACCATTAAAAATAACAAAAAAGTCATAATACAGAAAAAGGAATGACAAATACAGGGAGGATAAAGGCAAAGCACTCTGTCTCATGTGAAGTCAATGGGGAAGCTAGGGTGGACACAGCTGAATGTCTCCTAGGCTGTGGAAGAAAAGACAGTGAAGAAGCCCCCAGGGGTTGATAAAAAAATTTCCCTTGTGTTGAATCGATAGGTACAAGCTATGTTTTGGGAGTTGGACATAGTCCAGCATTGGCAGGACATCCAAAATCTGGCATATCTGGTGCTCTCTGCCAGCCTCACCCAGACCAAGCAGGAGTTCTGTTTTGTTCTGAGATGGTGATACTACACTCCCTAATTTTTTAATTATGCTTTTTCACCTTGAGAAGGAAGCACAGTGTTGGCTCTTTTAGCAGACCAAAGCACTGTTTATTTATTTGTTTAACAGGAGGTGTATGCTACTCTTCAGTTAGATGTCGAAGCCCCGCTACTGAGAGCCAGCTTGGACTAGTGCTGATCGCTCGGGCTGTCAGCATTGCTGTCCCAGCCCCTCCTTGGAGGCTGCATTGGGGAAGCGGCAAAGGCAGTCAAAGGTGGGAGGGATTATTGTTCTGAAATGCTCCAAGTATCAGGACAAATCTCCTTTTCATTTTTTCTTTGCCTACACAGGGTATGTAAGAGTTCTGAAATGATGCTGTTGTGGCTGTATGGCTGTGATTTTCTTTGCTCCTGCTGGGTTAACTATTGTTTGTGGTAGCCGTGCTTCTGGTGGTCACACGTAAGTGCTGATAGAGGCCAGTTCCAGTTGTGCTCTGTAGCGCTGCTCTCAAGTGAAGGTGGCAGCTGCGAAACACTTCAGCAATGGCTTGACTCAGAGCCTCCTCTGCTTTAGAGAGTGCCGATCTTTAAGTGAGACTTGATTCCTTAAAAGAAGGTATCAAGCTAAAATATGCACAGGGCAAGCTTGCAAGGGCAGCATCCTGCTCTCTGTGTGTCTGAAGAAGAGCTGAGTGGGGTATTGTAACGGCTGTGACTGCGTTAACAGCTTAATCCCATGGGAAGTATAATTAGCCCTGTGCGAGCCTAGTAAATCATACTACAGGCCCCTTTTCATCCAGGAGTAAGGCTTCTAGATGGTCAGAGCTGAGTGGTTTTGGTTGAATATTCAGAAACATTCAGCTTCCCAAATAAAGATAATAGTTTTGCTAGTTGAGTGATTTATTAATATCTTAGCATGGTCTTAGTTTTAGCCTTTTATTCCTCCCTTTCTAAAAAAAAAAATCATACTGCAAACCAGCCTTGAAGTTTGGAAAAGTAATCAAAGCTCGGATAAGCAAATTTGACTATACTGATGGGTTAAATGAGCTATGACCTCTGCTGACCTCATTCTGCTCCATTTCCCCTTAAGGCTGGTAGCAGTGGCTGGAAGTAAACATAAATCTGTTAATTTAGCCTCTGGTATAAATAGAAAAAAACGTATGATTGCAATCACAGTTTTGTTAGTGGGCCTATCCAACCCTACTGCTTTGCTTCTGGGGAAGAAGTAGCACTATTGCCTGTGTGCTTCTTTGCTCAGGGGACTTTCCTTCCCACAGTACTTGGATGAGGCAGATTATTGCCTGCTTGTCACAGCAGGAGGGCCAAATGGCGCACTTGCTTCCTGGGCATATATGCTCCAACATCCCTGTTTAATAATTATTCTTCTTCCTTGCATCCTTCCCTGGAGACAGCTGCCCTCTATCTTAGTTTGGGTTGGGTGGTTCTGGGAAGAGATTAAATTTGTCTCTATGGAGACAGGTTGTGACAGGTTACCTTACTGTGCCAGCGCTAGGAAAGAAACTATGGGACATGGAAATAATGTCCTGTCATTGAGGAAGGGAGGGCTGGAAGGCACTACCTTCAATCTGGTTGAGTTCAGATAAGCATTATAGCATATTAAATCCTTTTACAACCTTCTCAAAGGCTGGACATGGACTTAAGGAGGGGAGAAGTGATCTGGGCAATTGGAGTGGCAGCTTCCTTCCTGCTTTCCACTGGGATGGGGAGTTTGCATGCTGTGTGGCATACTAACAGCTGCACGGCTGCAGAGGCAGTTCTGGTCAGGCTGCGTCTCCTGGAAAGCACCAGCTTACAACCAGGTAGAGGGGATGTTTGCCTCTGCCTTTACAGGGCCATTTGAAGATGTGCCTGGCTGTTGTTGGTATCCAAACCAAGTCTGAGATCTTCCCATGAGCAGCATGAGAACGCTGCCTGGCTGCTTCTGACTCGGCACACACTTGGCCTCGAAGATGGAAGCTGTGCTGTTTGCAGTGTCTCAGGGGTTACTGGAGAAGGTCGCTGGCACTCTCTCAGCGTTAGCATGTGACTGGTGTTTACGTGCTTTGACATTGAATGTCAGTGGTTTCACTGACCCAGAAATGGGAGGCTTAGGATACGAGGTTCTGCAGTCAGTTTCACATTCAGCTGCTGTGGGATCTGGTGCAGAGACTCAGGGTAGCTTGCTTGGAGATAGAAGGGTCACTCGCTTTCCTCTGTGCTTCCTATCTGGGTAATTAGTGTCATAATCTAGGGTTTAAGGGTAGCCAACAAAGAAACCTTACTTGGGTTTAGAGTAAAATTGCTCCCTAATGCTACTTGTTAAATTGAAACAAACTCCACATGAATGTTCTTTTAAATCCATTTACAAGTGCCTTGTATTGATTTAACCTACTTCAGTAACTCAGATGAGCTAAATTGATATCTGTGCACTGTTAAGTGTATTCACTTGGGATTTCATACCTGCTGGACTGACTTGACTTCAAAACTGGTTTTAGCTAAACCAAAGCAAGCCTTCTGTGAAGAATAGGCCTTTCTTATTTGTTGCTATTTGTTTTTGACCAAGAGCAAAGTGACAACTTGGGGGATAAAGCATCTTTTGCCCTGCTGACTGCAATACCAGGGTGCCCTACTAACCTTGTCCCTAATTTTGACCTTGAAGTGATACTAGCATTGCCTAAATACCTTTCAGTAGCAGCCAGCTTTCTGCAAGGCAGCTGTTTGAAAAAATGTTTAGTTAATCCTTTTGCTCCCAGGTGCACTGTTACCTAGTATCTGGAGAAAGGAAGAGGAACAAAAGGCTTACAGACCTACTTCTCTGCCATTCTGCCTAATGCCCCCCAAGTCAAAAAAGAGCAGTTAAAAGCCCTTAAGCAAACGTTTATTTCTCTTTCCAGACAGTGTCTTTCAGCTTTGGCTGAACTTGGTGTCTCTTTGTGCTATACACCAGAGCTCCTGCAACCACTAAGCTTGACGGGCTCTTTGTATCTCAGCCACCAAGGGCTAATCTTAAACACCCATGCTAATGCCTGTGACCAAATCTCAGCTCCACTGACAGTGTTGAAAGGAACTGAAACCTAACCCATCTTCCTGAGCCTGGACACTGGGCCTGCAGCTAGGGCCTTGGCTGCCCTTTTAATCCCCATGAAAATAGGATGTAGAAGATAGTTGCAGGTCTGCATGTTACCAAAGGTTCATGAGTTGCTTGTTTATAAATTAGCACTCAATGTTTGAGCTGTGATAACTGGTGATGTATATGCTTTTCACACCTTAAAGGGATTACAAGAATGTGTTTTGCTTTATTTTTGCATAGGATTGCTGCACCTGTTACCAAGGTTTAGATGGTGGGACAGTGTTAAACAGCAACAGCATGATCTCCTGAAAGTATTCTTCCAAGATATTGAACTTTCTCTTACCTGTTGAGAAAACTGTTTCTGCATAGGCATTTCTAAGTTAGGGGCTGTATTCATGCTTTAAGTAATGAGTTTGCAAGTATAAATGTAAACTTTTGTAAATGCTAATGTATAGACCTGAGCCACTATTTTTCTGGAACACAAGGGTCATCAGTTTACAGAGGAGTCGTGTGTAAGCAGCACTTCCCAGTCATAACTCAAACTCGTAGGGGGAGAGTGAAAAGAATACCCCCTGACCTAAATGTCTTGGTGTGAATAAGACAGGAGGCCATCAGTGGACCCAGAGATGTGGTTAAAGCAAACACAGGGAGACAGAGCTGCTTGTTGGGGGCATCAGTTCTGCACATGCATAGTTACCAGGGCAGCTAAGTTTCACTTCTGTGTGAAGGCAAGGAAGACTTGAGGGAAGGATTTGAAAGTGTGAATGAGATAACTTGCTGGACATCCACATGTCTGGGATACAGCATAGAAGGAAGGATAAAAGATGTTTGAAAATGTATCTTGTGTTTGATGAAAGGTGGCATGATACGCTTACTGAAGGTGGGAGAAGGCATAAATAGTGTATGAGAGAATGATAGGCTCTGGAGGATCCTGGAAGTGAGTAAAATTTGCTTTTATTTGATGTGATGAGGAGGCATGAAACAGAGGAGAAGGAAAAGGCATGTTTAGAGTGGTGAGCTAGAGAAGTAGTCACACAGTAGAGTTTGGAAGGAAGCAAGAGAAGGGCAAAATTGATTCTTAGAGGAATGATACTGTTGTCAAGACACAAGAAGACCCTAGAATTTCCTCTAGATTCACTGATAGACAAAAAATGCCATTTTAGGAAGAGAGAACAGAGGTGGTGTCAACTGTCATATGGAGTGAGGCTGCGTAGAAGAGGTGAAAGGAGAAAGGACTCCAGATGGCAGGAGTTGTTGGCAGCACTGGCCACAGTGGCTGGGGCTGAAAAAGCAAGGGCAGAGTGTGCATGGGAGAGGAGGCACAGTTTGTTCTGTGACAAACATTTGTGGAATATCTAGCCTGGCACTTAGAAATGTATTGTCTAGGTCTAATCTGCAACCACAGTCTATAGGTCTCTCTCCACATGCTTAGTAGCTCCTGGTTTTGTTGTTGTTTTTTTTTTCAGTAACTGTGGATGCAGAGTTATTGGGGAGGATTGTCCAGCCTCGCCTGCTATCAGAGTCTGTGCTTTCTTATGTCAACAAATTGTCATGTTCACAGATGTCACTAGGAAACAAATACTGGCTTTTGTAGCACAGACCCATTTATGATGAGGCATACATATCCCGGAAGGGAGAGTTTCAATAAATGCACAAGGAAGCTGCAGCAGCTGAAGTTTATATTGTGGTTTTCTTGCAATCACACTTGGTGTATTATCTAAAGGGATCTGCGAGTGAGATGGTAAAACAGGGCTTTTTTTAATTACACATACCCAGCAAACTGATAAGGCAAACAAAGCAGGAAACCAAATAACACAGGCGTGAGCCACTTCAAAATAATAGTGTAGCAAGAACAATAGGGGAGTAATTCACAGCTCCCTAAGATTTATTTTTTTTTTTCAGTTCAGAGGGGGTGAGCTAGCAAGCTGCTATTGACTGTTTTCCTTTCATGTTTTCCACCTGTCTGCCATGTGATTGGGAAGTATATTACCTGAATCCTTGCAAGAGCTTTTTGCACTATTGTCTTAAAAGCCTTGCTTTACAAGAAAGGATCCCAATGGAAACAGGTGCAGGTATGAAGTGCATACAGAGAATGGGAAGGGACAACTAATTTAAATATAGTTAAGTTTTACTACATGTGGATGTTCAGGGACAGCTCTGGCATTTCTCTGGCCCCTTTGGGCTGCTCTGGCACCTGGCCAGCACAAGGGAGTTAGTTCCCTTTGGGGTCAGGCACCTTCTGCCAGCACTAAGGCTGGGAGGGAGAGTGGAGGTTTGTGTGAAGTGGCAGCACATTCTCAGCACAATGGCCAAGTGTTAGTCCAGCACCATGCAGGTTTTGTCCAAACTGAGGTTTACAAGTGTGTGTGGTTAACGAAGGTGTGTGTTGTGTATGCTACATGGTTCATGTGTTAGCACAGGTGCTGCCTCAAAAAGCACCAGGCCAGGTGGAGGGTGAGAGTGGCAGCCTCAATATGCAAACAATTTAGTAATTTTATGGCCTGACGGTGCAAGGTGGTTGTATGCTCTGCCTTCTCTGCACAAGTGCTGAAGTGTCTGTAATGTGGAAGCCAGGGACTAAAAGCCCAGCTAGCTGCCTGGCTCAGCGGATCTTGGCAGTGTAGCAGGGGAACCCAGCAAAGGCCACAAAGGCTTCCCCAGATATAAGTAAACATTTGGGCTGCAGGCCAAAACTGATCTATCCCTGTACTACCCAACTCGCACTGTTCACAGCACGAGATCTAAGTGGTCTGAAGCCAGCCCAGAACATCTACTTGAGATACCGTGATTGCAATACAGACATAACCTTTAAATGAGAAAAGACATTTTGAAATCTTAATCTATTTCAGAGTTCTGTAGCAACTCATACTTGATCTGCAGTCCAAACTGGGGAAGAAAAGAAAGCTCTCACAAGTTTATCTGTTGTCCTTTCAACTTCAAGATGAATGAAGAACTAGAGGAATCAACCCACAGTTGAATTTCTTCACCTTTGATTTTAGCATCTTTCTTACCGAAGTAACATTTATGTGCTGGAGAGATTTAGTAGAGGTATTCATTGCAAATACACTAAGACCTGGGGTGTGTTTTCAAATACCAAGTGGAGCAAGAATCTTGACTGGGTTGTGTGTGTGAAGGCACAGATTGCTTGCTGGTTTTGTGACAGACCAAAGAGGACTCACTGCAAGGCAGAGCTATCACAGTCTAGGGTTTATAGGAGTAAGCTGTGTTATTTGCCTTGTAAAACTTCATGTTATCTGCAAGACTAAAGGGTGTTCTCATGTCTCTGTCTTTGCAGAGCTAAAAACTTCATAATATATAGAAGACTGGCAGCATTCAGTTGTTACACTTAAAGTGGTTTGATTCTGTTATATGTTAGAGGGGTTTGAGGAAACAAATTTGACTTTCTCCAAGTCTGCTCCAAACACAGATCGAAACAAATTTAATCAGTGTAAGTAAGGGGATGGAAAGAAGAAAGTTTTCTGGTTTGTTACTTTTCTACAGGTGTCCATCAGTCCGTGCTTTCAGTTTACCAGTGTTACTCTACATTTTTGCTAATGTGGCAACTTGAAGTACAACTCTGAAAAGCAAAAGAACTAAAATAATAAGGTCTGCTTACAAAGGGTGGTGAGGGCCACATTTGAAAATAGAGAAGTATCTAACTCAAATTAGTAGGAGTTAGCCATCTAAATACCTTTTGAAATGGTATGCGCTCTAGCAACACAAGTCCACTTTGGAAGGGGTGGGACACACAATCCTGAAGTCTCAGGCTCCTGTGCTGTTCTGAAAAAGAGACTGAACATCTAACTCACATAGGTTTGAAAAAGTCTGAGGATTCTTCTTAAAACCTTAGGTGTTCAAGTTTTGTGATGGCCTGAGAAGTTCAGCTTCCATTTAAAAACAAATAAATCCCTTTCTAGCCATCGCAAATGTGGGGCAAAAATGAAAAATATGAATCCTGAATTCTCAAAAGCTAGAATGCACATACAAAGAATAACATTGATTATTTTTAACATCTCAGCATTTTTTAGTCATGACTTTTCAGGGGCTGCCTGAGATCCTGGAATGCTGGTGGCTGGTTAGTCCACATTTGTAAAAATAGCACGTCTAGCAAAGGCAAAAAAGCTGAAGGACTTTCCACACCACCTTTTATTGTGTGCTTGCTGGCTCGGGTAACGTAACACTTTGCTTTAACTTTAGAAGATCCAGATGCTTATTAGGAATTGCACAAGTCATTTGTATTTCTTTGAATATATTGTAGATGATGAAACTTACTGTTGTTGGCCACTTCCCAGCCAGCACTATCTGTCTATTACAGACCAAGTGGGAATGGAGTCATAAACAACCTCTTAGTTTGGCAAAACCAGAACACTAATCACTTTTGTGTTAGCTGCAATAAATTCTGTAAAAGTAAATGTTGTGGATTACAAAGATAATAACGTGCTAATCTCTTCTGTGGTCACTGACTGTTTTAAGCTGTTCCATCTCTCACGCCTGAAAAATAAATCCTCTGGCTCTTGATGAAAGGCTAGATAGTGAAGTATGTACATACATCAGACGCCAGACTTGTTATCAACACATGCATTTTTCTCACTATTGCAGATAATTTTTGATCCACTTTCACCTTCAGAGAGCTCACTTTTCCTCCCCCACCTCACCCCCAGTCTTCTGTCACTGGGAATCCTTCGTGGCCCACTCATGAAAAGGTTGTCTCACAGAAAGAGCTTCCTCGGTCCTTGGCTGATGATGGGGGTGTTCAGAGCACTTTTGGGCAGAAGCTGTGCTGGAACAAATATGTGAAATTCATGTGGGGGCAAAAAGACTAAGACTTGAAACAGTCACATAAAGGTCACTCATTTTATAGAATACTTGGATAAAAAAGTAACAACAGTGTTGTGGATGTGCTGTGACAGCCATTGAAGCCAAAGGACAGGCTCTCCAGCCTTAAATGGACTTTGCATCAGGCCTTGCTGGGGTGGGCTGTTTCCTCTGGGAATGGAGTTTACCCTACACTAGGGCCAGAAGAGGGGGAGAGGATAGCAATACAGCTGAAGATCTGGAGGTGATGCGAACAGTTTTGAAACTTTCTTCTTCCTTTTCAAAACAATAAAATAAATCACAGATTGAAAGCACGTCAGACTTTAGAAAATTCAGCAGCTGGTTGAGACGTGAAGGTAAAAAAAATTCTTCAGATCAGTTTCTGCTACTAATCCCCAATAAATATTTTTAGCAGGTGTAAAAACAAAGCCACAGCAAGTGCCAGCATTGTCTGTAAGCCATTAGTTACAAGATTGTTCACATCATACGGCGGTCAACACACTTTTGATTTTTCATGTTTGGCACTGGAAGTGGTGTTTTTTCTTGCGAAGTGTATATTGTTCTTCATGCAGAAATGGAGGAACTGCATAGTGTGTGAAACAAGCAGTTGATTAAAGATTAGAATAGTAATGAATGTATTAAAGTGGAATGTACTTGGATAATTGATTAATTGGTGCCGTCTGAGCTACTTGCAGAGTATTACATTCATTCTCTGTTAAATCAATCTCTGTCTTCTGTCCAAGCCTTGTGACTGAGAGCTGAAAGGCGTGAACAACTATTGAAGTCATCCAGATCAGTTCTACTGGAACAGGGGGAGCTGGTCAGTGCCCAGGATCCCATTTGCAGCCTGTTGCTTTTGCTGGATCTCATGCTTACATTTCAGCAGGATTGCAGGCAGGTGGAAGGTGTTCTTATCTTTCCATAACCTCTTTTTGTATTTCTCACATCTTGTTGCTGCGTTCTTCTTAAAAACTGTGATCTGATGCAGAAAGAAATGGCACAATGACATTTTAATTAACATGTTCATCCAAGGGAATATATGATTGCTGTGAGAAACTGCAGCCTGGGATAGGAACCATACATTCCTCAGCAACACAAGAACACCAGAAAGGACTTCTTCATTACAATTAAAAATCACATAGCAACTGAAAGCCACAGACTCATTGCTCTGGGGTAACACCAGAGCAACAAGCTCTGTAAAGCAACACTGTGTTCACAACTAGTTACTGAGGACTAGGAAGAAGAATGAAATGGGATAAAATAGTCTTCCTAGAGAGCCTGCTTTATGAAAAGCTTGAGTCTCCTGATTTTAATAACTGTTTGGCCATTTGTAAGGAAAAATATTTTAGCTCCTTTCAGGGCTCAGTGGAAGAAGTGTACAAGAGGTGAACTGATGGAGCAAATAAAACAGATGGCAGACTTTGTGCCTTTTATGAATTCTTTTTTCAGGCTTTTCAAGGTCTATGCTGTTTTCTGCTTTTCTGTTGCTGTGCCACTTCTGCTGTCATCTGGTGACTGACACCAAGTCAAATAGATCAAACCTCATTGTCTGTGCATGTGCAACGTGTGTTTAGAGGATGGTAGGGTAGCTACCAGCCACTCACTGAGTTTGAGTAGTCGGAGTCCTAGAGAGGTGGGAAAGCCCTCTTCCAGGAATGTTCCTCCTGATCTTCTGACTACCATGAAAAACGGCAGCTCTTTGCTTTTTGTACTATTGTTATCTCTGGTGGCTCTGTCCCAGGCATCAAAACTGTTTATCGTTCTTGCAGTTTGTTGAAAACAATGAACGTATCTTTCTGGAGTATTTAACAAACACAAGCTGGAGGCAAGTGGATCCTTTGACTCATTCCAGGGATGGGTCTATGCCCTGCCTATAACTAGCGTACTCTTCTTTGGTTTTGTTATTTGCTTAGGAGTGTTTCAACAGGCTGTCGACCTAGGGTTTAGAAAACTACGTGCTGAAAGTGAGGCACTGACATAATATAGTAATTTCCCAAATATTTAGAGAAGCATGTGTATAAAAATTTACAGAATTAGGACCTCGAATGTTTTGTTTGTTTCTAAACTGTATAAGTATATAGTTGTTTGAATGTGCCTTTTATTTTGATGCCTAAACGTGACTTTTTAGGAGGCTCCCTTTTAGTTGCTACTTTAAAAATGGATTGTATGTCTAGTTTTTTATTTCATATGCAACCTAAAGCTCTACCAAAACCCAATGACATTAAACATCAAATACTGTTAGCATCCAAAAATTACAGCTTAATTTCCCACCATGAATATTCAGAGTTGAGAGCCCATAACACTGTAATATGATAAACACCAAGGCTGCAGGCTGCCGCATTCACTTGCACAGGAACCATTTATTATCAGCAAACATGGTTTTGACAACCACTTTGAGGCAACACTGCTTTATATCAAATATCAACAGAATTAGCATGCGTTTTCATGTTAATTACTGTAGTGCACCATGCTGTGTGATGGCCAGGGAATGCAACAGGGACGTCTGAGCTTTGCCAGTCACTTGTAATGTAGAATCGAGCTAATGTGAGTTTATTAGCTCTGAGGAACAGCATTAAATGAACTGCTAACCTCACAATAGGCCTGCTTTCCAAATGGTTAACAGGGCCTGCCAACTCATAGGTAATATATGAGAGAGGAGGAGGACACAAAGGTTTCTGGTATTCATTAAGTGGGCCCACAGAAGTCACAAGTGGCAAAGTGGGTGACCCTGTGATAATTTCTTAGAAATGGGAATAAAATGCATATTCCACTGAATGGCTCTTAGGCAATTATGTTTACAACACTATTAACCAAAATGCATGGGAAAGAAATATAAACATGCTTTAGTTTTAAGGTCCTGGTTTTTGCATCAGTCTTTGAACAGTTTATGGAGGTGTTGTTCATTAATAGCACTATAAAAATATGGGTGTTTCCATGGGTGGATACTCTTCTGTGATATAGGAATAGCTGTAAATTAATAAATCGGGTATTCTTGTTGTTATTGAATGCAATTGGAAAAGAAAAATCCTTGGTGGCCCGCTCTTCCCCATTAATACGGTGTAAATATGCTTAATAGCATCACTGTAAAACATCAATTTCAAAAATATTTGGTATAACATTCAGGATAAACATCTCCTTACTCAGTGCTGCTGTTACTTTGATTCATTTCTATAGTGTGGCTGTTAGCTTTGAGTGGCATACCTGCTTCTCCACTCTCTTAATTGTTCATTGTACTGTTTTATTATTTTAATCAGGACTCTAAGCTGCATTGAAAAATGAAAAGGAGGCCATTTCATAGAGACAGACAGTCAAATCGTTCATTTCCAGTTTCTTTAGGTGACTGTCTTGTAACAGTCTCTCTGATACTGCAACACTGATTGGCAAGAACAATTTACCACTAAGGCATAATAAGGGGAAAATGTAATAAAATGTCACCAGGCACTGCTCATTTGCAGTTGTTTGGCTAAAAAATAGGTTTCATAAAACTTAGGTGAACTTGAAAATCACTTGAACACATTGCTTCCTAGATTTATGGCTCAATAAGCCTGCATATATGCTCATAGCCACTTCAGAGTACTATGACAATTCATCTCACCTGCAGTCAAAAATTGTGCAGAGGGTTGCAATCAGATGTGTCAGGGAGCATCTTCCAGTTGGCAGACACTGGCCCGAGGCTCCGGAGACATGTCCGCTGTTGTGAGTACAGGCACCCCATTCTGGTGCAACCTTTGGCAAGTTGCACCATTTCATTGTGCTTTATGCTGTCTGTCCTTAATCAGTCAGTAGAATAAATTTAGCCTGTAAATTACTAAAAGCAAGTCTTCTGCGAGGTACCTAAGGCTGGTATCCCTCTTTGTCTTGTGTGGGCCCTGACCACTCTTCTGGAGGGCAAGTACCTAACTACAATGGTGTGTGTCCTTTATGGTACTGCTGGATTTATATTGCCATGCTTATTCTAACAAAAACATTAAGTGGCATCCAGCTGTAAGAGTTTTCTCCAAAATATGCAGCAGTATACAAAACCTTCCTCAATTACCAAAGCGGTGTGAAGAAAATAAATATGGCCCAAAGGGATTACAAATTCACAAATGGCTCAAAACTAGTTTAATCCAATGCTGTCTTATGGCCCTGCCTAATGTGTTTTGATGCTGGTATCTCAGTGTATGGACTGATCTTCAAAACAGGGACAAAAGTAGCATCCCTACTCAAATAGTCTGCTCAGATTACCACTGTGGAAATAACTTCCTGCTTATCACTAGTGCTATTGCTGAGCAGTACGCTCCATCCCAGAATAACACTAAAGTTGCACAGAAGTTGAAGTCCCTTGCTTGTGTTGCAGTTTCAGACACTTGTAGCAAAGCCCTTACTGTTGACAGAGAGATGTCTTTTTTTCTATTTGCTCTGAAAAGGCAGTTTCTCACTCCTGTCTGTGAGCTCCTGGAGTGGGATGTTGTCCTTGCCTGTGGCCCAAGGAAGGCAGTGGCAGTCCCTGATGGTGGTTCCAGGATAAGAAATGAGTAGCTGAGCTCCACCCTGATGTTTCATTACCATTACTGATTACGGAATTCCTGTTCAAGAGGAACTTGCTTTTCAGCTTCCTTTCAGTAGGTGTAAGGCAGACTGCTTGCACGTTTCTGGCCTGGCATTGCATGGATGTTGAGAACGGAGGCAGCGTTTGACATGATTTTCTCTTGATGCTGTCTTTAGACAGACACAGTTCTAGATTAGATTGTGTGTTTAGCATTGTAAAGCTCTGTCTGGTTGCCCATACCACCTGTGCATTCAAAGGACTTCCTTGCTTTCAAGGTTCCTTGCATTGACTACCTTAAACTTCCCAAACTTTGTATAGGGTTCTTTATCTTCCTACAGTCTTTGGGACTGTGAGGTCCCATAGTTAGTGTCCTGGCATATAGATATATAAGCTCATTACCATACAGGTTGCTGCACTTTACAGTTGCCTTTTTTAAGAGAAACCAGTTTGAACTGGGTCAGTTTTTGTGTCAGGAACTCACTCACTTGCCAGCAAGTCTTACCTATGAATGGCCCAAATCCAGTTTAAGCTTCCTTTCATTACAACTGGGCTGGGACAGTTGCACCAGCACTGCCCTGCCTGCTGCCGTGACCACTGGCCTGCGCACACACCTCACCCTCTGTTCCTTTGCTCATGGCAAGGCAGTTAGTCCTGAAACAGAGTGACACATCTGAGAAATCCAAAACAAAATTAAGTCAATTTATTTTTTCCATTGACTTTGGATGAGACCTTTCATCTTTAGCCTATTATATATTTTAAATTTTAGTTTGTTTTACATTTCCCATGACAAAAGAATGATTTAAAATGAAAATGAGGGATTTCCATATGCAACATCACATCCTTTAGTGCTTTACTCCATGAAAATTGTGCATTATTACAGCATGAATCAAATAAGATGAACACGTGCCCCAAAGAAATGTTTGTGTCTACATGCCTATACACACAGAGCCTAAAGCCATGGGTTTTGCTCTGTGGTTTGTTTCTTACTTATTGTACTTAAATTTTAAAAAATATATATGTATTAAAAGCATATATATGCTTTACATGCAATACGTCCCCCTTTCCTGTATATATTGTTTCTGAAAGCCACAGCTTTATGGAATAAAAAAATAGTTGTGCTCAGAAAGGATGTGTACCTAAAGTTTTAAAGCTAGAGTGCTCTAACAGCTAGCTGGTGTCCCCATGGCTTTTTGCTGAAAGTATTGTGGTTTTGTTTTGTTTTTTTTTTAATAATTTATCTTCTGAGGAATCAGCTTTCCCCTGTTTTCTGGGTGCTGTGCAGGGCTGAGGTGGGAGCTGATGGGTGGGATGTGTCTGGGAATGAGTGTGGCACCTATGCTATTCCCCTGCCAGCCACGCCACATGCCATGAACCTGTGCCTCCCTTAGTGTTAGGCAGGACTAAGCTTGTAAACCCTGTAGTTCAAACAAGCCTTTTTAAAATCTGATCCTAGAAAGGGAAGCATTTGTTTGGGACTGTTCCTGGAAAGGTATTTTAAATAGTCCCTCAGTGTACAGTTCCATTATATTTCATGTGAAGAGCCAGAAGAGCAGAGAAGATGGAGTGTTGACTTGCAGTCACAGGCTCAGGTTGCTCATGCAACAAGCCGAAAGGAGTTGGGTTTAACTGTTTGGTCAAGTGGCATCATGTGAGCCTAACAGGAATTTTGAGAGTCTGGGGCTGGGAGATGCTTCCTCTCAGTTCCCACCTTGTGTGGATGCACTTGTGTGTGTAACCACGCACAGTGTGCAGTCAGCTGTAAATGTGATCCAAGTGCTTGACACTGAGCTCGGAAGTAAGATTTTTCAGAGCAGTGACCACTGCAGCTTGGATAAGCTTTTAAATTATTAGAGATACAGTTACGTAAGATGATATGATCATTTATAATTCAATAGAAGAGGGGTTTATTTAACAGATGAAAACTTTTCCTATTTTTTTTTTAATATGTTGTGGAAGACGCTATATGTGTACCTGTGTAAGACCATCCACAGAGACTGTGCTTTGGTTTGATTACATCACCTTAAATTCATACCTTAAATGGTGCTACCAAAACGTGTATATAAGCCCTTAGTGAGGATGCTGCCCTCACTAAATAAGCTGCCACCGAGGGTTAGTTTTTAAGACAGATAAAGCCTTTTGTGTGTAAACAGAGACTACAAAACAAATGGTTAGTGTTAAAGCTGCAGCTTAAATGAGCTGCAGATTATATTGGGTGAATAGAAATTCCCATGGGCTTCAAACACAAGGGCATTTTCTTGCTGTTCTTGTAGATTTTTAAGTACATGAAGTGTGAGTGGTGGACCACTGCAATCACTGTCACTGCAGCACGTAATAAGTTGGGGATGTGATTCTGGGACTCAACTCAGATTCTAGCTGCCCAACCTGTAGAAGCTTAGGCACTAGGATAATTACTTGGATACAGACTCAGGGCTAGGTGGGGTGAGGAACTTCGGAAGTAATGACACGTGAAGATGTTCCTGATCCCTTCATTCCTTTATAGGATCTGCTAAATAATTGCCTTTTTGATCTAGGAATAGCACTTATAATTTGCTGCTGGTCAGGGAAAGGTTAAGCCTTCCTCCAGGACTATTTTTAAATGTGGCAACAGCTGTCTTCAGTGTTTGTAATCTGTCCAGAAATAGATACCACTTAACAAGAAGGCTTTGCAGGGAGAAGGGCCTTTTTCAGGAATTCCCACTCTTCACAGGCATTTAATTTTCAAGATCACTTTCAGCCCAAGAACACTTGTGGCTGCTGGCGGTCAGGCTGGTGACCCTGGGCGCTGACAGAGTGGGAGCTGCGGGCGAGAGCAGCACCTTCTGGAACGCAGGCTGAACCACAGCAGCTTGGGGAAGGGACAGCATACAAAAACCTGCTCTCACAAAAGTGAAGTGCTGCGCTGACTTCAGGAGGGGGAGTTCCCCCAAGGCCAGACTGGAGTGAGGCCAGCATGGTTGTGCTGCGTGGACATCCCTGCCACTGTGGAGTGTGTATCTTGCATGTAGTTTCTGTCTGCATCTTATCACTCATGGCATGTAAAGCCCAATTGCTTATCGGGCAATTCTAGTGCAAACAGCAGTTCCTGTTAAATTCAAATGAGCCAAGCCAAATTTGTATTGTCAGGGAGAAGGGAAAGTATCTTCACAACTATAAGACTTCCCCACCTTTCTTGTTTGCTTCAAAGCAGTTCATTCTTTGCGGGTTTGACGATATTTGCGGAAAATGCACCTGCCTGTCCTAATCTTCATCACATCTATTAGGTTATTCTTTAAATTGCATGTCAAGTGCTGCTGCATTACATACAAATATCAAAAAACAGACTGGAAAATGCATAAGGTCAGCAAATGCCTGGTTCCCATGGTCACTGCCTGTGAAAGGAGATGCATCTGCTCACTGCTTGTGATAGCTGTGTACCACAGTGGGAAGAGCCAGACTTCTTGTCTTCAGTATCTCTGTATCAGTATCCCAGTATGCTCATGGAGTTGAGCTCTAGACTTCTGATTTGAAGCCAGAGACCCTTATGCATGCATGCAAGGCTGGAATAGGTATGTTTATGAGCTGCCTTTGCAAAACCTTGTCAATTTGAGAAGGTGCTTGAGTGTAATACAGTGCAGTGGAACTAGTGTTTGTACATCCAGCATACAGGAGGCCTGGTAGGTTTTCGGGCTTGAAACTACAAAAAGCTAAGGTACCCATACATAGGGTGCCCAGGTGGAATACGAACCTAAATACTAGAGGAGCTCTCATGACTCACAGAATCCAATGTACATTTTGCCTTACGTGGGCAGGATTGAGCCCTTTAAGGTGTTACTTTCCTCAGACACAGGAAGCTGGCAAATGTTTATTTTAGAATAGAAGAGAAAAGAGCTAAGTGTTCGCAAGACATTGTCAGTTGCTAGAGACACTTCTGGTATACCAGCAAGAAGTAGTACTTTTAGCAGGAATTTAGAATGTGTTTTTTCTCTGCCAGGGGTTGAAGATTATAGCTGGCTGTGATTTCTGTGTCTGATAGTTCTGAGCTGTGAAGGGAACAGTTCATTCTCAGCCAGCTCTGATACGTGAGAAACCTGGGATCTGGTTTTAGAATGCCCCCGAAAGCTTAATTTGCAACATGAAAGTTACACCACCTTGTGAGCAGTTTAGCAGATACAGTTGAACCTGAATTACACAGATCGTGGTACATGCTAGCTTTTAGCTGCACTGTTCTTAGCAGGATGGCAAAGAAGTTGCTTAGCAAAAACTAGTGACTTGCTTTTGGTTAACTAGATGTGTATAACAGCAATTTAATGATGAGCTTGTGACAGCATATTTTCCTTTATGTTGCTTGTCAGCATTCGTTCCAGTGTTTCTTGAATCACTAATTATTTAATACAGGTGGAAAGACTGAGTTTTGAATTATCTGGACTTCAAAACAAAGTTACGGAAAGTGCCAGGGGCTGATAAGACATCTATGAAACTTAATACCCTTCTGCATCAAGGCCCTGTTTAAGAAAAACAGAATACACAACACTGTCACTGTTCGGTTGAGGGCAGAGATTTAAATCCCTGCTCCACAGGTCTGTAACGAAGATGCATGTTGAAAAAGTACAGAAAAAGAGAAATGGAGAGGAAGTGGTTACAACTTCTAATCATGTTTGTGGGAAGTTTTAAATTAGGTAATGATTTATTTTTCCCACCTTTCCTGTTTTATAATTTAATAAAAAGAATAGTTTGGGGAAGGGGCAAGGTTGAGTAGAGAAGGGGAATATCACCATGGCAAGTGATGGACCTGATTTTACCAGGTGTCTTGTCAGAGTGAAGGGATATTTCCCCACATAAGCTATGTATCTGTGGCTAGGGACAATGTAGTAGAGCTAAGGCTAAGCTGAAGTTTGAGAGATGGTCCTCACTTCTTTCTTCTGTGCATCTGGGAAAACAGGCAGGCAAACTGGGGGTTCTTTGGTGTAGCTTCCCTGCAGTTTCCCTCATCACTGTAGTTAAACACACATTGAGGAAATGGGATGCACACAGGTTTCATTGGGTTTTCCTACCACGTGGGTTAGTAGACTTAGCAGATTTGATGTTGAAGGAGTTAAATAATTTGGTCACCATAACTTAAACATTCTTATCCGCGTTGGCTGGAGAAACTGCATCTAGATAACTTGGTTTGAATTGCTTTTGACAGCCATATGTAATTCAATTTCCATTTATAATGATTCATAGACACTTTGCAGGTGATCTCTTACATGTTTTCTGGGATAGGTCAAGTATTGATCGTTGGTTGAGGAAGACCTCCTGTTTCTTGAGTGCTACAGGTACCAGAAGGTGTCCTATGAGTGGGCTAAGTATTGTCCCCACTGGAAGTCACAATATATTCTGTTTACACAAAAAACGTTTTAGCGAATATACATATTGTTTGAGATGCAAAACTAGCACCTCAAAGCTGATGGCTATTAAAGGGAGTTCAGTTCAACCTTATTTGCTGGCTCCAGCCAAAGGACTAAAAAGAACAGAAGTTGAGACGAAGAAATTACTTTTGTTAGGTCAATATGCTACACTATTCGTTTTTAATTAGGCCATGACAGTGAATCTTTGCCTGTCTTGCACTGATCGTATATTCAAATATCATCCGGAATATGCTAATGTAAGGCTTTTAGTATCCTTTTAGGGATATATTTAGCATATTAAAAGCATACTCTGAGCATTAGCAAGACGTATGTGCTAGTGGTTCACAGTCAGCCAGACCTGGAGTTTACATAGGCCATGGTATGCTCCGTGTCCTGTAAATTATTACTGTGTATATTTTTTAAATTGAAAGCAAGTCACAGTTTTCCTTACTAATTAAGGCTGGAAGCTTATTCCACTGTGCCCATCTGCTTTAATGTGCTGCTCGATAAAATCTCTATTCTTAACTGATTTATTCCAAATATTTAGGTGCTTTTTACATTCTTTGAGGTCTTTTCCATCAAGGCAATCATGACTAAGTAATCATAAATGGGTGAGTTTATCGTTTAGCCAATGTTAGTCGGAGTTTGGACTTCATAGGAATTCAGGCTGAAGAGAATCACTGTGTCCACTGGTCTCTACGTGCTGGGTGTGGTGCCTCTCCCAGTGATTAAAACCAACTGTTCAGTATTGCAGCAGACTGGGGGATCCTCCTTCATTACTCCTCCTTCACTGAAAGTATGCAAAGATTTTCCCTCGTCTCTGAGTGAGCATCATTCCTCTAGGACTTCCCTGGCTCCTCTGCAGTGCAGCAAGGACCCCCATCCTCTTTCTATCCTGCTTCACTGCTGACCTAGAACAGGCCACCTTGGTTGAGCAATGGCTAACAGAAACTAGGAGCAACCTTGAAATGATCTGTAGGGAGTGGGGATTATGATATGTAAACAGGAAATATTTCATATCAAAAATGGCAACAAATTTTGTACAGGTATATCTCATTGCGTTATATTAACATGTTTCCTATGCACCTGCTCCCCAGGTACCTATTGTGGAGACCTGGTTTGAGGGATAGTAGAGGTACAAGCTTTTGTTATTCACTGACTTCCAGTCCAAATTACAAACAATTAATTTAATTTTCCAGAGGAGTTTGGAAGTTAACAGGAAGAGGTGCAGAACAAATAATTTCTCCTGTTAGAGAAGTAGCTGGCCACCTATGCCACCTCATGGTGGTGGTGATTGTGTGTTCGCAGCAGACAAGTCACCAAACCCCATGCTCTTCTTCTCCCAGCATCCCTTACTGTTGTTTTTCAGTTTGCTTGTACAGTAGTACAGGCCCCTAATGAGCAGCTACAGCTTCCTGTCCTCTGGAAATGCTTTAGGCCTCTGAAGACATGTTTCCTTCCCTTCGTGCTTCTGTGACATTGTGTGAGAGACCGTGCTTCAGGGTTGTTCCAACACCTTTGCTTGTTCCCACCTCTGAAGTGGGAAGAACCAGCTCAGAACAGGACACTTAAAAAAATGCAGGCATTTTATAGAATTAAGTAATTTCAAAATTGACATAGCAATTTGCATTATTTACTATGTAATCACTTGAATGTTTTTTTCAGGCTCCCCAAAGCAAAGTTTTAAGGCATGTTACATAGTAAACTTGGGATGAAACAAATGAATGTTCATGCACCTAGGGCAGAATTTTCTAAACCAATCTGTGTTCGTTGTGTACTGGCAGGATTTTGCTTCACTGAACTCATTGGTGAAAATCTCACTAGATCCCTGCTGAAAATCCTAACCCTACAGCATGGGGATGTTTGGCTGCTGGCCCAAGCAAGTCCTGCAAGATATAAGCACAATCTAGTAAAAAACTTGCCTCTAGAAGTAGGGCCATAGATTTCCATATTACTATTTGCATATTTTCTTTCAAATGCTCAGTATTGTAGAGGACTAAGCCCCATTTGACCCCCACAGTTTCCAAACATCATCTCATCACGAAGCCTGAAAAGGGTATGTGATTATGTAGTTACATCTTCTGCATGAAACAGCCCAAAAAATGTCCATTGATAGGAACCTGTACTGGCAATGGCCCATCTGCCTTTTGAAGGTAAACTTCCATGAAGGAGCTTTGCCTCATCTCTGGCCATTTGCTGGGCTAATTGGTAACTTCTCCCATTCAGAGTACACACAGTATTTCTTGCCTGAATTCCTCTACTGTTACTTGTCATGTCCAGGATATTTGTCTGCTGGAATGAGGAGCTTTATCCAGCGTCTGTTCCTTGCATTGGTATGTGTGGATTGTGATAAGGTCAGTACTTAGCTCTATTTCAGAAAAGAAATTAGAAGGAGATTCAGAAGCCCTTCACTATAAATCGTTATTTCTAATCATTATGGCTCATTTCTGAACCTTATTCAGTTAATCTTTATTCTGCTTTTTTCACCAAAACTGGACATAATGTTCCAAGGTCCTGCTGGTGCCAAACACGGCATCTGCTCATCAGCTGTGTTGGCCAAAGTCCTGACTGGAGAGCCTGGACTGGGCTCCTGTGTTGAGCCCAGCTTCTTGCAGCCCTCTGTGCACGGAGCTCTGCTTCTTCACACTTTGACAACTTTGGCATTATTAAAGTTTTTCATTGAACCATTTTATAGGTTCAAATGTGTGGTAGACTGTTGGTTGTTCAGGTAGTAGTTAATGTTCTCCTTTGGTTATGCAAAAGTTTAATGTAACTGTCAGAAGGGGAAAGAGAATTACTTGCTGGTGTCTCTTTGTGATTGATCAGTAGCATGTTTGTCTGCCGTCATGTTTAAATTGCTTTTTATTTTTGGCATAACTAAAGAAATGCATCTTGAGCACTGTCGAAAAGTTCCTGTATGCAGATTTGTTTTGGAACTGATTTTGCTGTGCATCACAGGTTATTGAAGAAGATCAAAGTCATACCAAGTGTTAGAGAAGATTACAACAATTATTTATTTCAGTCTCTTATTGTTCTTTGTTCTAGCTGTCTTTTTATAAATCTGTACATTTTCAAAATGGTTTCGCCATTCTTCACTAAAGATTCAGCTTTTTTAGTGAACCATCAAAGATTCAGTTACTGACTTTCTTTCTGTCTTGGCAGAAGAAGTGCTTACCTTTCAACTTCTTCTCTGTGTAACAAATCTACTTCAATTTTCCTTTACTAGGCCTAAAAGGAGTACGGTTTGGTAGGGCCTACTGTGCGGTAGATTAATTCCAGGCCAAAACTGAGAACACTTGCAACAGGAAAAAAAAAAATTAAGAGTAAGAGGTACTGTTGTGGTTTAACCCTGGCGGGCTACCAAGGACCGTGCAGCTGCTCACTCACTTCCCCCCCCAGTGGGATGGAGGAGAGGATTGGAAGAGTAAAAGTGAGAAAACCCATGGGTTGAGATAAAGACAGCTCAGTAAGTAAAGCAAAAGCCACATGCACAAGCAAAACAAAACAAGGCATTCATTCACTACTTTCCATGGGCAGGCAGGTGTTCAGCCATCTCCAGGAAAGCCGGGCTCTATCACGCATAATGGTGCTTGGGAAGAAAAAAGCCATAATGACAAATGTTCCCCCTCCTTCTTCCCCCAGTTTATATACTCAGTATGATGCCAGAGGGATATTCCACACCATATGACTAGTTTGGGTCACCTGTCCTGGCTGTGTCCCCTTCCAATTTCTTGTGCCACTCTAGCCTTCTCATTGGCAGGGCCTGAGAAACTGAACAGCCCTTGACTTAGTATGAACATCACCCAGCAACAGCTAAACCCATCGGTGTGCTATCAACATTGTTCTCACACCAAATCCAAAACACAGCACTGTACAGCTACTAAGAAGAAAATTAACTGTATCCCAGCCGAAAAGACAGGTACCCATCTGTGTATGCACTTTTTTTTAATTATTTTTTACAAGAATTAAGGTAGGCATGAATTGGTCTCAACATTCCGTGTTTACTTCTGTTATAGTTTCTACAGAACTTTCTATAAATTAAACTTTCTATACACCCAGACATACACACGCCCACACAAGCATATGGCATGTCCTCTTATGTACACTTACAAAAAGTCCTATTTAAGTTTAAAAGTAATCAGTGTAAAAGTAAGAAATGCCTTTCCCTTGCTTATTTGCTCACAAAAGGAATTGGCACTAGAATGATTATGGGCCAAATTTTGATGATCTTGTTTATACTGATGATATTTTGCATTGTGAGGATTTAATGGATCTTAAGGAAAATGAAGTGCTAGCACATTTTGTTTAGTCATTAGTAGATTTGATTTGAAGTCATTGTCATCTAAGTTCATTTTTAGACACAGAGGCCCATACAGTTTGGGGTATTCCAAAGTAGACAAAACTCAAAAAGTCCCAAACTTGAAAATATCCCTAGGAGAGCCATAGAAATAATACGTTAGGTAAGTACTTCTGTATGAAATAAGTTTCTATTCACAACTAGAGAAGAGAGCAGCATGGGGAGGAAGCTTGTGAAAATCATCTGCAGATAAAGAAATGGGAGAGTCTTGAAGCATTTCTGCACATGCCTGATTGGATTCAGGTGAGCAACTCTCTTTCATAGACTATTTATATACATACCATAGTCCAAAGCCTGTCAGAAGGAGCATGTATCTCCTGCAGATTCAACCTTGTGTGTAGCACTGCTACTATGTTCATCTATTTCTAAGGAAACATGAAGTATCTTTCTTTTTTGTTCTGCTTCATCCCCTTGCTCTAGTTTTTTGTGTAGCTCACGCTCATTGGGTTAGTTGCCGTGTAATTTCTGCGAGCAGACCTCAAAAATGCTATTTGTTCCTTTTCTTGTTTGGATTACTTCTAAATCTTAGATACTAGCTATTGAAAAAAATTATGTTTTAACCTCAGAAGAAAGAGGATTTAGTTAATTAAGCAATCTCATCTTTTTCTTAATCCCTGAAAGAGTTACCACTTTGGACAGCGTTGAATTCATTGTGAGGTTTGCGTATTGGTGAGGTGGCTCCACTGTCAGCGATTTGTACCAGGGAAGTTTTGCTCAAATCCTCTCAGCAACCCTCCATTAATGTCTACAGGCACTTCATTCTCCTTTCAAACAAAATAGAGGAAGTGGAGGAAAATTGGAGTAGTAATTAAAACAACAGGACACAGGAAGCAATAGAGCTTATCATCATCAAAGCTTTAGTTTATACAATTCTTTGCTTTAAAGCTGGTTCTTGCAAAGGTAATAACACCAAGGTAATTAAACTTGTTAGTAGTTTGGTCACTTTGCCTGTTATCTTGCTGATTTGGGTGGTATTTTATTAATAATCTCTCAAGGGAAAATTACTGTAGCTGCAAAATTAATGAAATATTAATAACAAGCAAAGTGATGCATATGATTCCAGTTTGGAAAAGCCTGACCTGAATGTGCTCTGCACTCACTGTGCTCTGTGAGCAGAAGTCAGTGCTGAATGTGTGTGCCTCACACTGCCTTGAGCATGCCAAGTGTGACATCCCTGGGAGGACTCTTCTGGGTTAGCAAGTAGGAATCCACTGGTAAGGCAGAATCAGGTGTGGGCAGCGGAGCAAGATCTAAAAACCTGCTTGGCTGAAAATGGACCTAAAAGAGCATGCCAAGCAAGATTGAACCTAAGTGAACAAAACCTCTGTGGAGGTCTGGAGGAAAAGAAAAGAAGGACAGAGCCGTAAACATGATTCAGAGGGTGGAACTGCCTGAGAAGCCTATCATGGGCCTGAGAGGACAGAAGTACCCAAGTTCAGCGCAATTTCCTTCAAGCACCTTCCCTGATGTTTTTTTAAAACTCCATGCCCAAGTGCTGTGCAAGTGAACAGCTGCTGTTCCACAATAACTGCCAAATCCCCCTTTCCTTGGTGCATTTATTACAGTACATCTTTGACTTCGGCCTCTTCAGGTAAGTTGAAGTTTAAGCTGTCTTGGCTAAGTTTTCCATTGGTAATAGTAGTTTGTTTGCCCTGTTCGTGATAAATGCATGTTTAGAAACTGCTACTTTACTGGAAACTGGAGTAAGCTTGAGGCAGACGTGTGATATAAGCTAAAATACAAGCTTTGTGAAACCTGTTAGTTAAAATTTTTGCTAGGCCTCTGGCAAAACAAGAGTTTTTCAGAGTCATTCAACCTTATTAGCTCTGTGTTTACGTACCTCCATGTACATAAAATGCAAACTGTTTAAAAATAACAGCATTCAGAGGATGGCCCAGTTTTTTGAGGAATAACAAGTCATTTCCAATTCCTCTCAACCCTTTCCCTCTTTCCCTGAGTGTGCAGCATTTTCTTAGTTTAGAAGCTTTTGATCATTTAGGAAATTAACATTGCAGCAGCTTCTGAAGGGATGTGCTAATCAAGGAAACCAATTCAGATAACAAAAAGGCACAATTGTTAGTTGTTTCTATCTTTATGTGAAAAAAAAAAAAGACTCTGCAAGCTGATGAGAGTGCTCCGTAGCTGCTGACTCCCAGATATCACCCTTTGCCCTCTTCTTCCCACCCTCCCCTTCCCCGCAGCTCTGTGAGCAACACCACCATGAAGATGCTTCATTACTATGTGTGGTATGCGATGAGAAATGTGGCATTGGTCATTACAAAATGATCTTGGTTCCCTCATTGAAAAACTTTGCTCCCAGCCGGCCAGATGCCTGTAGATGACGGTGTGGGGAAAGAATAGGTCAGAGAGGGAGTGAATGTGCATGTTCTGGAGACTTTTCCCATGCTGAATGATGTAGATAGTTAATAGATAGGTAGATAGATAAAGTGAAAGGAATCATGCAGCTAATAAGTTTTCCTTGGGAGACCTGGGCTCAGACCTTACTTCTGATTTAGGTAAGTTATCTCAACTTCTTTACCTTCTTTCCCCATCTGTAAAGTAAGATGGTGGTTCTTCTCTTTAGATTTTACTTTTCTTTTTCTTGTGCCCACATAAGTCTGGGGACAAAGGTGGTCGCTTCCTCAGGGTTCTCACAGTGGCTGAAACATTAGATTGCTTTTAATCAGAAATAGTCACCAGGATGAATTGTTGGGTTTTTCCGAATTTTTAATAAGAAGTCACAAGACGAAAACCATTTTAGCAAGGGATGTTGTGCAGGTACTTATGTTCACACACCCATTAACATAGTGAGTGAAGCTGTTGAAAAATAACCATTGCCAATACTGCCTCTTAACGTGTCTCACACCCAAGTGCACACAGCAGCGTTATTGACTGGTGATGTGGAAATGTTCTTTCAAACTAGGCATTCATAATTAAACCGAGATCAAATACTTAGCCTTTACTCTAGTGCTAATGATGTGGAATATCATCCTTTTCTTGTATTATTTTTTCATGTTTGTGTGTGTGTATTTTTGCAGCAAGCTGGAAATGGTATTTTTAGTCAAGAGGACTAATTAATAATTCATTCATGAATAATGATGAAAGTAGCTGATTAAAATGTATGTCTAGCTTCAAAAGGAATAATCTTTAGAAGTTGTAAGTGTTTATAAAGTCCATCACACGCCCCATCTTCTCTTCCCAGCCTCTGTGCCACAGCTGTTGTTATTCCCATTCACAGGTATCACGTAATAATTATATTAGGGAATATGATCCAGAGTGATAAAGCCTCATTTTCTGAGAAGGTGGGCAGCTCCAGCTGATTTAGCATGGCTGGTGCTCAGCTACCCTAGGCATGGTAGGAAGCTGGACTGCATCTCCTGATGGCAATGCAATGTGGAACTTTAAAGATGGAGTGCTGCAGCTCGAGTGATGGTGTGGTGTGCGTGTACGGCACAGGAATCGGAAACACACATGGGCATTAAATGGGATTGCAGTCAGAGCTCCTGTAAGAAAAGGGCTTACCTGAAGATTTCCTAAAGATGACCTCCATTTACGAGAGTCATCCTGCCAGTGTTTTCAGCTATTCCTGACAGTACACAGGATGGCCTAGGGCAAGGAGCATTAAAGTGCAATGGTAGAGACGTGTCAGCATTGTGATTCCTCAGGGGGAGTAGTTCCTCTCTTTGGTGCCTCGTGACCACCCAAGTATCATATTGAATCATATTTCTTAACCAGCAAGCAAGCCTGCAAATAACCTACTGCAGTTAAAAGAGGTGGAGACATGAGGGAAGTCAGCTGCAAACCTGCCTTTAGCCTTGTATCTTTTGGTTTGGTGGGCCTGTTTTGGATCGTCCTACCTATGAGTTCCTCAGTGTCGGTTTTACTCTCCTTTAATGCTGGTTTGTTGTTTGTTTTTTTAAAATAAAATTTAAAAAAAAAAACCCACCTGAAAACACAACACAAGGAGAAAAACTGAAAAGAGAAAAGAGATCAAAGTCTTTCATGAGCGTAGTGTGTGTAAAACCACCTGCAGGGGCAGATTTGTCATGGTACATTTTTGCAAAAATCATTAGCTTGTCATGGCCAAATGGAAAAAGTAATAAAACAGCAGTAAAAACAAGTTAAATTCTGAGCCTGGAGGATCAGCTTGTCTGAAATAAATGACACTTTTTTTTAAGCGGTCAGCTCTTACTTTCTCCAATCCTGTCTGACCATCGCCCTTTTCCTTTTAGCTTAGCCCTTTTCCAGGTCTCAACTTTTCTACAGTATTTCGTATTTGACATGTTGAAGAACACTCATTATTACCCTTTCCCCTCTGAATGATCTCTTTTTTTTTTTTTTTCTTCATCATGGTGATGTAGTAGTGGCAGTACATAAAATTATAGCTAATTCTACTGACCTAGTCATTTCTGCTACTCTCAGTTTATGTCCTCAGCTTGAAAGTACTTTAAAAAGTTCCAACGAGTTTCTAGGCAAAAGGGTGTTTGCTTGTTAGATTGCTGAGGCCTCTCCTGTTGTATTGTGTCTTCCTGAACTGAGTCCTTATTTTTTGTTAGTGCAGCTATGCTTATTACTACTTGTGAAAAAAAAGTCACATTACATGCACAGTTGGTAATGTTCAACTCCTAATAACTCATCTGTGTTTGCATTCTGAACTAAATGACCTGAAAAATTGTAGGTTAAAATGGAAGGGAGAAGGAGCAGGGGTAGACACATTAGAAAGAAGACAGGTTCAGGAATGCATTTAGAACTGAGAAATCTTAATTTTCCAGCCCATCTAAAACTGGAAAGCCATTGAAAGTGTAGGACTAGATGTTCATCTGGTGTAAATAGACATGGTTCAGTGATTATAAGGGAGCTACACAAATTTATATCTGCTGAGGATGCAGCCCACAATTTATAAAAAAAAGGCATTTAGAGACCAAAGGCAGAAAGCTGTTTATTTCTCAGTAGCTGTGGCAGGTTCACCACAGGTCAGCAATGAGCAGAAGGTCAGTGGTCTCTGCTGGTGCCAGCATCTTTACCACCCCATTCAGAGGAACGCCCCTTTAGCATTTGCACCTGCAGGAAGCTGGCTCTGTTACTCTGTTTCCAGGCTGACAGGTAGCCAGCTGCTGCTGCCAAAGACACTTCTTGGTAATCGTGGTTGGAAGAACCAGACAAGTTACCCTCAGGGTGCTGCCTGTAGGACAGAGGCGATGTGGTGGCAGCAGTGGCGTTGGTGCTACCTGCTCTGCGCTCTTTCCTGCTCCTTGACTGATGTCTCACAAGCTCTGTCCTGGCTGGGATTTACACCTTCCTGCACCTCATTATAAAATATACAGAAAAAGTGGCATTAAATAGTACTGCAGGCATTTAGCTGGAGTAGCAATACCTTTACAAGTATAGAGTTGCTCTTGTTTATTAAGTGGCTTGTTTGTTTGTTTGTTTGTTTTAAATATACAAATTTCTGATGGTGAGAGAGCAGCAAGTAGGTAGTGTGCTATAACAGCAGGGTTGATAACAAACTCAGGAGCCTGAAGACATTTTACACGCACAAAATCTATCAGCCCCCTTTAAAAACAAATATGTTTGTTCTGTTTTTTTCTAATTTATGCCCCAGAGTGGAGCTTTGGCCTGTACTCATGCAAGTGTCAGTTCCACATCCCTTGACATTCAATTGCAAAACTCCCCTTTGCTGCTGAAGGGTTAAATGTTACCTCTGCATTTCTGCATGTAGACCCTCTGGTGCAGTGACATCTTTCCCTTGCATTGCTCTGTGTGTGACTTGAGAGGCTGATGGTATTTGAAAATACATGGTGGTTTTACAATTAAAGTAAGTGATGAAGTCTATCGAGAAAGCTTTTGGAAGATCATGGGGACAATAGAAATTTGTACACTGGGCTTTGAAGTTTTGTTACTCGATGTAAAGCAGTTTTCTTTAAAGAGGTGGCCTTCTCCTTGTAGTACCACCACACAGTGGCCGCTGCCCTGGTAACACAGAGGCAAGGTAAGCTCTTCGTCTTCAGGCTGAGGAGGCTGCAGAAACCGAAGATCACCAAGGACCAAAAAGCTGATTTAGAACATAGAGGGTAGGGGTGGTATACACATACGTACATGTATTTTAAAATGCCAAGATGACGTTATTGTTAGCACTAAGGGTGGTAATAAATTTGGCTATTTGGATTCAGGACCCTGAAGTTCTGAAGCAGACCTTGAACTGATGAAAACAGCACTTTACTAAAGAGTAGACTAATGTTTGACATCCATGTTAGCCATTTTTTTTTCTGTTCCTAACTTGATCATTTCTATTCTCTTCTTTCAATTATCAGGCTTGGCTTCAATACTCAGCAACCTCCTGCCCACGTACTACTCCTTAAGCTAGCTAATCTTAGGCCTCTGCCAATTTTTCAGTGAAGATAGTACTACAGTTTCCAACTCTGCCCTGTTTTGGCTTTAACACCTCCTGCTGCTTGGCATTCTTTTCATTATTAATATTTGAGTTGTTAATATTCAATAGTAGCTCATTATGCAAATTTTATATCATCCTGAAGAGCCACAGTGTTAGCAGGGTCCAAAGTACCAGAGGTTTCTTTTGAGAAAATATAAATTTATGATTTTTACTGTCAATAAATTTGTACAATAAAATTGTATCAGCAAGGGGGCAGAAAAGCAGAAAATTGCAGGCTGTGTGAAGATCTTACAGAATAAAAGGGACAGATAATTATTTACCTTAGATGGGTAGGATGGTATAAAATCCACAGATAACAGTAATTGGGGTGACTCATTCTGCATTTGCTTTGTTAACATTTAAAATGAATAATTTTTTTTTTTAATCAAAATTTGGACATAAATAAACTGGTTCCATTAGTTTCATGTAAAAGATGGAAAACAAAAAGCAATGAGCTAAGCTGTTTCTTCCAAGGAAGATGCCTGCTTAATTCCTCTGCTCAAGATTTAATGGACGTGACTCAGGTCTCACTCAGGCTGTCTGTAAATCAGAACATTCCTCAGCCTATGTCCATAGATGTAAAGCAGGAGGTGAGACCTTGCCTGGCCGCTATAAGCAATCAGCAAACTGCCAAACGATCAGGAGATAATTTGGGTAATTGAGGAAAAAAGCATGATATTCATCAAGTCATAGAGACGCTGGGCAGTGACACGATGCTTTTGTCCACTGTGATAAATCCACCAGCCCTAGATTCTTATTATCTGTAAAGGCTGCTTTTGACAGGATTGTGACGTACAGCAACAATCAGTCTGTAGCTCCACATTTGCTGCAATGGGGATCCAAATTGTTTTTTGACAAATCCTTAGGAAGGCTGCCAGAAGCCTTCTGGCACACACTAACAACCAGTTTATAGTTCCACACAAATATACAAACTCCTGACAGAGGTTAAATGTACTGCATTAGCAATTGTATTCTATTTTATCATATGACAGGAAGAGAGATGTTGTGATGAATTAGTAATTCGCTTCAGAGTAATTTGAAAATATTGCAAACTTGACAGATGGCAAAAAGATAGCTTAGTAATGCTGCATTATTCCTATTGTGTTTTAATTTTTAACACCTTTGCTCATTATATATTAAAAACAAAAGCAGTAGACCAATATTTCGCAAGACTTTTTGTTGCAGATTTGTCAGATACACAGTTTCTCACCTGGGGAATCCTTACCTTCATTTCCATACTAGAAATCACAATATTGTCTTTCTAGAATGAGCATGAATGCAAGCAGGGCATCTCAACTCCACTGAATTCAAAGTGCCAGAAGAGCCCAACTACTGCTTTGTTTCTCTATACTCCACATAGTAGCTGAAATGAAAACTTAGAAGGTGGTGCCTCAAGCCAGTTTGTCTTGCAGCCCATGTTAAGGAGAGGCTTTCCCTACGTCTTTTGGTATAGAAGGCTATGAAGGTGTGCTAGTGCAACAGGGAGACACATAACCATGTGTGCTTATGCAGGATCCCACCACAGAAAATCACCGAGTATGCAAGTCTCATTGCAAAGAGCCTTAAGAGAAAGAAAGAAGTAATAGTGAGATATCAAGCTGGTCCCAGTACAACCAGGGATGGCAGTGAGGCTGGGATGCTACTCTCAGCAGCCTGTGGGCTGGCCAGAAGTCATGGAGCAAGTAAGCTGTTTCAGGGCAACTTAGTCCCTTCAATGAGAGTCAGCTGCCACTGACTCACTCTTGATCTTTTCTGACCGCTTCAGACAGCTTAGTGCTCAAACAGAGGAGGGGAAAAAGGGCCAGGCAGTGTTAAACTGTGTATCCCAGTGCTGTTTTGTTCAAGGCTTTCTCACTTTCTGGGACTCCTCACCTACCTCAGTAGTGCAGCTTGTAACATCACAGGCAGAAGAAGGACCTGAAAGAAGATCCAGTCTCCACAAACACCTTTGAATGCTCTTCATTCACGGTTGTGAAGCTGGATAAGGCTCCTGGCAATTTCCCATTCCTGAAGCTAACAATTTCTGTAAGCTATGTCACCATGCCTATCACATTACATTTTGAGATCTGTCATTCATCTTTTACTTGTTCTTTGCACTTAGTCTTGGTTTTGCCAAAGGAAACATTTCTTTTCTCCCAGCTGGGGCACTTTTTGCTCTCTTTGCCTCCCTTTTTTATTTCTTTCTGTCATGTGGGACAGTGGTAGTCCTTTCCACGTAAAAAATAAATCCAAAAAAGGAAAATAAAGCATGTTTTGTTACTTTGTCCTATGCAAACATATTCTTCAGTACAAGCATATTTTATCCATTAAGGAAGAGAATAACTCTTTTACACTGTGACTTGCAAACTGCTGTGGGATGACAGGACAAGCAGTTTTCAGATATGTTAAAATCATCCATGCAGAAAACCAGAGTGTTAATGTTCTAGACGAGATAGCTTTTCAAACCCTTGACCTGGAGACTAGTAAATAACCAGTAATTTTGTAACCACTGGTTGTTTGGCTGGAGAAAAACAAAATACATCAACCTGTTGCTTTAAAGGGATGTTGTGTCACAGAGGTGTTGCAGTTCCCCATGCCAGGGCCTGTCAGTGCCCAGAGTCCGATTAAGGTTAAGGTGTTCTGTACAATTTGAACTGCAGCTGCTTACCAAGAAACCAAAATAAATAAAAGCCCCAGCACCAGTGAGAATTTCTGAAGCTGCTGAGCTGGTACCTCAGAAGCATCAGGGCACAGAGGAGCTGCTGCACTGCCTGAAGCTGTGCCCCCTCAGGCCTGGACCACATCAGTGGCCAAGCGCAGTGAGCTGAAACAGGGTCAGCACACAAGGATCTTCTAGGAAGCTGCAGGGTGCTGGGTGAGGGTCACCCGCCAGTACAGCAGTAAGACAGGACAGCCTTTGTTCTATCTCCATCCTGGTTCCTAAAAGCTGACAAGGTATGGTGGCTTAGCTGAGCCTTACAGCAAGTGGTGGGGAGCCAGTATTTGTAGGTTTTGTGCCCCATCGTCCTTTTCAAGGGCCTGTTGTGGAAGAGAAGGAAGATTTTTAGGGGCTTAGAGGGAAAGGAGATGTGAACTCAATGTTGTCTTGACAGTCAGAAAACCCCTGTGAGCTGTGTTGGTAAAGAGGCAGGGGTCTGCATCTAGGTTTGATGGACTCTGGGGGGTAAGGGTGACTGTTTAGCATTTGTGTTTTCTTCCTTCTTTTTTGTTGTGCATATGTCTTATCTTCTGAGAGGCTGTGATGATAGTTATGTCTGTGATGGGAGGTGATACTCTGAAGGTGTTTTGGGTAAGGGGGGTGTGGGTGTTGCATGGTTTTCAGAGAATGGCCCCTTCTTATTTTCTGCCTGACGTTTCAGTGAAGGAGTGCTAGAGAATTAATCAGACTTGACTCCTTAGGAGGAGATCTGCTTACACTGCTAACTGCAGGGTGGCTGAAGTTATATCTGCAGTCTTCTACGGGTCAGTATGAGTTTGCTTTGCTCATGCCTACAGCTGAGTCTGAGCTGCCTCTCTTCAGTAATACTGTGCCGAGTTGCGCATCAGAGTATTATTAGCCCAAGTGTAGCACTGTGCTAAAGCAGCTATATAGCTTTTAGGGGGCTCGGAGCAAGGATAAAGCTTGCTCATCTGTATCGGAGGAGTACCTGCTCAGAAAGGCACCTGAACTAAGTCAAAATGAACCAGCTTAGCTACCAAGCACAGCCTAGCTGTTGCAACATAGTGTATTACCCCATTTGAAGTGCCTGCATGTGTGACAGTTTGCCAGCTCACGGTATCCATGAGCTGGTTCCTTTGCCACCAGCCCTGGGGAGAAGCGGGTGTTTCTGTGCTACATTTGAGTATCATGTAGTCTTTCCTGATGCTATGTGAAGAGAACAAGCATTTGGTCTGTATTACAGTGCTGTCTGCAGATACAGGACATAGGCATTTGGGGGTGTGTGGGGGGTGTCAGTTATGTTTTCTTGGGTGTCTTTCAGAGGCTCCATGGGCTGCCAGGATAAGGCCTTGCATTGTGCATCCAAAGACAGCGGGTCTGGCCATGGTGTTGCCACTGCCACTCTGTCCCACTGTGCGATGCCCTTTTGTGCCTTTGTTTCACCTCCCTTGTCCATCCTCCGTACAAGCTGGTCAGGGCAGACACAGTTATGCCTAACTGTATGCAGGAATTTGGTCTTTATGGAATGCAGAGGAACTGATTTTATACTACCATTGATAATAAACAACATCACAACATAGCAACAAATTGATTTTTTTTTAATCATTTAATCTCTTTTCCCTGCTATTGGATGGGATTATTCTGTCTGTTAACCTTTAAAGCTATGGTACTAATTTGCTTTATTGCTTAAAAACCAACTTGAATTTCCCTGAGGCTGTTCCAGAAATCACTTGCTTTATTATTAAAGGATCAACAATTCAGTGAAGACATCTGGTTTGGTTTTTTTTACCCTAAGCTATTCTAAGAAAAGAATGTTGAGATGTGTATAAAGAACAACTATTGAAAGTAGTACAGAAAGTACTGCTGCTTCTTAGCAAGCTGTTCGCAGTCTGTGCAACAGTTGCAACCATCCAAAAATGCTCACTCATCCCTAGAATGGTGTGCCTTGTTCCAGGCACCTCACACAAATCTTTGCATAGAGACTTAAGATTTGTATTTTGTTCTGGTTTATACTATAAACTGTGCAGACCCAATGAAATCGTGTAGGGGGAGGTTTCCAATGGAATTACGGAGGATTTGTTTGATTTAGCAATGGCACACGTGAGCAGACAGGCTAATGTTCTCTATAACTCTCCTCTTTGTAGGTTTTCATCACAGAGATGAGAAAGGCTAACACTACAAGCATGAAACAAGGAAAAATAAATAAATTTGTAGACAGTTGGCTGATTTGTGGAACTCACTGCTGCAATGCCTGCTGCAGTTAGGAGCGTAGCAGGCTTGAGTAATGGGGCAGCTGTTGGTGCAGGTAATACCAGCTTTCACCATTACAGTGCTCTTTAAAGCACGAAACTGCCACAGCTCCCTGTTTTTTCTTTAAAAATAGACTTCTTTCAAACACTGCGTAATAACAGAAGAGGGAAGGACATAGAAGAAAAGCTAGTCTGAGCTGTGTTGACTGCTGTGTTTGTATGCTTTTCATGCTTTGTGACTTTGCATTTACTTGTGTTTGACCTTCTGAGATTGCACCTTTGACTCCGAAGCTAGGTTGTTTTCCAGATACAGCTGCAGGAGCAATGTTTTGGGTACAAACTATTATTCCTGCCTTTAGATTTATGTTAGTCGCAGAGTTTTTCTGCCATGAAATACTATCCTGGGTTCACTGAAGGCATGTTGTAATTAGTTCATTTGTTTGACATACTTTTAAACTACCTTCTGTAATAGCTTCAGTCTGCAATTGTCACCTGCTCAGGTCTGTGTTGGTTATGTTGCTCTTCCTTTTGTTCTCACTCGTTTTTATGATTTAATTGGAATTCAGCAATGACCCTGACGGAAATGAAGAGAAAGATTCAGACAGGAGAAAGCAAGGTATGTGAAAATGAAGCATAGTATAAAGGAAGCTTTTGTAAATTGGCTGCCACAGAAGGTGAAATCTAAGCAACTTAGTTTTCAGGGGAGCATCTGATTTCATTCTTCATCAGCTTACTATACTTAACGGGTACTATTGTCATTAACACTGAGGCTATTTTGCATGGCCTATTTTGTCTATTGTAATACCTCTGAGTGATGTAAACTTGTCTGCCAGGGAAATTAGACTGTTGGAGACCAGCTTTCAAGAGCATGGCAGAATCAGCCTCCCTGACTGGACTTTGTGACAAGAACAGCTTGTTGGGTTAGGACCGCCACTGTCCTGCGTTTCATGGAGTAAATTTTGTTGGCAGTGAATTAAGCTAATGTAGCTGCTGCTTTTTGGGTTTAAGAACATTTTCCAGTTTGTAGTAGGGTCTGAGGATGACTACAGGAGTGGAGGGCAGCAAGCAACAGAGCTTCCCTGTATGTGAAAGCTGACCTTGTGCACGTTTAGATCACACTGAAATAAGTGTGAAGTGGGCCTGAAGTGCTACCCAATTGCCTATTCTGCAGTCTGTGGAAACACCTACTTAAAGGGTCAGAAAAATGGAGCAGCTGACCTCTTGATGGACCTTGATTGCCTCCTTATTGATGTTAGTGTAAATCAGCAGAGAAGGAAATGGCCCAGGCAAAGGTAAAATTAAGTAAGCAAGGGGAACTTGCTGCATCTTGTAGGGTTATGCAGGTGAATAGCTAAAGCTGCAGTATAGGAAACATGCATATTAAAAGCATTAGTATTATCTATCTCTGTGAGACAGGCAGTATAGCAAATTAGGTTCTGGTGCATCACCTCTCACTGAACTCAGATGAACATTTCCCCTTGACTTGGCTCTGATATCGAATGCATTTTTTTGGCCTTTCATTCTGGTTTATGAGACTGGCCTGAAGCCCTGCTACAGGGGTTTCCATGATGTGAATCCTTGCATTTGAAGTGTTAGCTGTTCCAGGACATTCTTATCTCCCTTAACAATTTAATGAAGATTTGCAGTTGGTTGTGCTCTGTGAGCAATCCACCAACCTAATCAAAATATCCTAATGTGATATTCATGTTTCTGACAGACCATTTTACATATGGTTTTCAAAAGTCTATAACCTTCTTTCACTAAATTCATGGAATATTTTAAATTTTTAATTAAAAAAATTAACTTTTTTTGCAAGACAATTTTTTAGAAGTCATAAGTACTTTACTGTGTCTATAAATCAGATATAGCCCTGTCCATGTGTGACACTAATAACCTGGCAGCTGGAAAAAAAGTTAAAATTTTCATCATAGGGGAATGAAACCACTCTCTGAGCTATTGGTTTTAGCTAAGATTGTTTTATGCCTACTAGGAACCAGTTTATCAAGTAACTGTTTCCATTTTTAACATATTTTATATATGCTATATTTTACAAGCATACAGGAATATCTATATTTAATACTATTTTTTTCAGCATTTCACTTACACTGTTACTGATCACTAATACACGTGTGTTGGAAAGCAAGCATTCTCCACCTTCTCTATGTATGATTTCAGCTATGGAAAGAGAAAAGCATCTTTATTATGCTCCTTGCAGACCTATTTGCTCGGAGACCTAAGTTCTTTATCTAATTCAGTGTCTTTGCATCTTCTGGAATGGAACAGACAAAATGAAAAAAAGAAAACCAGAAGAGAATTACAGAACAGCAGTAGTTTCTTTAACTGGAAGCAACACACAAATTGTTCCATCTGGCTACGTTGACACCTTTTTATAGTTTATTGCTCATTTGGAAATGAGAGTCACAATTCCCTGGTGCAGAACACTCTCATCCTTCTCAACAGAAGAGCTGACAAGAAAGCCCAGATCTCCTAGGGCTTCAGGGCAGCTCTGTGCTGGGCTAGTTCCCATGTGTGTGTTCCCTGCAGCTGGAAGAGAAATGTGCCCAGAACAGTGTGACACTGTGTCCTCACCAAAATCATCAGTACGATTAAATGAAAATTGTATGTAGGTTGCGGTTGATTTTGATAATTTCCCTCATTTAATTGAGGGAATTTAATTGTTGTCAGCAAGTACTCTAAATGAAGAAAATAAGTGTCACCCAAAATGACCTTTGGTTTTGAATAAGTTGTAATAGTAGATGAAATGGAAATGCCAGCAATCTTAATTCAGGTTAACAAAACACTTGTTATCATTACTTCAAAATGATTTATTCCAAAATTGGTTTCCCAGTTGGCACAACACCTTTAATTGCATTAATGATGTATTTTTGGGAAACCTCTAAAATCATCTTCAGAAATCTCTATTCCAGTGTTCCCAGGCAGTAGTGAGTTACAGCAGACAGCCCAGGGAGAGAAGGGCAGGTTGTCTTAGCTGGAAGAGGGTATGTCAGTGTGCATCTGAGAAGTGGAAAATATGACTGCAGCTTTTTGAAGGACCTTTTAGGATGCTGATACTCTGTGTCTCAAAAGCAGCAGTGGGAGCACTGCTAGTCAGTAGCTTGTACAAGGAACAGAAGCACTTTGGTGAAGTGTGCTCAGTAGTGGGATCCCTGTGAAATAGTTGTGTCTTTCCACAGTGCCTAGCTGAGGTATTATAGACAGTGGATTGTGACAGCTGTCAGTCACACGCAGATGAATGTAAGCTGGAAAAGTACTTTGCTGCACATAGCAGTACTGAATTTTGCCCAGCTGACATAAAAGACAGTGAATTTCACGCATCTAACAGCATCACAGCTTAATTTTATAAAGAAACAGAGGGCAGTGTGCAGCACTACCAAAGCTTTGCAAGTTACTGCCTCTAGCTTCTGGACCACTGTACAACTCAAATCATAATCGACTGCTTAATATATTCAGGGGGGACCCCACTCCCACTCGGCTTGATGTTGTCCAACTCGGTCCTAAAAACAAACCTATTTGGTCTCAAAGCATTAAAAAGACTGATACAGTGTTAATTAGATTAATTTCTGTGCCCTAATTTGCAGATTATTCTAACCATTAAGCCAGTGCCATCCCTGGCCTTCTCTGATTGTGCACAGCTAACATCTGAGAAGCAGCTGAGCCAGTCCTAAACCACTGCCCAGCCACTGAGAACTGGCCCTTCCCTGTAGAAGAAAGGTAGTGCAAGGTGGCCTGCCTGCTCTGGTAGGAAAGAAAAGCAGGCTTTTACGTGCAAGCTTTTGGTTGTGCTTGAACGCTGAGGAACTCAGTTGCAGGACAGGAAAGCAACTGTATGTCCAGCAGGTTGGGGCTGGCTGCTCTGGAGGTGTGGGAAGCTAATGGTGACAGCCTGCTGAGCACCTGGACATGCTTCAGTTTTACCTCCCTGTGGGGGGAGAGAAGAGGTTTTGGGCTTCTGTTGGGTTGCAGGCTCTGATAAAAACAGAGCCTTTCTGGTAGGAGGAATGGAGGGAGGAGGCAGGGCAGGAGAGGCAATGAAGGGGGACGTCTTACTGCCCCTTCCCAAAACCAGCTAATAGGTTAGTGGCCCAGGTGATGGTCTGAGTGTGGGACCACCTCAGTCCTTGCTGTGTCCCAGAAGAAAGAGGCAAATCCCCCAGCACCCAAGCCTGAGCACAAACTGCTTGTGAAGAAGTTGGCTGAAAGAGCGGGTCTCTCCCCAGGAGCTCCCTCCCAAGTCTGAAATGTGTCTGTGTTGAAAGACTGGGTTGAAGTTGCATTTTCACAAAAAGTTTTGGTTGAAAGATGTTGGCATTTCCCCAAGAAAAATCCATTGGGTTGGAAAATTTCCAAATAGCTCTGGTGCAAAACAATGTGATTAAATTTCAGAACTCTTAAAACTGCAAGATGGGAGAAATGCTCGGAGAGAGGTGCAAGCAGACACATGGATTTGCTTTGAAAATGGAGTTAAAGAAGGAACTCATTTGACAACTACTTATTAAAGCCATAACTGCAGAATCTCAAATTCTCAAATTAGCCTCCCTGTTTCCGTAGAAATGTCTTTGCTCACTTTCTTATTTGTCTCTTTCTTACATCTCCACTGGAGTGCTCTTGTGCAGCAATTTGTAACCAGCTCTTCCCGCCCCCCCTCCCCCCATCCCTCACTATTTTTTGTATATGTTTTGGGCAAACAAGACTTTAGCCTAGGGATCAGATGATTTACAGAGTGGAAAAATATTGCTTTATAATAAAAGGAGGATATTGAATAAACCCCAGATTTAATACCCAACCTAACAGAACACCCTGATGAATGTAATTGCATTTTAAGCATTCTGATTGAATTTTTGATCCATATTGCATTTGTTTTGCTTGTGAATCTTTTATGGGGAAAAAAAAAAAAAAAGTGTCTGGAGATTAAAGGATTACAGAGTTCTTAAGAAGCCCAGGCAGCTGCTAAAGCATCTGAATATTCTTGCCTAAATTTGGTGGGAAAGCTATATTAATCTTGTCTATTCTAGCAAGTGATATATCTTAAGCCAAAATAGCCCTGGGGAAGGGGAACAAGAGAGGAGAGATGTAAGGGACAATTGCTTCTACAGGTGAACAAACTGCAGGGTATTAGCAAGAGCTGGAACGAAATAGTGCTGTAATTGAAAAAAAGAATTCATCTGAATTTATTATGGGGAGGAAGAGGTTTTTCTTTTTTTTTTCTCTCTTAATTTTCTGATGAGGTGGAAAGAGTGAGCAGTGACTTGCATACATTTGGATCATGAGAGTCACTCCTTTCTGTTCTCCCTTAGTGGTGAGGACTGTTGGCAGCATACTGGAGCTTTTAACTCCTTAAAATTAAGGTCCCTGCAAGAGACATGGAGACAGGAACTGTGTTTGCAAAAGGGTTTTCAGCAGTGGAGGTAAGACTCTAGTAAACACATTCAGCATGGTTTTAGCCAAGGGAAGTGATTAAAGTTATTTAGAGTCAGGGTTTGCCTTTAGGCAAGGTAAAGAGCAATTTACTCTGCTTTATAAATGCACACAGCTATGGGAAGTTGTGAAACTCTGGTATGGACTGGAAACTTGTTGTCTATTTGTGCCAAAAGCTGTTTATTATTAGGTCCAAATGACCATTGTATGTGTATATGCATGTAAAAAGAAGCAAGTAAACTTCTTAAAGCTGACTGCACACAGAAGTAGTTGTCATATTCCAAGGACGAAAAATCCTACCAAGCACTGCAAAACCAAGGGAGGTCTTTCAGGCTTTAACAAAATCTCTCCCAAATCTGTAGTATGTTTTACCAGATGCTGGCTGCCTCTCAAAATCTTCTCCTAGCTGAACAAAGCTTCAAAACAAATCTTAAGAAATTATTTCCAGTCTGATCAGGGTACATGATAAGCAAAAGGCAAACTCAGCAGTGCCAGTGGGGAATGGCTTTTGGCTAGTGGTTTTTGATCTGTGTGAGCAAGAGATCACCACATGCTGTTGTGGCTGAAATGTGTTTACAAAATAGAGGTAATTGTTTTGTTGTTCTGAAATGATACAAACAATATTTATTTCCAGGGTTCCAAAACTGTAAATACAGTATTTTATAGGTAGCACCACTTTAAGTATGCTGTTGTGGTTTAAACCCCAGCTGTCAACTAAGCGCCATGCAGCTGCTCACCCCCCCACAGGTGGGTGGGGGACAGAATTGAAAGGGCAGAAGTGAGAAAACTCATGAGTTGAGATAAAGGTAGCTCAGTAAGTAAAGCAAAAGTCACGCACACAAGCAAAGCCAAACAAGGAATTCATTCACCACTTCTCTTTGGCAGGCAGGTGTTCAGCCAGCTCCAGGAGAGCAGGGCTCCATCACGTGTAACCATTACTTGGGAAGATAAACACCATCACTCTGAATGCCCTCCCTCTCCCCCCTGCTTCTTTTTCCCCCAGCTTTATATGCAGAGCATGACGCCATATGGTACGGGATATCCCTTTGGCTATTTCAGCTGTCCTGGCTGTGTCCCCTCCCAACCTCTTGCTCATCCTCAGCCTGCTCGCCGGTGGGCTGGGGTGAGGAGCAGAAAAGGCCTGGGCTCTGGCTAAGCACTGCTCAGCAGCAGTGAAAACATCTCTGCATTATCAGCACTGTTTTCATCACAATTCCAAAACATAGCCCCATACTAGCTACTATAAAGAAAATTAACTCGATCCCAGCCAAAATCAGCATATGCTTAGCATAATTTCTGAACTAGTCAAAGCTTCACAGGCTGTTAAAAGTGAGAACAAAACTGAAGAGCTGAATAGCAAAAGCAGCATTGGAAAAAATGCCTAAGGAGAGAACTTTTCCATTTCTTCTATCTAGTGCTTTTGATTAGACACAAAACATGGGGTTGGGGCGGAAGCTTTTTCTCCAAGTCTGGAATAGGTAGATGAGGTTTGATTATATTCCTAAAATACTGGTCCTTCCAAATCCATCGCAGGCATCCCCCAGAACACTGCAAAGTCCAAAGGGGTTTTTGTCAGGACAAAGATGGCCCTTAGACATGGGCAGAGAGCAGTGAAACACTGCAAGGGGAAAATTGATGCCTGTGTGAAGCCTCTGTCTTTGTTTACAACCAAGCCGGAGTGAAGCATTCTTAGTCTTCTGCACAGTTCAAGTTAGGCATAACCAGAGCTGTGGATGCATGTCTGTTTTTCCGTTTGTTGTTTTTTTCCTTAAAAATCTTGTGTTGGATTGAAATTTGTGCTTTTGTTCATAACGGAGACATCTGAGGTAGTCATTCCATATACAGTTGACTTTGGGCAAATTTAATATCCCTACACTATGTTGTTTAGGCTCGTTTGTCATTTTCTGGCAGCAGCAGGAGAAAGATATACCCTGAAAAAAGGAACTGCTTTGTTTGCAACTGGAATTTTAAATGCTGTAATTGTGTGACAGTCTTGGTTCCTGTGGACTTTCCAAGCCAAGTGAAAGAATTTAAAATAGTTTTCTGTGTGCGCTCTCAGTCCTGAACCAGGCTGAGCCTCAGGTATCATTATATCTAACCAGGTATCTTCTGTTTGATAAAGTGCATGATGGGCACTTGGAATTTTTATTTGTTCTTTTATCTGTATACAGCAGAAAATGGTGGATGCCTTTGAAACTGCTTGCCTGAGAGGAATAAAAAGGCCTGGTTTGATCTGTCAGTCTCACCCACAGCAGTTAGATCCTGGCCGAAGAGCTGCCATCTTCACTAATCAATATCTGCCATCTAGGCCTTGTGGCTCGACCCTTTTCAGCTCCATTTGGATATGCAGGGGGATCTGGTTCAGCAGCACTCTGGGCACATTTCTGGTCATATTTTTTGAAGTTGTTGATGGATGTAAGCAATCAGTTCAGAAGACTTTGGGCTTCACATGCAAAGGCCAACTCTTTTCATGTTATTTGAGTGGAAAAAATGCCATGCAATCAAGGATGTGGTAGCACCTGGACAAGCCCTCCTTCTAGCCTCCTGCACAAGTCTTTCCTGTAACCAAATGGAGCAAAGTTTTTTATAAAAAAAAAAAAAAAACAAAAGCGGTAGCTTCTTTCATTATTTTTTTTCCCCTCCTCATTATATATTCTCCTTCCAACACAGGGGTGAAACTGTCTGGGTTTTACTGACCAGTATGCAAAGATAGGGCAGTACGAAGTCAAAGCTCTACAAATCATTGAGAATGCAATTGTGGATAGCCACGGTCCTCTTCTAGGCTCTTATAATTCACATTTGGATTTGCTTGTGTCTGTCATTGCTTTGCTTATGATGATAATGCTTATGGAGATGGAGCTTAGCATCCTTCTTTTTGTTAGAAGAAAAAAATCCTTAAGCCCCATGTATTTAAATGAACTCCTGTAATTCATAGGAACTAAAGAATGAAAAAATACAGGATCGTAATTATTTTTGCCCGGGAAAAAAAATCCATTAATCCTACCATCCCTTCATTGCTAGTGGCAGTCACAAAAGCAAATCACTGAGGTCCTTCAGCAATAATTTTCTAGCGAGCTTTTTGCACTTTCTTGACCTCTCCTCTGCTCTGCTGTGATGGGAAAGAAAGAGCAGAAATGGGAGATAACTGAGAGTGTTGCTCCATGCTGGGAAGTAAGTATGTGTGAACCGAGCTGTCATTGTCATGCTCAGAGCAAAGCCAGCTTAGTGACCCCCCCTGCTTCTGCAGGCTGAGAAGCCAGCCCTCTCTTCAACTTCACTGTGTGCAGCAGTTGCATGTAGCAAACAAAATCAGCTAATTGCCTAATTCTGATGGGTTAGATAGGTTTGCTTTTGAAATAGCCAATTCCCTCGATGTCAATTTGCTGGTAATAAGCAATTTACAGTATATAGTGGTCAAATTTTAGAATTGAACCGGTTTTTTCTGTTCAAAATAATACTGCAGATCCCATTGCAGATATTAATGCTGTGCGAAATAATCATTAATAGGTTCAGAATGCACGGTTGGCAGTGACATGTATTAAAAATTCAGATTTTCCCAGGTTAATGTTCTTAATGTTAAACTCTTTCTAAATATAATTAGATGTTTGTGTTAAACCAATGAGTAAACCCAGTGTATAATTTGGAGTCACAGATCATTGGAGTCAGTGAATGTGTTATATTCATTTCATAAGGAAACTTGAAGGGCACGGGGAACAGCATGGGAAGGGTACCCAAGTAATGCAGTGTTAAAACAGCATGATATATATTGATGTCAAAGTTTGCTGTAACAGAACTGTGAAGTTGGGTCTCAACATGCTCTCTGCAAACATCCCCCCACACTTGTTGCCTGGACCCTATAATATTATGCAAGTTTAAAATGGGGGTATGGCCTTAGTAGTGAAGCCCAGTCAGCAGTTGTGGGGCTCAAGTGATGATGCTTAGCTTTTGGACTGAAAGAAGGAGCAGGCTTTGTGGTGCAGAAGGACAAGAGCAACGTATATCTCAAAGACTCAAAAACAAGTCAAGAAACAGAATCTGCCTTCAGTGAAAAGGCAAAAAAGAACAAAGCCAAATCCTTTGAATTTTTGAGCCATTCATGGAAGTTTGGGGGCCTTTTTACACTGAAAAGTTAAACTTGGCATTGCTAACCCTGTTAATGGATGTTGTTCCCCCCTGGGTTTATGTTATCTAGCAGGGAGGGAGGAAACAAAGCAGGCCAGAGGAGGAACTTTGTAGGAGAAGTGAAGGGAACTATGGCTCCCTGGGAAGGGAGGACATTGCAGTGCCTATCAGTTCTCTGCAGATTTGATGCCTATCCTCAAGTGTAGTCTGAAATCTTCAAAATGTCATTTTACAAAACAGCCTTTCTCCAACTTCTCCTCAGCTATGGCAGGCAACGTGGTATTTGTCCTCTTTATGTCTTTTTAAGTCACAAATCATAATACAGTTAGGGTGAAACGAGGGAAGAACATTTAATTACTGGGAAATCATAGATGTCCAGGAACCAGAATATTTTGAGAGTCCTGTTCGTTGTTTTACAGGAAACTGGTTTCTCTTTTAAAGCCTTTGTCACTTCCATAGATACGATTAATCAGACATCTTACTCATGTGCAGGTTCCTTCTGCTTCTATGATAACCTGCTTCAATACAAAATATGCTTGTAAGAGCTCTGCAACTAGCATATTTTGGTCCTAAATTTAATTCAGTTTACAGGAAGGGTAAAAACCTGCTACAGGGAGAGGAGATCTTGGAGCTGAGCCCACATTTTCGTAGGGGCTAGCCTTGATCCCCTAAAAGGGTTCATTACAAACTCTCGAAAAGCAATTGCATGCGGTTAGTGAGTCCTGTAAGATTTGCTTCAATTACTATGCCTGAATTGTATTGTGATACTGCTGTATACCACAGGCTGTGACCCCACTTACCTTGAGCTTGCTTATTTAAAGGAATGGTTGCAAAAGTGTGATTTGCAGAATTGTTACACCTGGAATATCAGCTATTCATCATTCAGGATTGAAGCCAAGTTCGCGGATTTCCTTTCATGTTTGGGCATGTAAATAACAGCTATTCTTTTCACAAACATTCAGCAAACCTCTGCAGTCATGAAACAGAAAATATATCTTTTCAAATAGCTCAACACACTGACCTATTTTGAGCTTCTGTTTTTGTAAGGTACTTCCATTTTTGGAGGACTGAGTTGACATTCCTCAAAGTAGTTTTTTCCAAGAGTGGTGGTTATTTTCCCCACTAAAAAAGGGTCACCTTCTCAGTACATCATCTTACTTCCTTCTGTTGTCATATACCACTTCTGAAAATCTTGGCCCAATGGCGTAAATAAGAATTCTTATGAAACTGTGGCTCTAATTTGGTGTATTAAAAAGTTGGGAAATGTTTGCCTTAAGCTGTTCTGATCACAAAACAGTTTAAGGAAAACAAATTAACCAGACAAATAATAGTTAATTTAAATTTGAATAAAGTTTAGGAAAGAAAGAGACATTATTGCTGGTGGCTTTGAAAAGTCCTTTTATGTAGTGCACTCCGAACTCCTCTTTCTGTTTGGAGGCTGAATCTTTCTGAGTGTTGGTTGTGCTGAATAAGGTGTTGCATTTGGTGTATATAATAGTAAGGGATATGAATCGCGTCCTGTAATTAACACCATGCTCGAACCTGCCACTTGTTTCCCAGCTGTGCAGAGGTACTGTCAGGATAGGATGGCATTATAGTTGATATTTGACAAAAAGTCATTTGTAGGCCTTGACATAATGTGTAAGAAAAGCTATTTTCGCTGTACACACATTAGTTTGCTTTGGCTGTGTGTTTTGTTACTTGCAAGTACTGACAGGTCCGGATGCAACAAAAAGGAACGTGTCGCCTGACTTCGCCAGTCAGATTTGTACTCTTTTATTTATAGATGGCAAGGTTCAATGAATTTTGATCTTTTGATGAGTAAGATTTGAGCACTGTTTTGCTTTAGTTTTGCTTCACTTTAAGCTTAAGAGGATGGGAAGCTAAGTGCTTCCCATCTCCAGAGCACACCTCTTAGCCAGGCACTATACACCTCCTCAGTGAAGAGTATTGCATCTCCTGGACAGTAGAAGTGGCTGGTGGGCTGAGGAGGTATCTCATATAGCAAGCTAAGTGATCTAACAAAGAGTTGCACAGAGGAAGTCACTTAGTGCGCCAGCATTACAAATGAAAGCAGCTATTAGATCCCAGATGACTCCTCAAAATAAGCTGGATTTGGTCCCTATGCTTTATTTCTTCTGGGCCCTTCCTCCTTCTTCTGTAGGTCGTTACTCCATGTCTGTTCACCACAACCAGAGGAAGAGATTGTTCCCTCCCCATGTGCACCTGCCTCCCCAACCCTATTTTCCTTACACCAAACACCCCCCTTTCTTTCTACTTACCTTGTAGGTCTCTGCTCATGTCTCATCGTTTTCCTCCGAATTCTTTCTGTGGGTCCACCTCGTTTTGAAGTGCAGTGCTCAAGCTCAGCTAATGTTTGAGGTGCCGTCTTGCCAGGGATGAGCAGTGTGAAAAGATTATCTCATAAACATTGCATGTTCTGTGCCTCTCTGCGCACTGCAGTATGGCGTTCACCTCTTTTTGTGACAAGGTGTCACAGCTGGCTCGTGACAGTATCTTAGGGCTGCAGATCAAAATGTTTTCCTGAAGAACTCTCTCTCTCCTCTTTTTCTCATTCTGTGTTTTTATAGTGGATTATTTCTGTCAAAGGATAGTCTCTGGCACTTGTGCCTGTGAATTTTGTTCTTTTCCAACCATTTTTTTTGATTTGCCAGGATCATTTGATTTGTAATTTTATCCTCCAGTTTATTTGAGGTCCTTCACAGCTTGATGTTTTCTGAAAACATATGAGCATACACTCTTTTCTATTACCCAGGCTGTAGTTATAGAGAATCAGACAGGGCTACTCAGCATTGCTCCATTCTGACCTCAAGCCAGTGGTAACTATTCCCTGCACACAGCTACTCGAGTAGCTTTCATCCATCTTCAAGTTTTCCCAAGATTGTCTTTCTCTAGTTTGCTTATGAGAATATTAGGCAGGACAACCTTATGTTCCATCTCGAGTGGAAGAATGTATATTTTCTAAAAAGGTGGTAATGTTTTTTTTTAAAGTTATGGCCTTCTGAAATGAGCCAGTAGCTTCTGAGGTGAAAACCTCTGTGATGTTTTGCACTCTCCTGCTGGGCTGGCTGTTGGGAAGCAGTGCTCCAGGCACAACAGCTCTTCCCACAGGTACTTAGAGAGAATAGAAATGCTTTAATCAAGACTGAATAAAAGAGTGCATTGGTAGAGTGCTGGTCTGGAATCAGCGCTTCTGAGCTCCCACAGAGCAGCGATCCTAATTGAGGTGACGAGTGTGATTTGACAGACCTAATGCTCCTCAAAATGGGCACATGCTTGGATCTGTGTGAAAAGGCAGGCTACAGGTGTTAGGAGGCATCTGCACAGGGAGGGACATGCTGAGCTTGACACCAGGTTTTCCAAAGGGCTTGTGCTGAGATTATTGAGGCACCTCTTCCTGCTGCTAGCATAGATCCAGATTGCAGCAGCCAGGGCAGCATAAACCCACCTAATTTTTCCCCAGCAAGTGATGTAGTGGCTTGTTCTCCACATTAAATGTTTTTGTCATAAAGACTTTTTGAAAACATGACTAAGAAACACAAGATGAGAAACTAGCCAACATCATGAGGCCATACTATGTACCAGAAAATCAAGATGCTGTCTCTGCATTAGGAATGGTACTGTGTGCTTTGTGAAAACAGGAAAGCAGGCTGTTATTTCATTTAGTCCTTGTAAGTGGACCATTTTGGTATGTATGGTACAATGCTGCTCTACCATCTGGGTATAACTATTAGAAGAAAATGTGTGTAGTTGAAAATATTAGGTCTGTGACATTTCTACTTTTGCAGAGAGTTTGCTAATTTTGATGGTGAATTATAGTTATCAGTACTACGTTCCTTTAGGGGAATAAAAAAAAAAAGTATTTTCCTGCTTTAGACCACATGAGAGAGACTCCAGCACTGCTGAGAGGATGTTGTGCTCTACCATTTAAAGCAGGTCTCTAAATTTACACTGTCCTTTTTCCAGTACATTCCAGTTGACACAAATAATGATGTTGGAGTTGTGGTTCTTCAGTCCTATGGCACGTGTCTCTATGCTGTGTCCCTTTGCCTTGCTGGCACTGAACTGTACCTCCAGAAGTCTGTTATTTGGTAGCTTTTCATGCAGTGATACCCCATGGTCTGTGGTGTTTTCACAAGATGCTGTAAATACCTGTATTGCTGTTGTACACAGGCCACACCCCTCCTGAGATTCACTGACTACATAAACTCAGTTGCACAGCCTGATATATGGGACTTGGAGCAGAATCCACCCCAGCGTGGACAAAGGTTAAATGCTGAGGGTTATCCTGAGCAGACGGGAAGGAGAGCTGGGCAGTTTTCATTTGGAAGGGTCAGAGTTGTTTAAGAAAAAAACAGTCTGTTCCAAGAGCCGTGGATTTTTCTCAACATTGAAGCCTGTGTATGAAAAGTGTCTTTTGTCAACAGCAGGTTAAGGAAACAAAGTACTTGGGGAGCTGCTGAACGATGCAAAAACTGAACGCAAGTGAAAAAGATCAGCCATTAGCTAGTGTTCCTGTGCTCTGCTGCTGCCATCTAAAATGGTTTATTTGTGTAGAACACAGTTACCCCTTTTGGACCAGTAATTTCACGTACTGTGCTGTCATGCCCCTGATTTGGGAAGTAGAGTGACCATTGCTTCCAGCTGTGTGCTGGTGAAGCTTTTTGCACTGAACTTGCAGAGGGGGTGGGATGGTGTAGGAGAGCCATGCTGGAGAGGTGCCTTGTGGATCAGCAGAGTGATTCCAGAGCCTGCAGCATTTGCTGTCTTACTTTACTCGGTTCTGACTGTGATGTTAAAATATGTTTATCTGATGACCAACCTCAGTTGCAGAGGCTTTTTCCTTTTGAGGGGTACCTTCTGGGTCTTGCTAACATGATTAGAGGTGGGAAAGACAATGGTTCTGGCTGTGCAGCCTCCAGCTCTTCTCAGCATCCAGACCTGCTTATCAGCACTAGAGCAGGAGCCCACAGGTGTTTTGTGGGGATATGCTACTATGGTATGTACAGCTATTTTGTGTATACTGCCAGTAAGGATCTGGTAAGGGATCGGAAGGGAAGATAAATCATGGGATTTTTGTTTGAAAGGGGCTTTGCTTCCCATTACATCTCATATCTCCTCCTTACTACATAATAATGTTGGTAAATATGGTGAATACTACCAGAGCAGCACAGATTCCTGAAGCACTGAGCACTAGTGCAGCAGGTATTGTACTGAGCTACAGCAAACAGGCTGTGATGATTTAGCTTTTGGGGTTTTAAATAGAAAATCTCCTCTTTGTTAATTTGTGGGTTTTTTTTAATTTTATTTTGCATAGCTTTCCTTTCCTCTAGGGGTTTTGGTGGTTTTTTTTTTTTTCATTTTTCTGTTTGACTGTTGCTGATTTTCTGAAAAAGTAGGAAAGTTAAATCAATCAGAACACTTAGTAAGATTTAATTACAGATTGGCAAGTCAATAATGTTATATATAACACATATTATATGAACAATTTGTGTTTCTTTAAGCAGATAATCTACTTGTCTGAAAGATGTTCCTATATTTCCAAACTGTGTTAGCTCACTGATTGCAAGCTTAACAGTTTTTATTTGAAGGTTACACCAATATAAGACTTTTCTTTCATTTTTTTTCTTTTATAGGCGTAAAAATAATACTAATAAAAACATTTTAGATTTATACTTTTAGGAGTGTTGGTTCATTTCTCCTGTGACAACTTGGGAAAAAAAGACAGAAGCATTCATTACAAACTGTAGCCCCTAGGGTACCTACAGAATACTGTCTTCGATTAAAGAAGAAAAAGTTCTGAAATTCCTAAGGGAAGTTTCTGCATTTTTTGGACTGAAACATTGAAGTGGGATATTAGAGTTACCATTCTTTAAAAAAAAACAAAACAAAAAAACACCAAACCCAAAGAGCTCAAAACCTTCAACTAAGTAAAAAACCTGTGAGATGTAAAAAAACAGAAGGGAATACTATAAACACAATAGTCCTGATTTAAACCAATTTTATAAAAATAATATTTTCTGATGTATTTTTTTTCTTTACCTCTTGCTCCAGTAAATAATCCTGCATTTCTCCACTTCTGTATGAACATCTTCAGAAACCAAATGTTTATGCATATATCAGATTGCAGCCTGCTTTGAGGTAGAAATCAGCTTTTTAGAAATTCTGCAGAACGCTGGGTGCCTATTTGGTACGGGAAGTTAAAGGGCATATTTCTTGTTAACTGAAAATGCAAGAGGTGCGTTATTTCTCAGTTTTGGTATTGGAAAAGAACTATCTCGTGCTGCTTTGTGGTACATCTTTTTTTGAAAGATGACTGCTTTTTCTTTTATTTTTAAAATTTGATAAACCTTTTACTGAGAGTAAATATGCATTTAGTTTGTAAAATGTCTTGCTGTTATACTTCTTCATAGGCTGTGCACACGATGAGTAATCAACCTATTAAAAAAAAAAAAACAACAGTGATTTTCCTGTAATGGTAGTTAGCGTTAATCAAAACTTCATAACATTAAGTGATATTAAAAGCAATCACATTTGCCTTCACAGAACAATGTGGGTATGAATAAACCAATTTCTTAGGGAACTGAAGAAAGCAAGATCCCTCATGGGGCAAGGAGCCAAGGTGCACATTAGTTGTTTAGCCAGTGAGCAAACTTGCAAGTTAATAAGACCACTTAATAATTCTGTTTTAGTGCTGAACCTCTGTTGCACTTGTGGGAACACCCAGGTCTCGAGACACCGTGGTACTAAAGCCCCTGCACTCTGAGGAATACACAGCGTGGAAGATGAAAGATCTTCCCCAGAGCCACTGTGACGTGCACTTCCAGAATGGAAATAATAAATAATTAGTGGATGGTTCTTATATAGATATCAAAGTGCTTCATAAAGAACAGGAGAAGGATTTTGTTCTCCCCACCCGTCACACACACAGAGTGAAGCATATTTCTTCTTCCAGTTCCTCAGTAGCCTGTGTGGAACAGCCTTTCCACAGCCAGAATGTAAAGGAGGACTTCATGATTTGACGTTAAGATAATGTTCTTTGTTCTCCTGGCCCCAGGGAGCACACTTACGAATCTGACAGTGTTTAAAATGGGAGCCTTCCAGACAAGGAGGTCTCTGCTTCTCTGATGAAGCAGCTGTTATTTTTTTATGTACAGGTTTCAGCTGACAGAGTATATTGTAGCTGTTAACGTCTGTAGTTTTAGCTTTAAGTCGAAAGCTTTAAGCTTTAGCTTAGGATTCTCAGGAGTCAGAGACTTGCTGCTGTCTCAGTTGTACTGATGAAGACCAAGACAGGGATGGCTTGTCCAAGGGCACAGAAAATTTTGTGGCATAGTAAGAAAATTATGCCTGGGTCTTCCGAGTCCCAGACCTTGCTCCAGGCACCACTGCATTCTGCTCTCAGAATTGTAGCTTTCCTCTCTCTTGTAGAATTACGTCCAAAGTTGCTCAACTACAAGATGTGTAAGAAAGTTAATAATAATACACACACAAAAAAAAAATCAGAAGAGATGTAGGAGTCTGTAAACCAGTTGCCTGCTGGAAACAACTAGGGTTTTAACTCTAGTTAAACCTTAAAAAAAAAAAAAAAAAAAAAAAAAATCTAGGAGATGGGGTTCTCTTTATCAGAAAAATGAGAGAAGTCTTGGCTTTAGTAGATAAAGACCAGGAATGCAGGAAAGTGTATCCATTTGTCTGGTGGTAGATGCTCCATGATATTCTTTGTGCCACACTTTTTCAAAGGCAAGTTAGTGGAACTGGACCACATGGAGCTGTAATTTAAGAAGTAAACAGAGTAGTGTGTGCAGGTTCTGGTCTTACCATTTCAAGGAGGTTGTTGCAGAATTACAGTAGGTACAAAGAAAGGCAACTGAAATTATTTGGTGCATGGAGCAACTGCTCTATAAGGGATGTCTAAAATGTCTGAGACTTCACTCTGGAGAAGGCTCTGGGGGAGGGAATATGATTGCAGGAAGGTGATGGACAAGTTGGATGTAGAATTGTACACTAAATCCCGTGATACCAGAGCAAGAGGTGCCTGGTGAAATAAGTATTGATTTGCAAGAGGTAAAAGAGAGAATTTCTTTGCACAGGAGGTGGTGAACACCTGGGACTCGCTGCCCTGCAAAACTGGGGAGACAGGCACTGTCAGCAGGCTCAAAAGTGTTTGGACAAGCTCATGGAGGACAGGTACATGAATGGCTAGGTAGGGACCTGGCATCGCCAAAACAATGGCTGTGACTGGTGGGGGATACTGGAGGAGAGACCAGGCTACCTCCTCTCCCTAAGCACCAGCCCTGCTGCCCTGTGGAGATACAGACCAGGCTGGATGGACCAGTGGTCTGTCCTGGCAGGACAATTCCAGTACTTAATAGACTTATGGGCAATTTCCCACAAGTGCCCAATACACATTTAGTATTAGTATTGCAACACATTAGTTGCAAATATATGTACCACTTTCCATTGCATTTTCTTTGTAAGGTTATTTGTTTGACACTGGAAAGGAGACAGAAACTGCATATGAATTCTGAAACTTTCCTGATTTTCTGCGTAAATGATTGTTCATTCCAGAATTCAGCCAGGAAGCATGTTGCCCATTAACCTGCTTTGGCAGAAACGTAGTTACTCAGGCAGGGAGCAGGAGGGACTACCAAGTCTGTCAGGTGACTCCAGCTGTCTCAGGTGACTACAACTGCAACTGTTGTTCCTTTAGTAAAAATTGAGATGATTTTAGTGACAGTGAGCACGTCACTCTGTAAGTTATTATGTCCAAAAAGGCATCGTCATATTAGGAACTTTTCTTAGGTGCCCTGACAGCTATTTTGGCTTCTCTCGTCGCTTTGGGGGTAATGAAGACATGTAGTAATGTTCTGAAAAGGATGTCTCCTTGAAAACTTGAAACTTTGCTGTGTAAAATTATTGTGTATTGTCTGTAACAAGTGGCTTGGAATTTACCCAGAGTGAACATGCCAAACTTTACAGTGATGTTAAAGTTTCAGGCAAATATAATGAACAACACCCTGAAAATAATTTTTTTTTATTTAACACACAAGGCTGTCATCCCTTGTCTTAAAGACATTGGGAAGCCCTTTCATGACCTTTCTTGTGAAGGTGATGAGAAAAACATTTCTTGGCTTTTTCTGCATTTCTAATCAAAATGGTAGTGTGAAAAAGTAGTTGACTCTCATGTTTTATTTCAGACATCTTTGCTATTTTTGTTCATGTGCTAATATCTTCGTCATCGTATTCTCTTGTCAAGATTTCAAGGCAGAAGCGAGCTTTCTGACAGGACAACCTTACTATTGCCTGGGGAAGCATATTTTTTAGTTTCCCAAGATAATGTATGTTTTCTTTTTAGATTCCGCATATCTTGAGACAAGATCTTAATTCGAATGAGTTCTGAACATGATGAAAATGTAAAACCTGTTCATTTTGGATTTAATACACTTTTTCGCAAGACATTTTGAGTACTGAAAACTAGTAACAAAGAGCAGGAAATACTCTTCTAATCAAGTAATATACTTATTACTCCCTCTACAGTAGCCTAGTTTTAGCAATTCTCTCTTTTTTTTCAGTCTCAGCTGGGAACATGTTCTTTTTTTCTTAATTATGCCCTAGAGAATGTTTTTAGCCTAACTGATGGAAGGACGCATCTTTTCGGGGCTTGTCCTATGGCCTGTTTTAGTGCATGAGACATATCTAAGTGGGACCTTGCCAAACGTGCAGCTGAACTGTGTTCAGGGACAATATGTGCCTCTGTCAGAACTGGAATGATTTTGTAAAGGGGGTTGTTCCAGCAGAAGTTACTTTGGGGATTTCCTGACTCTCCCAGGACAGTTCTGACGATGCACTATTTCAGCTTTTCACTTTAAAAGTAAGGTTTGCTTTGAGTATTATCCTTTGTAATAGATATTATTTTTTTCTAAGGGCAATTTGAAAGGAAATATTTACATTTGCTGAAATGAAATGCTTCGAGTAATCTGAGAAAGAGATCTTTTTGCCAGAGGAATTTAAATTTTTGACTTTCAGCTTAAAAGACAATGAAGTCAGACTTCAGAATTTCAAATCCCCTGAAAACAGGTCTTGCAGTCTTCACATAAGATGGTGATGAAACCATTTCCCATGGTTTTGCTCTGTAGCAGCTCTACAGCTGCATTATTTTCTGGTCTAAAACAACATGTCTTCACTTACTGGGTTGGGAAACTAGGCCAGATAATACTAATGATTTAATCCCAAATCAAAATATCACTCATAGTTTTATCTCCATCCTGCAGCAATTCAGCCCTGTGCAGTAGAGATATTTCATTGGCCAAACTAGTTAGCGCAGAAAACAGTATTGGACACATAGAATTAACATAGCCGTTTTGGCAGTCTCTGGATGCAGCAGGATTTCTCAGAAGAGCTTGTAAACACATACTAATGATAAAAATAATTCTTTGGGGCTCTTGTCCTCATGCTGCACCACTAACATTTTTTGGGGCTTTGGCCAAGCCCGTATCTCCTAATGTTTTTAAATCAGGTGAGCCCTGGGTAATTACATAATGTTGGTAATAGTGAACCTGACAGAATACCCATATTTCTTGCTGGGTTGGCCCGCTTGGAAGTTCCTGGAAATGCCATCACATGAAATACCTGCACTGGTGTATTGCTTTGGCCAGATCTTCTGAGAGGTTTGTGTAAATGTCCCTGCTTTCTGTTCCCATGTTGTAGGATGCAGCAGTCGATGTTGACCTGTGCCTGGGTGTGTCGATGTCTCTGTTCTTTCCCTATAGCTTTACTGCTTTCACTGTAAAGCACCAGAAAAGGACATTGATTTCTTTATTTGTACTGCAGTAGTACCCAGAGATGTACTACGTACTGAATATTGGTTGATTGCTGATCCGTCACTGGTGAGTGCCTAGCTAATAAATAAAATGCCAGTTATCAGTTATGTTTATTTTAGAATCAGGCTGTCCCCTGCAAATGAGCAAAACTTACTTTAACATGTACCACATGTGGATAAGCCCAAAAAGAGCACTACATCTTGCACTCTGTGCCTTTATTGTGGTTTTTTTTCATCTCACCTGTTTTACACTGCTCTCCGTCTATCAGGTCTTTCAGTGTTCTGGTCTGCATTTTTGAGAGGGGATCTAGGTCTTTGTGCTTCTGGCTAAGCATTTAACCACATGGATGTAGGTGTGAGTATGTGTTTTCTATCAGCTTCTTTTGCTTTTCTGTTGTTTGTGTAAGTGTTTTTCATTTGCCTCTACCATTTCTTGGTTTAAAAGAGACATTCAGGTTTCCTACATCCTTCTTTTTCTTCCCAGTGTTTATAATTGATTTCAGGAATTAATCATCTCAAGGTGGCTTGTCATCAGATTGATTTGTTGGATTTGAATCTTCTGTGCTATAACATTGAAAAAGTTAATGAAGAGCTCATATCAAATGCGTTCCCTTCTGCCGTGAGAAGCGATCATGCAAACTGCATAATAATGGTAAAATCTCCCCTTCTGTTGGGGCCTGCAGCACATGGTGCATCACTGGAGTCTGGGGAGGCCTTAGACCATCAGATCCAAGCACGTCTCCTAATGTTTTGCAGGATTCTGCTAAATTCCACAGGCATCCAAGAAAACCATTTTCATATTACCAGTACTTTGACTTCTACTACAACCTCTCCAACCCTCTTTCTAGAGAAAGCTACAGCTGGGCACAATACATGGCATTCTCAAGGGATGCTCATCAGTTTTTTTGAAAGGGAAAAACTCTGACACTCTGCACAGACCCTTTATACCAGCGACCTCAGTCCACCTTAGATTTCACTTTGTTCTTCCTGAAATCTGCAGGGGCAGAGACGATAACGGTGTAGCTTTCGCTCTGGTTGGTCCAGGGGCTTGTTAGAGCTGAAACATCCTGCAGCACTAAAATTAGCTATTTGTGGTGACTTGACAGGAGCAATCTCTCTGCTGGTTTATTTCTGACACCATGTCATCAAAGCTCTTCTGTAACACTATGCACTCATGTGGGAACAGCAGCGTGTTCTCAATACACGGGCAACACTTCTAGTCCTGATGTGCTGTGGGTTTTGTTCTGGCTTGTTATAAGAAACTACAAAGGAAGAAAGCCTGCCATTACAGAAATGGGGTGGCAGCAGGGAATATTAGAAAATGCTTAATGTTGGTAGAACTTTTCCAACTTGAAAAGAATCCAGATTTGGAAGGTCTTCAATTTTGCATGAAATACTGTGGAGGGCTGTGAATGCCAGCACAATGAAGGCTTAGTTTGTTTCTTTGCTTTAATTCAGAAAGACAAAGCCCAGGGACAGGGAATGAACTGTAATTAGAATATAATAAACTGGACACAGAAAAGTTTTGGTAGGAAAATTTTTCCCATAATAAAGCCTGCCTAGGCTATGATACAGACTTTAGAGTGTCAGAAATTCTTTGTCCTGATTTCCACGAAGTTAGCCAAGAGAAAGCCCTTTGTGAACTGATGCTTAGGAGTGTTTTGCAAGTGGCGGTGTGATGGAGACTCCAGCTTCTAAATGCCCTTTCCATGCAACCTGCCATATGAAGCCTGTATGATGAATGGTTAGCATTTGTTCTCCAGAAATGTGCTGTTATGAACTATCAGGATGACACCTAATTTGCATAACCCATTCAATTGTAAAAAAAATTAAAATAAATAAATATAAAATAATAATAATAAAAAATAAAAATAAATAAATAAGCACTGTTTCGAGCATAGCGTATTGAAAAAAGTAAATATATTCAGCACTGCCTCCAATGTGACCAGGTATAGTGTAATGCAGTCCCAAGTTAGAGTCCACTTCCAGAGCAAATGCAGGGAACATCCAGCATGAAAGCTGCTTTATTACAAGTATCTCTAAAGGGCAGTTGGCATTTATCCTGATGGAACGTCTTTTTCCTGAGTAGTGACTTGTGAGCTATCACAGAGAAGGGTGAGTACATTGGAAGGCAAAAATATGAGCTTAAAGAGCAAAGGAAAAGATGTAAGGCTGAATTTGCCAATGCTGTAAATCAGGATGGTTCCACGGACTGAAATGTGATCCTTAGCCATGCTAAGGCCCCAACACTGATAAAATAAGGGCACATAGGTCCTCCTGGTTTCAAAGATGCTCTGATTAAAGCTGCATGTTGATGGCCTCCAGCGGGCCAGATGGCTACCCAAATCCTAGCAAGCCACAACAGTTGTCTCCACAACCCTTTTATCTGGTGATAACCCTTGTCGGGCATATGGGAAGGTGAAGGGTAGGGTTGCCCTGGGAGTGTTAAACCACACAAGGAATCCCGGTGAAAGAGGAATCTGGTACGAGATAATAACCTCCACTAGGACAGCCCTGGCAGCCAGAAGTGTTTAAGGGTGACCTAGACACAGAGCAGGTGGTTTTAAAATAACTCTGGGCTTTGCAAGCCAAAGTTCATTGCTTCCCAGCCTGGTGGTGTCAAGACCACAAAGTGTCAACTGTAACTGAAGTGCAAAAAGCAGACTTTGAGTTTTGGAGAAATAGTCAATCTGGTTTTGACATTTAGTTAACCCTTTCCAGTCTCACTGGTGGTACAAGCTTTGGGGCATACAGGGAAAGAGAAGGTGACAGGGGTCTTGGTTCATTTTTGTTTAAACTCCTTTTTACCTTGGAAAGTGTCACTTTTGAACTAGGGCATAATTTCTGGGAAAAACTTAACACCCCATGGGCCTTGGAGGAACGGAAACCTCAATTAGAATTAGCAATATCAGGAGAGGAAATTGAGAATGCAGTATCACATCTTCCAAGTGGCAAAGCATTGAGACCAGATGGCTTCAACTCAGTTTTACAAGTACTTACAAGAACATCTGGTTCCTTGAATGCATCAGCTGCTTCACCTCTCTGAGCTGCAGTAACTTACTAGTTTCTTGCGTTGCTACCTCTCTTATGCATAGTCCTAAAGAAAGGCTAAAATCAATGTGCAAACCATAACTGCTTATGCCTGTAATTAATCAATAAATTAAATCTTGTAAGTAACAATCAGCTTTATTTACTTCAGTCAGCTATAACATTAGATAAATGCTGTACATCACCTATTGATAAAACTTGCCAAGAGGGGACTCATTTTTATGAGGAGGTGGACTCCTGGCTATGCACACACCCATCTTCTTGGCACTGCTAACGTATCAAGAGGCTATTGTAATTACTTCAGACTATCAAATTCATCCTGAATTTTAAAGGGAGAAGGGAAATCATGTGTGGAAACTACTCTTTGTAGATTTTGAGGGTTTTCTCTTGATCTTGTGATCCTACAGCTCTAATTTCTGTCATTGCTTATCATTGTATACTATGAAATGAAAAGAAAGCAGAAAGAGCTGCTGGTGTTAGAAACTGCTCTGCAATGGTTCTTTTCACCAAAAGTTTGTTCTTTACAGCCTTTGCACCAGAAATGTCGTGGGCAGGTTGATGCTAGTTTTGATTTCTGGACTAGAAATGTCACAGGTTTGCCAAAACCAGCGTTCAGCAAAAAGCCTTACAGTGCTGAATACTGTAGTTATAGCTTTCCTGTTTTAACCATGCTGTCTTTGGTGATAACTTGGAATGGGATTTCAGATCTACCTGGGCTAAAGTTTTTCTAAGTGAGTGTGAATAAGGGGAAAAGGAGAAAATAAGATGTTTAACGGTCTTTTAGTTTTGTTTTGCTTCACGTTATGACTAGAGGTTTTTAGGTAACAAATAGGTAGGTACGGTATTTGATCCAGCAGTCTGTAGAGAGTAGGAATCAATGGGAGCTTCATTCTGGAACTGCATCTGAGAGACAGGAGGAGAGGCAGCAGCACTTGCGTGGTGAGCTGAAATACACCGTGTTACCAGCAGGGAAGAAGAAACTGGGTCTTTCATTATTTACCATGTTATTGACTGTAGCACCTGAAATGTGTTTCAGGGACTTCGGATTTTATCTCAACCTTTTAAAGCTAACGCTCTGTATGCGCTAAGGAAAAGCTAGCTTCCACAAAACACAGAGCCTGCACACAGCAGTGTTTCTGCACGAGCCGGTAGAGCTGGGTGCCTCAGTCAGTTGGGTCTCTGCTCCCACTGCTGGAAATGTGTGGAGTTGAGGGAGGACCTGAGCAATGTGGCAAAGCTAGTTGAGCGCCAGGCCTCTTAGTTAGCCTCTGGCAGTAGAGTAATGACAAGGGGAGAAGCGAATTAGATCAAGTAGCTCATGTGATTTTGTTGTGTGACTGTATGTTTATGAAAGATGTGATTCAAATGGATCCTTCCTGTTACAATTTATTGATCATATAATCTTCTGGAATTACAGGAAGAGGGCGTGTTAGAGTTTGAATCCTTTGAGTTTCCCCTGTCCGCATAACATCAGATGTGGGCTATTTCAGAGCTCCAAGTGTTTGCACAACTGCCCTTTTCTCTCCCTCTTTCTTTTTTTGGTAGATGCATGTTGCTGTTTATGCTTGTGGATATAAATAAACAAAAGTATAAAAATTTCTTTTAAAGGGCTTAGGTGCCATATTTGGTTCACATATTTGATAAAAGGCATAGGTTTGTATCCTTTGAACAATATGTTTTTAGCAGGGCTTATGAAGTTGGGGTGGAGGGAGGTAGGGGGAGTTGCACAGTGGTATTTACTTTCTGAGTGTAGGGGAACACTAGGTTATTAATACAACCAGGAATTGATCCAATAATGTATGAAGGTAGCAACACTGGCATGTAGAAGTGCGTTTCATCTAGTCCTTTTGTTTACAGCAGTAGTGACATCTTAAACTGGAGAGGTTTTGGCAGGGGTTCCCAGGCACTAGGTGTTTCTTTATTTTGTTGTTATTTCTCCATTTGTTTTTAATGACAACCTCTGGCACTCTGACAGATGCCTTGCGTTTGCTACTACAGAGAGCAGGCGTGCCCCTCAGAAGCTTGGCAAGACAAGAAATTGGATCTGTGACAGGTGCTAGAGCAAAGGACATCGTATCTATACCAAGGTTATCTCTATAATATGATTCCCTTATAGAAGTAAAGCTTTGAAAAGATCACTTGCCTACATTTACCAAAGATGGCCATTTAAGAGTGTGCCTTAGGCTTCTGTCCTAAATAAACTAGTACTTGTGTCTTCTCGTGTCATTTTACATCTTCAACAACTTTTAAATTGGATCAAATCCATTTATCTTTTTTTACTTGCTTAGACTTTTTAGAAGAATGATTTTTCATTCTTCTCAGACAGCTCAGTTGGAAATGGACTTCAGAAGGATGATGGTCCTGCCAGTGATGGAGAAATATGAAGTGTCAGGGTCTGGTGATATATCTTCCAGTTAGTCCATCTTTCTCTGTGGGAAGCTGGCAAAAGGCCAATTGCAATAAGCTCTGAAATATTCTCCAGTGGGAGCCTGCAAGCTCCACTGGAGTCCACTGGAAGTTCCTATCCCCGAGAAGAGGCGCCAAGCTAGTGCAGCACGAGGAGTGGTTGAAAATCCATCATAAATTAAAATCCTATGTGTGTTCATAGATCTGTGGATGTGCCAAGTGATCACAAACATTTGAGAACAGAATTTGAAGTCAGTGAGAAAAGGGGACAGATTCTAGAAAGCTCATTTTGACATAAATCCATCAGTTCGTTTTCTATCTGCACCAGATCTAAGCCATTGTGAAATTCTGGTCTGCCAGCTGATCACCGCTAAACAGTCAGCAACAGCTTCTAGGGAGAGGCAACTGAAATTTTCTGTAGGTTTCACATCCCATAAACTTGCAAACTCTCTGGGGTTTGTCGTCAACCAACTTAGCATTCTAACTGCTGTGTGCATAAAGAAAGTCCCTATAAAATGAACCATATTTAGTAAACATTACTGAGGCACAACTGAAATCAAAACAAATCAACTTTTTTGTGGTTTAATAACATGCTACCTATACCCTTTCTAGTTTTTTTCTCCTTGATTGTAGGTGTTATCTGCTTCATTAATTTAAGTATTGTTATTGTATCAATCAAATACTTTGCCAATTTCCAATTGCCAGGCTGGGAGCTGAGCCACTAAGTTAGCTTGGCTAAGAAGCAGTTCAGGAAGGACAACTATTTGGGTATTAATTTGTTGTCCTAAAGGCCTTGATCATTTTAAAATTGACATGAGTTTCTTGTGTTTTTATTTGCCTTGGTACATTTTATTGGCCTTTAAATGGATCACTCTATTTACTGGCCTTCAAGTCCAATTTTTTACTAATAATTAATACATTAATAATATATACAAGCACTAATGCATTTCAGCAAATAAAAACTTCAGTGATGGTAGGGATATTTATTTTCAAGTGACCCAGCATTGTTTTGTATTTGTTTTAAATTAGAAAGAAATAAAGAACATTGGTAATAGTTGTGTACCTCAGCTGTGCAAATAAATGTGAGACCCACTGGATCAAGAATACGTAAAGACCCATACTTGATTTAGGTGCAGCTTGGAGTGATTTGCGGCCAGGTTGATGCCCTGTTGATGTATCACTGTAAAAAGTTTTTGGTTTCGTGGGTTTTTATTGTTTTTTGTTTATTTTTTTTAAACATTATTTTATCTTTCAATCAAAATAACACGATAGATGTTTCTCCTGATCAGGTTTAGCTAGGAGATACTGATAAAACCATTGTGCTGAGTTAAACCTAGTTGTTATTTGAAGGGGATGGTGGCTGGTTATGCTAATTGGGGCATTCATTTCTGGTCCTTGGTGGAGTGATTGAAACTCCCATATGCCAAAATAGGCAGTGAGAGGCATTTGAGGTGATCCACATGGATTGTTATGGTTTAAAGTGATAAGCAAGCTCTTTTATGTGGGTCTCTGAGATGTTCTAGTTTTCTCTTGAGCAGGAATTTACTTGCACGAACAATCACAGCAAATAAATGAAAGCATTTGGGAGATGCAGCAAAACATGTTTGTAGTCTTTGAGAAATCTCACTTGCATGAAGAGTGAAAAAACTCCAACCCTAAAAGTTAATTTTTCATGCAAGAGAATTGGTAAGGTTCATTTCAAGTTTCATCTCTCACATGTACCACTTTTTAGTACCACACAAAAACCATACCCAGTCCTAATTATTTACTGTAATAATTTGTATAATTAGGCCAGGCTTTTTACTGTTGCTGGTACAGTAACATTTAAGAACACTGAAATGTATTTTATCTAGAAAGGTGCTGACACATATGCAGGGGTTTTTAGCAGTTTATTGAGTCATAAGTGCAAGGTTAATTACACAATGAATCAACAAACAAACAGAAACTTCTGAAGTCAGTACATCCTTCTGGAAATATATAGCAAGGATAAAAATTAAAGACTCCTCTGTCTTAAGTATTTTTCAAGCAGTGAGAGAAGAGCACAGAAGAAATGCATCTTTAACGTCCTGTCCAGTTTCTGTTGTACCTCCTGTCTAGTCCAACAGGGTCTTCAAAAGAGCCTCGTGATATATTCATCCCAAACAAGCGCTCGTCGTACCCGTTAGCAATGAGAAGCATGTGAAAGCTTTCAGGGCAGGTTTACACCATTTCTCTTCAGGGGTTTTTTTGCTCGGGTGAAGAGCATTGGTTATTTAATGAACAGTTCAAAATTATTGGGAAAAAATTCTGAAGTAAAGAACAGCATGTTTTTGGTATCCCTTATGTATAGAGTGCTATCTACTTCGAATTCTCTGCATCCAGGATACTCGCATTGAATTAATCTCTGAGATAGGTATAACTGGAATAATAATAATATAGTTAGGGCGTACCTCAGAGGAAAAAGACCTCATCCTTGAAGCTGCCTGTATGGAACATAGTTCTGTATTTTGTAGAATAATAACACATGCTGCTGATAAGCAAAACTTTCCTAGATCAGTGGGATGGTTTTTTTATCATTTTCTGATAGGCACAGTCAATTTGTGTATCAGTGTTCATAGCTGATTGATAGCTTACTATAACATCTATACCAATGGAAATGCTTTTGCCTGTGGTGGCTTCTTCTTTATTGGATTTTTAAGTTACAAATTTAATACATCTCAGTTTTAATTAACAAAGCAAATGTAAGACTGAGTTATGGGTTTAAAGGCAAAATGTACAGGAACCTCGTGAGCAGAAGATACGATTTTCTTTTGTCAGCCTTGAGACGTATTTCATCTGATTATTCTTGTCTGGCAAGAAACATTTCATATGCTAGGAAGCGTTAATTAATCCTGAAAAGGAATCAAAATCACCAAAGAAAAATATTCCTAATTTTTTAATTATAGGTGGCTGTTTCATCATCATAAGGTTGTTCTCCTGTGTATTTGATGTGTAGCCATATTCTCCATCTTTTTGTAAATGAGTGCGCTGAGTCGCTTTATGTTTTTTTCTTACCTGAGATTTCTTTAAGACCCCTCCAAGTACCTATATGCCCTATGGTAGGTTTAAATTACAGTGTGGGTGCTACTGTGGCCTGCTGGCACTGCCCTTTTGAAGGATGCAAATTCAAGTCTCAACAGGGCTCAGTATGCTGAGAGTTAGATGCCGGTAAGAGCTGCCAGGACTTGTGATTTCTGTCTGCTCTGCCAGAGAGGTAAAATAGAGGATTTGGCTCCTGAGTAAGATGCAGTTACCAATATACTATGTGGTACAGGGAGAGCGGGCAATGTCCAGGGGAATTCAGCCTGCTGCAGTGTTCAGGTCCAGTAGAGCACATGCTGTACTTAGGAGAAGCAGCTGGTGTTTTAGTGGTTTCATTTCTCTGGTGAACCAGCTATCATTTCTGTGTCAAATTTAGGCACCTGTGAACAGAAAGTTCAGGTTCAGACTTGTTTGGACTTTAATTGCTTCTTCCATAACTATAGAAGCAGGTGAAGAAGAGCAAGCACAAGAAAGGCATCAGTACCTATGGCAGTGACCATTAGGTCCTGACGATGCTGACAGCGTACTCTTAGAGCTACTTGGAGCTGTATTTTGCATCCCAGACTAGTAAATGTGTGAATCCAGAGAGCTCAGAGTGCCTGCTGGAGCCCTGAGTACTTTGTCCCTCTTGTGACAAGTGCTGGCAGGCAGTCAAGGACATTTTCTCCTCTGTTCATGTTATGGGGAGGGGCAAGGTAGCTCAAGCTGAGCTGATATTCAGGCAGGTGGGGTACTTCACAGGGCTTGAGGAGGGAGAGGAGTCTGAGCTAAGCTTGCTTATCCAAACTCTTGCTCTCAACCAACTCTGCCTTCCTCAATGGTCCAACCTACCCCCTCAGAGACAGTCTCACACAAAGCAAGCTCATAGGATGGCAGTGGAGATGATGCTGTTACCCTCTTGCACATTCTCGGCTGGGATCTGCTTTGGTTGCGACTTGTGTGATGCTGCTGTGCTAGGCCTGAGCACAGAGCCTCATCATAATGTACTTCCTCTTGTTAAACCACGGTGTTTCCTTGGGAAAGGGGAGGAGGAATATTGCTTGTTGTTAGCAAAAGTTCCTTTAACTGTTCTTAGCAATCCTAAGCTCCCCTGGAAAGCACCTGGAAGCTTTTGAGTGAAACACAACCGAACATCTGAAAACCGCAGACCAGAGTTGGCAACACACGTGCACCCCATGCAGTGTCCCAGTGGGAATTTTGTTGAACCATTGAGTGGTGTTAAGTTAGAAGTGGGCTGAGACAGAGGACTGACAGTCGGTGGTGGGAAAACTTTGCACAACCAGAAGTGCCTTAAAAAGGCAAAAAAATTGCCCCAACCTTTCGGTCCATAATTACCAGTATGGTTTTAAGTGGTTATTGGTGCAGTTCACCTGAGAGTACCAGCTCTTTCCAAAATGCACATGTACCAGCAGTGTCATTTCCAGACATCAATCAGACATGCCTCTGCCTCTGCAAGTGGTACCTCTTACTCTGGTATATCATCAGAGGTTTGTACATGTTACACCTTTTAGGAATTTCCCCTCTTTTTATGTGCAAGGAGATGTTTTTTTTTCATGTACGGGCTGTGATATCTGCCAATGGTAGTGCCCAGAAAACCAAGTTCAAATTTTATGCTGTGCTTCGTGGAGCCTTTGTTACCTCCTTCCTCCCCTGCTGGGTTAACCCAGGGGCACAGGGGCTGGAGGTGTTCGTGCAAGCTGCTGTGTGGGTTCACCATCTGGCCTGTCGGTGGGGGTGGCCAGCAGTGCTGCACCACCATGCTGTGCCCCGGGCTGGGCTTCTGGTGGGATTTCTCCACAGGTGCTTGTGTCTGCAGAGATGGTGGGTGCTCAGGGGGTTATTTGCTTGTCCCTTCCTAGCAAAACACAGATGTTTCCATCTGACACATGGGTCATTCACAGGAACTTTTTTTAAGAATTTAATTTTAAATGGTGTTAAACAGGGGGGAAAGGAAGGACAAGATCCTTGTTATGTTAAAAAATGAAAGCCAGTGAATAACATGCTTAAAACCCTGGCACAGATTTTGCTCACACCATGGCACTCAGCCGAAATGCCTTTTCCTATCCCTTCCCTGCGAAGCACTTAGTGGAGTTACCTGCCTTGCTCTGTCCTCACCTGATGTGCTCCACAGCACAAGGATTCCCCAAATTACCGTGGGGCCCCTTGCCCTGCAGGACTGGGTATCTTCATTTGAGCTTGTGATGGGAAAATTATGTCTTTTGATAGGGTAGGTGAGACATCAGTGATGGCGTTTAACAAACTGCCTCTCTTCTCTGCGGGCGAGACTACTAGGCCTTTGCTGTCTTCTGCATCTCAGAGAACAGGCAGAAATGGACAGGGTGACACAGGGGAGGGTGCTTTGGCAGCAGCTCCCCATGTGGGTGCCAGGTGTTCCGCAGCAGAGGCTGTGGTGGGGCCGGGAAAGGAAGACTGCTTCCCTGTGACACTCTGGGGCCAGCATGGCCCTGGCTGAGACCCCCCAGTGTGTGTGCCCGTGTGCTTTTGGAGGGCAGGGTGGGCCGGACAGGGAGGCTGTGAGTGAGCCCCAAAGCCAGGAGAAGACCCTGGAGAAGAGCAGAAGGATGGCATTTGGGGTGGGAAAGATTTTCCTACGTATGTAGGGAAACTCCAGGATGCAGCCTGTAGTAGCAATCGGTTTGTCAGACCTGTAGAGGTAGGGACTGAAAGAGAAGGCCTTCTTCACTGGGAGGCAGCCTGTAACGAGGTGTGGAGAGGGTGGTTTGGGAGCCGTTTTATTTTCCTCTCCCATCACTGTGTCCATGGAATTGGTTAGTTGCTTTGAGCATCCACCCAGGCACTTGGTGTGTACGGAGCTCTGTCTGGGAGACTGGATAGTTAAGTTTGACAGGCTTTTTATTCTCTCTTTTTTTTTGCTTTTAAACATTTATATCATAACTCATTACCTTCTCTTGGCTGTAATTAGAAAATTGGTGGAATTAAGAACCATTAAATTCATTGAGATTTCACCCTTGGGAATTTGCCCAGAGGCACACAGCTTACAGGCCTTCACAAGGCTTGACTTTCCTGGAGTCATCTCCCCCTCCCCTGCTGCATCCAAGCCTCTGTAAAAAGGAACCATCTTTTCAATTTTGTTAATTAATTGCTCTTGCCAACCAACAGATGTTCTGTAGCCTTTGAAGACCAAGAATATCCAGGTATATAACTTTTGCAGCCTTACACTGACTGCCTATGCAATTTGAGCAAGAACCTCTGAAGCTCAAGGGAAAGGCAAGCTATTACAGCCAAATAAAGAGCGATAGTAACTCAGAAGACTATAGTTTCCCCCCTATATTTGATTGGATTAATATTTCCCCCTACAAATGTCTCTTTATCTACATTTATTCAGTTCTAGGGCACAGCAGTCAGTGAACTGAGAAAAAAAAATATTCAGGACATCTCTTACAATTATTTATTTATTTATAAGTTGTGTCTGAGATTCATTGGCCTTAAAAGGCAATGGTAAGAAAAGCTGGAAAGCTAACCACGGGCAATGCAGAGGCAGAGATTCAGGCTTGAACCCTACTGAGCTGAGCCCTGAGGCTGGGAGAACAGCTGCTTTGTTTCACCCTCAGCAACTCTGTTCACAGTCCGTGGTCTGTTCGTGTGCTCTTCCTTTCTTGTGTGGGGTTATTTGGGAAGTTTTTGGCAAAACATTACTAAGACTTGTTCTTAATGGTAAGGATAGCAGTTAGTACGACAGAATTGGTGGGTCGGGGCACTTCCTCTTCTGTCTTGTTGTCTGCACTATTAAAAATGGTCTCACTGAAATAAATACCATCAATCAGTGCCAGCTGCAGTTTAGCTGGAGTGTAGACAAGGACAAACTGTGTGCTTCTGCTGCCTGCAGACAGAAACTGTTTGGACTAGTTTAACTGTAGAGTGGTAAACACTGGAAGCAAACCGATCCTTCTTCTAGGAAGAAAGCGTCTTCTGCTATCCAATATGACAAGGAGAGCAACCCTTGCTCCTGCTAAGGTTGCATGGGTACGGAGCAGAAATGAGTTAGAAAAGGAACTGTCCACCATGTGATAAGCCACTACTGGGAGCCAAGTATGTCCTTTGTTAATGGAGGCATAGATCTCACTGCAGTTTTACTTCCATGTCACTCCGGGCCACGGCGTCACTCTTGATCTACTGCATCGTAACTGAAAGCAACTTGGGTTCAATGCAATTCATCTGCTGCAAAAAGAAAGAGGTGTGTTGGGAGAATGTTTGCAACTGTGCTGGTTACAGTCAAAATATTGATGGGAGAAAAGAAGAGGACGTTTTCATTGTGGCTTTTGAAAAGCTAAATGTGTAGGATGAGGCATTTTTAAAATTAGGATTGGTGGGAGATGAGAAGGGCTTGTATTTAAAAGCAGGCAGAACAAGTGGAGAACACTGGAGATCAGAGATGGTAGTCTTAACAAAAGTGAATGTACTAACTCTGAACTATCTTTTGTACTTAGGACCTTGTCACCCATTGCTTTTGCCTCCACTCTCCAAAGTGGTTACTTTGGCATGAATTCACATGTGCTTATTTGCCTCATCTAAACATTTGGTTTGAGGTTAATACGTCAAGGAAAAATGGCCTGAATTCTGGGTATTTTTTACGTAACAACCACGATTTAGTTGTTGCCACTGTTTCACTGCTACCTTATAATAGTCGCATAGAAGATAGGCATAACGAAGGTCAACGAGGATGTGGTCAAACATGGTGATCACAAGAGGCATTTGAGCTTTGGGGAGAGAAAACAGGCAGAACCCATTGGCTGTGTTTCCAGAGGGTCAGCAGCATGGACAGGTTCCCTGACATCCCATCAGATTTGAAACCTGAATTAAATACACATACAAATGCAAGAAGCAGGACTGACGGCGACCTCTTAGCAATTATAGCAGTTAAAGGGGAAAAAATATGAGTTGGGATACTTGAGGCTCAGACCTTATCAACCTCATTATCTTACAAAGAAGGTCTTACTGATTGCTGCGATTAACATGCATATTCCTCAGTTTACAGACCTTCTTGTGGCCATCTGGCTGTCCCCAGCCACAGGACTGTGAGGGCAAGTCAATCCAAGGTCCTTACAGCTTGTAGGAGCCAAAGAAGAGTCACTTCGCAGTCCCCTGTGTGGGAGGAGGATTGTCAGCATGTCATTTGCACAGTTTCAGTACAGGAGAGCCAGGGAAAGGCACAGGCACTTCCCACCTCAGACAAATTTCAATTAAAATTCCTCTTCAAGGAGTTGACACCGTATCTCAGGAGAGGTTAACAACGTGGCATAGATATGTGAGAGTGTACTTGAACAGATCCCATATAGAAATTTTAAGCTCAGCGGACACAGACTCCTCTTTCGAGCCCAGAAAAGAGATTAGTTAGGTTATGCAATTGCTGGAGCTGGCATAAAACCAGCTGCATGCCAATTACCAGCCCATATGCAAATGATTGTACTGAAACTCAGGATGCAGCTGGACATGGATCTGGGCACCCTTCCAGGATTATTCCAAGCCACATTATGACAGTTTTGAATGAGAAGAGCTCTATCGAGCCAGTAATTTTTTACAGCCTTTCAGAAAATGGAGGAAATTACCACTACATCCAGATCTTAACTATTTTTTTTTGATGGGAGAAGGAATTTCTGCATGTTGATGCCAATCAGGATGTACTTGAGGCACTTATGCTCCAAGACAGAAGGCCATCAGTCTGTTTGCCAAGTGTGCGGCCTGAGTGCCAGATGTGCTCGGGATAGAAAGCAGGCTTCTTGAATTTGTCAGTGGTTGTATGAAAAGAATTGAAAAATATACTACCAGATAATGCCAAAGTTGAAGCTCCTGGGGATGCTGCAGGGAAACCCTGCTGCATTCAGATGCCCTGGCCTTACCAAGGTTTCTCTTCCTACTGCTGCTTGACTGCTGCATGAAAAGCCTGCTTGGAAAGGGTGCGGCAGCAATGGCAAATAAACTGCCCTGCAAGATTTACTCACAAGATGCCTGTTATAAAGAGCTGATGCCAGGAGAACAGGGACACGCAGTAGTCTTGCAGTTACATATCTCAGCAGATGGAAAAGATAAATTGAGAGCTGCCACCAGCAGACAAGAAACTTTACAGGTTTGGTCAAAATATTATATAGCAAATGTCCAGACAAGGAGAGGCATTTAAAATGCTTGTCTGTCTTGGCAACATGGAAGTGAATCAGTCAAAGTATGTAGGCCTCATTCTCGGTGGAGGAGTGATAAGAACATCCTATGAGGCGACAACTTCTTAAAAAGTTTAGAGGAAAAAAATAAAAATAAGTATTCCTATGCTATTTCTCAAATTTTGCCCATAGATGATATGAAATGTAAGGTAGTCTTCAGTGAAGAGCTGGTTTCATTAAGGGTTCAGCTTGGCTTAATGGACCTCATACCTATTAGGTGTCTCTGAGCACCAGCTTCCACTTTTTCTGGCCTAGAATAGGATCCTCTCTCCACTGCTGCCCCATGTTTTTTCAGACTCCCTGGATTGTTGGCTGCCTGCCCTTGAGACCAGGGCAGGAAGGGAGTGGGATGAGTCCCTGTTGGAGCAGTGGGACAGTCAGGTTTAGGTCCCAGTATCGTATGCTAGGACTCTGAACTAGCAGAACATCGGATTATAGGCAAAGGAGGATGGTTGAAGGATCAGCCTGCAATCTTAACCCCAGGAAGGCTTGACTGGTGGTTCTCCATAGTGTTTGTGGGTGAATCTGCAGAATGGAAACATCCTGGAGACCCTAGGAAGCCACTCATGCTGCTGTAGGGCTGGCAAATAAACACAGTACTCCTCATAAGCCAATACCATTCATCTGGAGAAACGCTCCAATCACAGCGAAAGTTCTGCAGAAGTTATGAAGAAAAATGAATGTGAAACCATCATAGTGATCCAGAAGGGGTGGCTTTGTTGTACATCGTTGCTGCACCTTTGCAGAGGCACATCAGTGAGACAGATGATGGAGTTGTTGCAGCTATAGGGCATAGGTAGCATCTCAAGAGGGTAGAAGTGACACTGAGATCCATTCAGTCTTTGCTGAACAAATTTGGAGGATGCCTGACAGAAAGCAAAAACTGTGCCATGATTAGAGCAAATGCTGATAAAACTGGTTTGGGTTATTGCACCTGATTATGTCCCACAGGATGCTCACCGTTAAAGATGACCAGACAGCAGAAATGAATTCCAGTACCAGGGTATCCATTAGAGCCTCTAGGCTTTCTGGAGCCCGCTGGGACACCAGGGAGACTTTGCCGTGTTGATGCACCCAGTGTGCTGCATATCATCTCTCCTTCTGCACCTTCTGCTGGCCTTCTGCTGAAGAATAAGAACAGGGCAGAAGAGAGATGGTTTATTTCAGATTCAGCAGGTTTTAGTAACTTTGGAATAATCAGATGACCGCTGTGTATCCTTGCTGAAATCCATACTCAGAGTTATGGGGTTTGGAACAACTGAAAGGTAAGCGCTGCCAAGTACTGGTTTGTTGTCAGGGGCCTCACTGAAGAGGCACATACCAGCACACTGCAGAGACTGCTCACCTCTTCCTGAGTGCATGCTTGCTGCTAACCGGGACGCGGATATCCCCATCAGGTAGTGCTGTGCTATCTGAATGTTAAGTTGTGGCTCCTGTGAATGAAATGACTGCTCATTTCTGGCTGTTGGCATATTGCTGCTCTTACTGAGCTCAAGAGTGTGCCTTCTGGGGTGAGCTAGTGATGTGTCATGCTCTTCATCGACAGTAATTTGAAACTCATCACTGATTCATTACAGTGACTTAAATGAATACAATTTTCTTTTTGCTAACAAAAATCAAAAGATCAAAGGGCAACAGTTCTCTCATGCTAAAATCTGTAATGGTTCTTAGTCCAGATGTTCCTTTTGTATGAAATGGGGGACAGTGATGGTGACACAGTATTTCAAATACTGTAACATTTTTTTATACATGCACGTGATGTGCTTTTAAATATATGTTATCTTCCAGATGGGTGTTTTACATCACCAAATGTTTATCAGTAAATAAAAGTTTTAAATGACATATGCTTTTATAAATATGGAGAGAATGGATTACTTAGGGAGTGTTGTAAGTACTGTGGTAGTAGATGATTAATAATTGCAGAAGGACAAAATAATTTGGAGTGGAAGGGATATTTGGGTTCGTCTGGTCCAGTCTTCTGCTCAGAGCAGGATTAACTTCAGACAAGATTCAGGTTGTTTGTTGTTTCTGAAAATCTCTAGAGATGGAGATAGCACCACTTCTGTGGTCAGTCTGCTCCTGGGCTTTACCCGCTTGCCATGAGGAATATTTTTCTGATTGCAGCTTGTGCTTGTTGCTTCTTGTTCTTAAGTTTCTGAGAGGAGTCTGGCTCTGTGTTCCCCCATAGCTTTCCTGTAGGTAAAGGCAGGCTGCAGTTAGTGTCCCCCCTCCTCAGTCCTCTCTTCTTCAGGCTAGATGAGCCCAGGTCTTCTCACCTCTTCTCCTGTGGCAAGTCCTCCAGACTCTAACCACCACAGTGGTCCTTCCCTGGACTCTCTTGTAGTTTGGCAATAACTGTGTTGCACTGGGGTGCCCAAAATAGACCCAGTGCTTCAGATGCACCCTCACAAGTGCCCAGCACATGGGCATCATCACTTCCCTCACCTGCTGGCTCTGCTTCTGCAGCCCACTGTGTGATCACCCTTCATCACTGTTCAGGTGTACTGCAGACTCATGTCCATCTTACCACCCACAAGGACCGCCAGGCCCTTTTCTGCCTCTCTCTCTGATTTGGAGAATCCCACAGAAAGCTCATGTGGATTGTTGCAATGTTATGTTTTATATCTGTTGATCTACCTGTCACACACTCACAGTACACACACACCCCCACACCCAAATTATATTAGGAAAACAGTAAATGAAGCACCTGGCTGCTAACATCAGGATAAGAATTTGACTGGACAAAGTGGTGAGTCAATTAGCATCTCCCTCTGAAAATAAATGTCCCTCTAACAGAATCAGCATATTACATGAAAGCTTCTCACTTGCCAAGTCAACAGCGTCAAAGAGTTTTCAAAAGCTAGTGATGGGAAAAGAAGCAAGTGAAGTGGGTAACATTGTAAACAGCTTCTGCTGCTTCTGTAGTTAACATCTGCAAAGGAAATGGCAGAGCTAAGGCTGGTCATACAGCTTTATGTCTACCTGGTTGTTAATTAACGTCAAGGACATGTGATACTGGTGGCAGGTATGTGGTTAATGAAAGTAGTGTCAGCTGGAATCAGTACATCTTTTTATTCTCTGTTGTTGAACCAAAGTAATCATTACAGGAGCAGGAAACCTCCACAATGGAGGGGAAGGAGATGACTTAAATGTAAAGCTGGGCCTAAACACTTCTGAGAATCAAGATCCAAGTAGGCAGAAGCTGCTGTGATCACTGCAAGGTGGAGTGAATTAAGCAGCCACTAGGACAAGTGAATCTAGCTGGATTATGGAGAGAGAGCATTTCCTTTAGCACAAGCCAAGTGTGTTGAATAAAGAAAAAACTTAAATACTTAAGAACAGGGATGTTTCCTGTGAAAATCAACACATCTTTAAAATAGAGTTTATACCCAACTGTTTTCTTCCCTTTTGGATGGGTGAGGATTTTGTGTGTTACTTGATACAGCTGTTTCTACTCTCTTCCGTAGTATTTTGGGTTACTTTCTCCATGCAGTGAACCCTTTGGGGCCATGTGGCCGCATTTTATGTGCCCAGTGGTCTTGGTAATGGCTCAGGGCGCAAGGTGAAATGTGGCCCATTAGCCTGACACAGACTTGCACGCTGACTTGTGCTTCCTCGAGAATATGGTAGTCGTGGAATGTATATTTTAACTCTGATGTGTTTACTGCAAGGGGCTGGGATAATTTGTAGTGTTGTTTCCTTTTCCATAGTAACCAGCTAAATGATTTGGCATCTTAATTTTAATAAGGCTGTGAGAAGGAAAAATTAAAGGCATGCACAGAAGAGGAATAATCTGAGCAGATAGAAATGTTGTCTTTGAGTTGGCTTAATATGGCGTAGCCTGTTCATGAAACAGCCATTCCCTTTGGGGAGATTGCTAAAGGAAGAGCTGACCAGAGCCTGTTGTCCTGTAATGAAGTAGCTAAATGACTCACGAGGACCCTATGAGCCTATCATCACACACATTTACAGTGAAATGGTGAAAAGGGTACCCCATCAAACTCAGTGAAAGGTAATCAAATGACTCCATTTTTATTTAAGCAGCGAAATAGGTAGCTAGATTTGGAAGATTTATGCTCAGGTACTACAATCCAGTGTTCTTAGTTACTGAGCAGTTGGAAGAACAGACCCACAGGCTGCACATAACGCTGATTGCTTTTGATAGAAACAAAGAGTATCTTGCTGTTACCATCAAGCCTTGAAACTGACTTCCAGCTAATGACCCAAATAATCTTTACTTGAAATTGTATAATTGAGATCGAAGGCTGTCTGGGGCTTCTAGCTGGTACACAGATTCCACATCCATGAGCTTTTGAGTATGGTCATTGAGCTGAAATAGAGAAGGTTAAAACTCTCATTTTCATTACCGAGCTCCCCCCATCTCCCAGTACAAATGTGACATTTCAATTTTGCACAGTCCGACTCTTCTTAAATCATCTGTATAAAAACTTCAGATCTTGATTGATGATGAATGAGCTGTTGTCTCCTAAAGCACCTAGTTCTCATTACCCTTTAAGACATAGCTTATTAATGATGGACCTGAAATGCTTTCCCAGTGGGTCATCAGCAATCAGCTGTGCTAAGATTGCAGAAGACTTGGTCTGGCATGAAGTTTCCAGGCCAAATCTGTTTTTGGATAATGCATTCAGCATCTTGGGTGAAATGTGGCTGTTTTGAGAGTGATATGGTATCTGACAGCAGATCCCCATAACCTGGGTGATGACGATGAGGATGCAGCACTGTCAGCATGCAAAGATGCTTAAGCTCTAATGGAAATTGACCTTGGAAATAAAGGTATCATCAACATGCATTATATAATACCTATGTGCAGAGTATACCAGTATATGGTGTAGTGGAAAAGACAGCTGTTTCCTTAGCAGGCAATCAGCTTGGAAGGTGTAAGGTATCTTCTGTTTTACTTTACAAGTGGTTACAGTAAACATGCCCAACAGATTTTCCTAATTAACTCCTTCCCCTTTCTCTACACCCTTTAGAACTAGTTTGTTTTCCCTCTCACTATGCCTTCATCATGTCAGCTGGTTTCATTGCACCAGAGACGAGCTTTTAATTTGCAAACTTGAGTAGTAATAGCAATTGTATAACCGATTTTGTAACAATTTTAGAACCAGATTCTACTGCTGCGTAGGTGCCTACAGCCACCACTGCATATCAACACATGAGTTGCTTGCACTCCAGGATATGTTGCAGGAAGTGAACATGTTTTGCCAGTTTAATCCACGTTAGAAATTAGATAGCAGACCGTGAGGGATTACGCTGTACACAAGAAAAATTCAGCTGAAGAAAATGCCCTTTTAACAGATGGATGAGGAATAGTTATTTCCACCTCTGGTCTAAACAGACAACACAGTTGCAGAGCTAGTGTCTATTTGCCTTACTTACAGTGATCTGAAGCTTCTGGTGGCTGGTAATGCATTTTCACTCACTCCAGTCAAACTCATTCAATTAGAATAGATGTTACGAATTTCAGCCTTATTTTAACTTAGTAGACTTAAGTATAAATTGTGTGTGATGTACCTATCTCTGTTCCATGGCACTTTAGGGAAAGTGTAAGGTACTTGGGTCTCATGGTTGCCAGAGACCTGTATGTTTCCGTTTTTCCTATTAGTATTGTAACTATTGTGTAGTATGTTACCAAAGTTATACGATAGTAGTTCTGCTTCATCAATGGGCTAAATAAAGCAAGAAAATAACAGATATAACAGATAATACATTTCTGATTTAGCTTCCTGAATAAATAACCATTTAATAGGTTTTTAATAATATGCAGCTCTTAAGTTCCCCACAATCATTTGGCAGCAATAAGCCAAATAATGATGGAAGTCAGTGGCAAGTGCACTTGCTGATTTATTTTCATATAGCTTTGGTTACAGAATTATACTGCCTTTAAGCCAGTAAAGTAGCTCTAGTAAGGAAGATGATAAAATTTTGCATTCACTTCAGAATCAAGTGGCAAAAGACCTTGGAGATACTGCTTAGCTCAGAATGCTGGCTGTAGCCCTGGTACCAAAGTGGAAAATTGTGGTGGTACTCTTAAGTGTGGTCATTGGTACCTTATAGGAAGGCATCTGAAATTGTCTGACACCTTTAGGAACTCTTTTCCCAATGAAGGCTAGTGGGACTTGTGCTTCAAAATACCCTTTTGTAGCTCAGTGTCTCTGAGCAGTGTAGAAGTCAAAGGGTAATGTTTGCTGCCAGTTTGGCGTGGTAGGTGTTTCAGGCAGCAGTGTTGTTCATATCCTAACAATTTTACACTGCCACAAAAAATTGGTTTAGAAGACAAAAATGCTCTCCCCAAAATGGTATTTAAAATGTGATCCTCTGTGAGCAGTCCTTTTTAGTGCTGCTTTGGCAGGAACTAGCTTTTTTCTTCACAGTAGAAATCACAAAGTTCACTAGGGGACTCATGGTCTTTCCTGCTCCAGCCTCAGAAAGAGTTCAGCAAAGAGGCATCTCAGGTCTTGCACACAGGAGAAGAAACCTTTTTTTTGCCTCGTTTCGTTTGCTAGCTCGTCTGCATAGGCAGAGACGCCTGCCTTTCTCCTCCTGTTTATTGTTTAACTTTATCTCTCGCTCTCAGTGTTGTAAATTAAAATGAGATGACGACTTTATGATGATGAGTTCATTATACAGTAACTCCGTTGTATATTGATTACATTTGTGCTTCATTTGCTTAACATGTAACAGGGTTTATTAGGTCTTTCCAGGCATTGTTCTTGGTAAGAGAGGGCAGAGAAGTGCAAAATGCATTTGTGTTTGTCAGTGAAGCCAATGCATCTGTGCTGATTTATACATGCCGAGGACAACTCAGTGTAAAGAAAAGCAGAATAGCGGGTTGGAACAGGAAGGTAGAAAGGAAATGAATCTGGATCCCATAGAGGAGGAGAAGAGCACAAATACGTTAAAAGATGGAAATAATCTTGGAACTCAGAGCCCATCTTTGATATTATTACTCAGGTTCATTAGCACCTCACCATGTGAATAGACCTTTAAACTTTAGGCCTGTCACCTCTGAAAAATGTTACAGTGCAGGGCAAATAAAGATACTGCATCACATTTTTGGGGAAGGGCAGCAGGAACAACACTTTTTACTCAGTGATTAGGGAAGTCAGAGAGTTTTCCATGTTTGCTGTTAGTTAATCACAGGGAAAGCTGTCAGCTTTACTTACAGTATAGAGGGAACACTTTCCAGTTACTTTCATGCTGAAAAAAGTCTTTCTTCACAAATTGAAACTATTAGAATTACTTTTAGAGTGAGGTGCTGTCTGCTATACAATAACGTGTCCAAGTTCCTAGCAGAAAAGAAAATTTGATAGGTATTGTCATGAGTGAATGCTCTAAAAACGGGAAATTATGCCAGTGGCAGGTGTTCAGATACAACTGGTAGTGACACTATTCGGAATCATGTGCAAATACTTTAAGAAGCTATGAATGTAGATTTTACAGTTTTTCATAGCTTGATAGATATTATTTTTAATCAAAATCTGGGCCATAATGGGATAGGTAGTCCTGTATAGCTGGGTCAACACAGAGAAATCACTGCTAGTCCTGTTTTCAGGTGTCCTTCTAAGTCCCACTTTTTCCCCAGAGCAGAATTGCTGACAGATGCTGTATGGTTTTTTTTCAGGGATCATAAGAATATCATACAGACAGATCATTGCTATATCTCTAATCTAGACTCTTTTCTGTATAAGATTATGATTATTATTGTTTTCATTTTTAAGCCTCTTTTCAATGAAAAGCCAAGCTTTTAAACCAGAGGTTTCTAAGAAATAGTAATGCTCTGAACTGATTAATATGGTGGAAGGATGTATTTACAGATGAACCTTTATTTAATACATGTTTTTCTTGGGAGCTACCTCCCCTACATGCTGTGGCCTGTAAACCCTGGGGGTTTTTTTTAGAAATATGCAGTAATTTCTACCTTGTTGTTTGTCAACATAAACATTCTTGCTACAGCTTTTAAAGATTTTCTTGGGAGATGGAGACTATCAGAAAACCTTAATCACTGCTGCCATAGTCAGGATTTACTCTTAATGTCTCTGTGAAAAGTGTGAAGCTTAAGGCTGAGGTGTGAAGCACCACTTAATGTCATTCTAAGGTGCCATTAGTAACTAACCTTCAACCTTTCTTCGCTGAGGTTTGAATCTCTGACACTAAGAGGTGCAGAAGGTTTTAGCTGCATCGTTTCTGTTAACTTTAATGAAAGTCATATGGATTGTCCTGTGCTTTGAAAATGTGAGAGCCAGGTTAAGTAGAGAAATTGTGAATCTGAGCAAGAGTTTAGAGGGCAAAATAACCAAGTTATTGCTCCAGAGGAAACCCTGGTGCTACAACCAACAGCTGTAAGATCATTTTCATGTTGAGATTTGAGAAGTCTTTAGAGACAGGGCAACAAGCCATTTTTTTAAAAACACTGATATAAACATGAAAATTTAAAAACAAATACAAAAAACTACTTTCATCTGCTCAGAAACAGTCTCCTTTCAATGCAAAGCTTCCAGCAAGGCATGTTAATGGTAGTTTTGGATCATAGTATTTGAGAATTGGATCATAGATACTTGGGTATTTTGGGTCATGATACAACAGCAACACAGCCTGATCAGAAAACACGCTTTTCCAGACATCGTGATGACTGGACCCTTCTCATGTACTGTAGTCTCAGAAAATTCCTACCCCAGTGGAGCACGTTAGTTTATTGTATATTTTAAGCATTCATGTGTATTAATGAAATACATCATCGTGTGGTTGATTGTGTTTTTAAAGTCATTTAAGTCTTGAAGGATATTTTACCCACAAATAACAGTACTGTTCCATACTTGGTTGCACTGGAACAACAGGTAAACCCAGTAACTTCATCTAGTTGCTGTGTGGCTGTTTCCATCAGGTTTCTTCTGCATATAAATAAATAGTTCCTGTTTACAAATACTGTAAGCTACTTGCCCTCCGGTTTTCAGAGTATTAAGTGAGATCAAATGAGAATTTTTTGCATTTAAATTTCATGCCCTCTCACACCAGTACACAAAGCAGCAGTAGATGTAATCAGCCGTATATTTAAAGTCTTACAAGTATGTTCTCTTGTTGTTTTATGCAGAAATACTGAATGGAGGGGTGTATGTTGGCCAGAACAAATTCCTTTGCTTCGCAGACACCATTCATTGGCAGGATATCGTGCGTAACCCCTGGGCCTCCAACTTCACTTTGGTTCCAACGAATGGCAGCTCAGGATGTAAGTACTGGTTTTATTCTTAGGCTTGTCATCTGCTCAGCATGCAGCAGTATAAATGCAACCACAAGTTTTCCCTGATCCTCTGTTATGGAGAATTGTGTTTGTAAATTTTCCCTGCATTCGTCACTGCATCTTCAAAGTTTGTACGCTGCTTGTAGAAATACTTAGTCTAGTTTAAAAACACCTTTTCTACACAGAGCATTTGTGAACATCACACATTTTCTGAATTTTCTCTCAACTGTTTTCTCTCTTCTGCGTATTCTTTTTTCTATTTATTGCTAAAGCCACTGTGCTGCTGTGGAAGCGCAGACGTTACTGTTTGCTTTGCATTTGTTCCTGCTGCTCAGGCTGGTCCTTGAGTCACAGTGGTCTGTCTGCGGCATCATAATTAGCTGCTGCCGTAATTATGGTACAAGCTCATGGATATTCTGACTTTAAATGACAAATGAATCTCAAAGAAAAAGTTATCCTGTTGTCTTGTGTGTATCTGTGAAGGAAGAGAATTTGCAGAGGGTGGGGAGCTCTTCACAATATAGCTAATATTTCTCTGTTTTCAATATGTTCTATTTTAATGCTCTTGACTTCAAACTTGGAGTATCTGTGTACTTTGATTAATCTGATCCATTTCTTTATTTCCCTTCCCTAGAGTTACTCACCTTCAGTAGTATTTTCATGATTCTTGCAGCAATAATGGTTTCTACTGGATGGTAGTGACAGTGATATAAGGCGTTTAGGCAAGATATTCTGTAATACAGTAAAATGCATTCAAATCTAATACTATGCTATTAAACAGTAACCTCAAGATGTATCAACATCAAAATTCAGGTACAGGCTCGGAAGAAGTTTATATCTGACGTCAGAAGTGACCCCATAGCAGACTTAGTGTTCTAACATTGCAGATACAGGGATGTTCTGGATTGCTTACAGTATCTTAAGTTGTCCCTCAAGGATATATGAAATGACTGATCACCTCTTTAGCTACCACTACAGCCAAGAAACAACCTCAGTTCTTCAGTTGTATGTTGGGAATTCAGGTGGGGGAAAAGATAGATCCTGTGTAAAGACCGTTTGATGACTTCCCATAATTTCTAAGCAGCAGCTTGTTTTTAACCAAGTACTTTGTGGTATTTTATATATGGATTTTATATAAGGCTGACCTGCTTTTGTATACCTCACCTGCTACCCTGAAAACCAGAGCACAGCTACCTGAGATACAGCTTCCTCCAGGAGTCTGCCAAACTCTGCTGCTCCTCGATCTCTGGGCTCTGGAGCTGAAGTTCATCTCTTCTGCCTGGAAACCTGATATAGCTGTAATGCAGCCAATTGTCTTATTTGCATATTAAAAAGCCTCATCCCTGCTGATGATCAGTTCTGAGCAGAACTGATAAAACCTTTGAAGGTTAGGGAATGCCTGTACCCCTTTATGAGTCATTACTTCAACAAGCAAAAGATTCAGTTGTTACTTTGTTTTGTTCAGTTATTGGGTTTTCTTTTAACCTTTGCCAGTTCTTCAAGACACCTTGTTGCTTCTGCAACACCAAGGTAATAAGCTCTTTTAGAAAAGCAACTAACATGAATACTAACTATCTTTCTGAGCTAATGAAAGTTTTAGTGGTGACTCCAGAGGAATCAGAACAAGATCTGTGCAGAGTACTTTGGAATCACACCCTGAAAGTAAAGGAAAATATTAGCTCCCACAGCAAGATGAAAGAATGCATGTACTTAAGCTCAGTTTTTTAAAAAGATTTTTCATTCCTTTTGAGTTGTTTTGAAACATAGAGAAGGAACAATTTGTGCTTAATCAGGCTGAGAAGCAGCATTATTTCAAAGTTGATTGAGAGCTATGTACCAAGGCAGCTTCGTTAAGATAGCCACCAAAATTTTACTGTATTTTTCCTTACTTGGGATGGAGAAGAGTATTTAATTAAATAAACAAGTTGTCTTCTCCATGAGACTGGATTCCATATCAGTACTATTCACGAGTCCTGTAAATTTGATTAAATTAGCTAATACAAACCATTTCTGTATTCACAACTTACATAGGTGAAAATCTAAACCCCGTTATCCAGAAAGCCAACAAATGGCTAAAATGGTTTTAACAAGGGTTTTCAGGCTTTGGGAAACAAAGAATTCAGATAGAGAAATCACAGTTTAAAATAGCCTAAAATTAAATAGCTGTCCATCTGTGTTTGAGCACATGTATTACACACACATGCACACACATAGGTGTGTATATATATATATTTATATATAATCATAGAATGGTTTGGGTTGGAAGGGACCTTAAAGATCATCTAGCTCCAACCTCCTGCCATGGGTAGGGAACCTTCCATTAGACCAGGTTGCTGAAAGCCCCGTCCAACCTGGCCTTGAACACTGCCAGGGATGGGGCAGCCACAGCTGCTCTGGGCAGCCTGGGCCAGTGCCTCACCACCCTCACACAGTAAAGAATGTCTTCCTAATATCTAAGTCTACTCTCTTTCAGCTTAAAACCATTGCCCCTTGTCCTGTCACTACATGCCCTTGTAAAAGGTCCATCGCCAGCTTTCTTGTAGGCCCCCTTTTGCGACGAGCGAGGGGAAGCAAGCAGCCGACTCAATGTGAGTGATAAAGCAAGCTCCGATTTATTACGGCGCAATTATGATATTTATACATTTCCAGTTAATTATGCCTACTAGTCATTTGTTGATAGGCTAAGCCCTAACGGTTACGTCTTCGTACGGCCTCCTACTTGCGGTTTCTGCGGTTAACTTGTCACGTAGCTCGGCTCCGTGTTCTACGTGACTTCCTCAGAGTTAGTTGCAACATCTTCTGCAAGCTCAGCATCGACCTTTTCCTTATCTTCCTTGTCCATTGTCCATTCTTACAAGCTCAGCAAATTTTTCTCTGCGGCCTAGTCTGGTTCACTCCAAACTCATGTCAAGTGCTGTGTCGCACAGTCCTTCCATGGATCCGTGGCCGTTTTCTCTCATCCATTCTGCAACAATTCCCCCTTTTTCTTTTTGGACAAGGAAAGATTGAGTAACACGCTCAAACAATCTTCGGATACAAGAAAGAATACAAGGTAGCAAAAGCAATAACAAAACAATAAACAGCAATACAGATAAACCCTGTTTTAACAAGTCTCTTAACCATCCATTTATGCCCAAAGAAGCAAGCCAAGAATCTATGCCTGATGAACCTTCTTTGACATGATGCATACGATTTCTTAACTCCTCCAGCTGTCGATGAATACTTTGTGAATGATCAGAAAGATTTAGGCAACACATGCCTTCAAAATCCTGACATCCATGCCCATTTGCCAAAAGCAAAAAATCTATAGCAGCTCTATTTTGCAAAACTGCATGGCGTAAGCTATCAACATCAGTGGCAAGACCTGATAAAATGTCTGTCGTAGAATTAAATTGTTTCACTGCCCAACAAGCTAGAGTCTTTATTTTAGCCCAATTCGCAGCTGCTGCGCCACCGGGAAGAAAAAATGAAAGAGCTACAGTTCCAGCCACTGTACCAAGATTTACATTATCATTACAATCTGGCTTTAAATCATTAAGACTGCGTTTTGCTCTACTCTCATTCACCTGTCTTACCAAGTCACGCATGGCAGGTGCAAACATGGTTAGCTTGCCAATATAACAGGGTCCTCCCACAGGACGAAATGGTATGGCAGGCCACGCCCTGTCTCCACATATTAGAAAATATCCTTCTGGTAATAATTTTGCTGTAACACTTTCCACATCAAATTCACCGGCATATTTTGAGGTGTTCCAATGGCTAGAATTTCCTGATACATTCTGATATCCTAAGTAAAATTGTATTACATTGTCACGGTGCATGATGCGTTTCCATTCTTCTCCAAACATGACAGCACCTGAGCCATTGATAGGTCGAAATAGGGGGCAAACTCTGGTACAATTAAGTTTTTGACTAACATTTACTAAAGGCCCAGCGGCTGGAAAAGAGCCCCATAGGTCTAATTCTTGCTGAGGTAAATGGATTGATTCATTTAAATGGTAAATCAACTGTTGTAAAAAATACGTATTTTTAATAAGTGTACTATTCCACCAGGTACAGTTATCACCAAAGCCAAAATTCATGTCATTATACTTCCAGTTTAACCAGGCTAAATATGATTGATTTATGGCTGTATAATTTACTCCCAAAGGTTCAAAATCAGGCCAATGTATATAAGGGTAACCAATTAGACACGTTCAAAAAGGATCACTTGCTTTCTGTAGGGAAAGACAAAAATCTGTAACTCCTGATTGATTTGCCCACGTAACCCACATATTTTGTCTAGGCTCTATACTATGTAAAGCAAAAACAATGGCAATATTCAATAGGCTAATTCCCAAAAACAATGCCATCATCCACGTTTACAATGATGCTGTATGATATGAGACTCAAAACTTTTCTTAATAATGCGAACCCAAAAGATAAATTCGTTACGTAATTCTGCCAAAAATAATTGTTCAAAAGCCTCATAAGATTGTAATGCTTTGTTGATAACTGTAAAACTAGGAGCAGGTGTTTCAGTCAAAAGGGAATTTCCACCAAAGCCAAAACGTAAAATGCTATTTTGACAGGGTGGGCATACCCAGGAACGCAAGGTCTTTCGTCTAAACACTCCAACTCTTTTACAATATCCACAATACAATGTAATTTCTGAATTACAAACAGTTTTACATATAGGACAAAATTTTTCAATCTGTATTGGTCCTTGCCCAAAGAGGTCTTGCAAAGTATGCAAAATACGGGTAAAATGTAATAAAGACAATCTATCAGAGGGTAATTGATATTGTATCTCCCGAGGCAGTTGCCATAAAATGGGAAGAATAATATATGTTAACTTTTCTACAAGTCGTTTTTCTTCATCTGGTCATGGCAGCCGAAATAATCTGTCTCGATGCTGTGTCCATTTGACAATTTTTGCACCATAGGTGACGCTCTCGACATTGACGACGTGTATGACCAGGGCGCCCACAACGAAAGCAAATAAAGTCTTTTCTAGGTGATTTCTTACTTGGCAGTTCATCTGATGTTTTTAAAGGAGCGAGGGCTGCAAAAGCTTGCTGCTGAGTTTTAACTAAATTGTCTCCTACCTCTTTAAGCGTTTCGACTAACAAAGCTTGAGGTCCTACAGGCACTCGGCTCATTCTTTCTAACATAGTTTCAACAGAAGCATCTAGAGGAAGGGTAACTAAAATGCCTTTTGTATAAGTGTTACAATTTTCTAATACACATTGCCTCAATAATGGTCCCTTCATAAAATCCGCTATATCTGCTCGATTGATCGCATCAGTGACTCTGTCTACAAAAGAGGCAAAAGACTCATCCCTGCCTTGTTTAACTGACATATATGAAGGTGTAGCAGGGGTTGTTCTTACTTTCTGCAAGGCTTCTCGCGCCAGTTTCATAGATTCTAACAGTACATCAGGACCAGTTTGCATCTGCATTTCTATTGAGGCAAAAGGTCCAGACCCCATCAATTGTTCTACCGTTACTCCTGCTAATCGGTCACGCGACGCATGTACAGAGAGTTCACAAAGCCTTTGCCAATGAGCTTGCCACAACAATTGTTGTGATTGTTTCAAAATAAGTCTCATAATATTTTTTATATCTTCCGGACACAATATTCCACTTCCCCAAATATAGTTTAACATTTGTCGGGTAGGTTCACCATGTAAACCTGAATCATTAACTGTACTTCGCAGTTGATTTAAAATTTTCCAATCTAAAGTATGATGTTCTCCTGTCATTACTCCTGCATTATCGATAGTGTAGATCACAGGATAAGCTTGACAATTAATTTGAGTTACAGCATCAAAATCTTTCTGTTCCATTGCCTCTCGGACTATTTTGTCCCAATCGACCCGAACTAACTGTGAATGCGGGGGTGAGTTAACCGGCTTACTAAATGTTTTATCTTTCAACTGTCCCCTTGTTGCTTTTCCCTCAAGCTCAATAAACTCCTCCTCTAAATTATTATTTTGTGCGCCATCCAGCACCTGATCTTGAGATGGTGCCGAGGGACAAACTTCTTTCTCTGTGTGAGGGGGAGGAGGTGGTTGATTTGAGGGCTGACGAACAACAGGGACAGGAATTCCTGAAGCAGGAGGACTGAAATAATCTCCTCCTGCTGTAAAACGCCCCGCTGTTGAATCAGTTTTTTCGAGCCGATTAGTGGCAGCTGCGGCCATTTGTTTTTCAACTTTGTAACGTTTTAAACAGTTAATGACCTCTCTCCAAGATTTCATTAACTTTTTAGCAACTTTATCATCGTCGATCACTAAATCCCATAAACAGTCCCCATAATTACGCCATTCTTCTATTTCAAACATACTTTCAGGATCTTTAAAGTAACCTTTTGCTTTGCCTAACGTAATTAGCCCAGCTAAATCTTTCAAAGGGCTTACCCCCCGCTTTTCTAAAAAGCGTTGTAAAAGAGCGAGTGCTACCTCTTTTTCCATAGCGCGCTTTTTTAAAGAATTCTTCCCTGATTAAGAGAATTCTTCTCCTTGATTAAGATGCAGCCTTTTTCCCCTGGGTAGCCTCTGACGGACGGCGAACCTTTCCCTTGATTAACGTGGTTCAAGCACGGATCGAGGTACGATGCCAGCATCAGTCGATCTTTGCTCCCTGGTCGCTGCTACCAGTGCTTCTCCGTCCTCGCTGTCCGGTGAAGAACAGGGATTGGGGGTCCCTGTTCGGGCGCCACTTGCGACGAGCGAGGGGAAGCAAGCAGCCGACTCAATGTGAGTGATAAAGCAAGCTCCGATTTATTACGGCGCAATTATGATATTTATACATTTCCAGTTAATTATGCCTACTAGTCATTTGTTGATAGGCTAAGCCCTAACGGTTACGTCTTCGTACGGCCTCCTACTTGCGGTTTCTGCGGTTAACTTGTCACGTAGCTCGGCTCCGTGTTCTACGTGACTTCCTCAGAGTTAGTTGCAACATCTTCTGCAAGCTCAGCATCGACCTTTTCCTTATCTTCCTTGTCCATTGTCCATTCTTACAAGCTCAGCAAATTTTTCTCTGCGGCCTAGTCTGGTTCACTCCAAACTCATGTCAAGTGCTGTGTCGCACAGTCCTTCCATGGATCCGTGGCCGTTTTCTCTCATCCATTCTGCAACACCCTTTAGATACTGGAACGCTGCTATAAGGTCTCCCCGGAGCCTTCTCTTCTCCAGGCTGAAGATCCCCAGTTCTCTCAGCCTGTCTTCAAAGGAGAGGTGCTCCAGCCCTCTGAGCATCTTCCTGGCCCTCCCCTCAACTTACTCCAACAGGTCCATGTCCTTCTTATATTGGGGGCTCCAGAGCTGAATGCAGTGCTCCAGGTGAGGTCTCACAAGAGCAAAGGGGGAGAATCACCTCCCTCAGCCGGCTGGCCACACTTCTTTTGGTGCAGCCCAGGATATGGCTGGCTTTCTGGGCTGCAAGTGCACATTGTTGGGCCCTGTTGAGTTTCTCATGCACCAGCACCCCCAAATCTTTCTCCTCAGGGCTGCTCTCAATGCATTCTCTGTGCAGCTTGTATTTGTGCTTGGGATTGCCCCAACCCACGTACAGGACCTTGCACTTGGCCTTGTTTAACTTCATGAGGTTCACACAGGCCCACCTCTCAAGCCTGTCAAGGTCCCTCTGGATGACATCCCTTCCCGGAGGCGTGTTGACCGCACCACACAGCTTGGTGTCATCAGCAAACTTGCTGAGGGTGCACCAAATTACAGTGTCCATGTCACCAACCGAGATGTTGAACAGCACCAGTCCCAGTGCCAACCCCAGGGGAACACCACTTGTCGCTGGTCTCCATATTTTTGTATATATATATATATGTATAAAGCCTTCCAGTGAAGTCCCTCAAATGTGGAACCTTATTACTACCTGTCAAGAGGTAGGACAAAGGGAATGTTCTACACTGGTAATTTATGAAAGAATTAAGTTATTTGTACTGGTGCAGAAAGGACTTGGAGAAATGAACATTTCATTATAACCCTAGAATGGAAATCATTATAGATTGTCCATAAATTAGGTATAAGCTTCTTAAATTTAGCTCACTTCTCATAATCTGCTAGGCAGTGTGGGTGCTTGTCCACTGCACTGCTGCAGGTGATGCTTAGTGCATTACAAAGTCTTTGGTACTTTGTATATGTCTGCATAGACTGTGACTCATGCTTTTTTGAATCCGGCACGTATACATATTTACTGTTTATTTTACATGACTCTATTAAATTGCCTGAAGCCTTAGGTACCTCCTATCAAATGAAAATCTTGTCTAAGTCCATTGGAACTGAGTAAGTACACATTGCTTGGCATTACCAACTATATCCTAAGTGCAAGAGATGTCAAGTAAAGCCCTCTGGGACTTTCCATGCCAAGTGTCTTGAAAAGAACGAGTGGGTTTTACTGCTTATCTAAAAACCTTTACAGGAGAGGGAGAAGGTCTGTCAAAAAGGCTGCATCAATCTAAGAATGTAAACCAACCAAACCTTGTGTGTCAAGCTCAACAAAGCCCATACTAGTAGTGATTTAGGAAAGTCTGCATAAATGTGTGATCATGTAAGACCTGGGTAGGTGCATTGGCATATGTGCCATGTTTAGCCGTGACTGGCAGGACTGGAGGGTAGCTTATGCCTCAGGAATTGTTAGGGCTGTTTCACTGTGACCACCTCAGTAGGGATTCTTGGCAGAGAATATTTCGGGGACAAAGGCTGTGAACTGCCACAAGTGTCAGAATCAGATACATCATCATTCCAGCAGGTCCTAAAGCCTAATCCCTAGTTTGGTGATTTGGCATCGCTTGCATTGTTTCCAACCATCAGTAACAGACAGCAAATCTGCCCCAAGTCGTCTAAGTGTCTGAAAGAATAAGGGCCCACCTTCAGAGAAGAGCCCAGTGCTTACTGGGATTTGGCTGATGCCAGAGTAGACTCCAGCAGGATGATAGAAATCCACTGTTGTACTGGGAGCACCTCTGTATCTGCATGTGTGCATGCTCGGGACTCAGCTGTGCTCATCGTTTGTCTTCCCTCATGAGGGAGCCAGTGGTGCAAGCTGCCAGTGCTGCTCTCTTCCCCAGCCAGACAGAAGGGGGGCTGATAATGGTCCCACTTCAGGGGTAATTTCGCTTGCAACCCTCCCCACTGCTCCAAGGCAATCAGCAGAGGAGGAAGACAAAAGGGCGGAGTGAAATGAAGATGGTTTGAAATAAAATCAGTCCCCTGCCTCTGTGCTTGTTTCATACCTTGGATCCGCCAACTCTGGCAATCCCCTTCATTTACTTCAGTTGTGGACAGAAGAGAATACAGCCAGTGAACTCTGGGAATAAAGCTTTTCCGATTCTCTTCTTTGCAGGCTTTCATTGTCACATCAGTGTTAAGAAGCCAGTCGAAAAGACCATGGCATCTTAACCACTATGATAGAAATACTGCAGACATATGAATCTTAAGTGCTGGTTCTCCTTTTCTCTTTTTTCTTTAGCCTGAAATGCATTCTACCCATTGCTTCATGTTCTGGTCAAATGCATGCAGAAAAGCTCATGTTAGAGGCCTCAGAATTGCACAGTCTTACTGTGGAGATGAATACAGCCAGTGGCTGCTGGCACAGAGCTCAGCGTGTACTGCCAAAATGCAATAAACAAATGTTGTGCTAGAGACCACGCATGCTTCAGCTCTCCAAGGACATACACCGTTGTGCCTGACATTTTGACTTGTACGATAAAGTAGTACTGGTACCTACTGTTTGAAGAACCTTCCTGTACTGGTATCTTGTAGCTGAAGCTTTTAAAATTAATTGTAATCTGAAAGCAGAACCTTCTCTTCCATTTACCTGAAATCAGTGCTATCAGCCTGGGGATTTTAAGCTGGGCACCTTACAGTGGGAATCTCAATTGTGTTTAACTGTCTAAGTAAGAAAAGTTTTCCTTTAGGTATATGTTGCTGAATTTGTTTCTGCAGTGCTGCAAAACTGTTTTCTTTCCTTCCAAAAGTAAGCTATGAATTCAGGCATTAACCAAGGACACTAAAGCCACACCTTGCAAGAGCATATTCCCCTGTTACCACATCTACTTGTGCAATTTAGTCCCTTAACTGAAGGACTAGAGCTCTGCCCTTCAGAGCTAGGAACCTAAGGTGCAGTTCCCAGCGATGGTGCAAGAAATAAACTAGGAAATAAGGATTAAACTTCTTGCCTACAATGCTTCTAGACTGGTAGACGACTACTTTCTGACGAGCTTTAGGGAAAGTGCAGTGAAAGTTGTTCAGTGTCCTCCATGTTCTCCTTGGTTTTGTCGTTAGCAGGAACTAGACTAACCCCAGGTTGTGCCAGGTGAGCTCTTTTGCAGGACTTTACAAGGACTGTATTATTAAATCAGAATTTTCAATGGAGCTTGACTTGGAGATTCTGTTTCACAGAAAAGCCTGAAGGGTTTGAATTATTGCATTGAGATTGCTTGCATAGCTAATAACATAGGTTCAAGGAAATCAATAATGCATTTAAAATACTGAAACTATATGGATGCATGTGCATGATGGAGTTTGTATCTGTGTGGGTAATAAATATTTTTAAAAATCTCTTTTCATTTTCAATTTTGAAAAAATAATGCTGCTTTTCAAAAAAGTGTTCAAGAAAAATGCAGGACTGCATGTTGGCATGTTCCCAGAGTTGTGAAAAGTGAACTCTGAAAATTAAGCCCATTTTAAGGTATTCTGGACTGAATTTCAGCTCAGACTCTGAAGTACAGTGAGCTCTGTGGAAAAATTTCCCTTGACTTCACTTGGCTTTTCAACTGGGCCCCTGTCAGCTGTGAAAAAAGTGGTATATTTTGGCAAAACATTTTTTCAAGCAGAACAAATTCAGTTAGTTGCTATTCATAATATAGTACTCCTCTGTCATTGCTTTGTATCTAATTGCACCCGGTAATGTAAAAACACCCAAATTCTGAGCTGTGCAGAAGTACTCCTACATTGTTACATGACACATAGGAAGAAAAGGCTTGGTCTTCAGCAGTGTACCTATGATTCAATAAATCCCGTGATGTATTCAAGGGAAACATAGCTTTAAAATGTCTTCCCTCTTTTTTACCTATTGATCCACAGATTTTTCAAGGGCAAAAGAAACCTTGAAACATCTTCACCTCTGATCTCATTTATGCGGAGGCACTAAAGTATCATCTTCTTTCTTGGCTCTGAACTCCGTAACTTTCCTAACCACAGCATATCTTCCAACCTGGCTTTGAGTTTCAGAAGCAGCCCCAGCCCCCAGCATGGCTGGAGCTCCTGCAGCCACTGAATGGGTACATGCGGGACTTTGGTCCCTCGGTACACTCTCCTGGCACTGGTCTAAAGCTTTGCAGAAGTGCATCTCTGCCTCAAGAAGCTAGTTACTTCCCTAGTATTAAAAGAAATAATACTACCTGCCTTTATTTCTAGTTTGACCCCAGTTTTAAATTGCAGGTGTTGTTGCATCTTACACCTTCTCCAGCTAGCTCAAATAGCTGTCTCATAGCCAGAATTTTCTCCCTGCAGAAATGGCATGTACCGTGTAATCAGCTTGCCTCTTGGTCTTTTTTTTTTCATAAGCTAAACAGATAGAGGTACTCACATCTGGAATTTCTTTCCAACCCCAGAATAATTTTAGTTGCTCACCAATGTAAAATACCTGTATTTTTCAATGTGCTTTCAGAAGGCGGAAACCAAAGTGTGTATAAAATATATTTTGTTACTGATTTAACCAGTATCCTGTAGAAGTAAAACTGTGTGCTTTGTGTTTCAGCTTCACATGAGGAACCTGGTATTCAGGCAGTTCTGAGATCTGCATGTTTCAGAGACTCCCTGTTTTCCAGAAAATGTAGCCTGTATGCTTTATTCCAAAAGATGCAATCTTATGTTTGGCTGTATAAAAGACATTTGGTGTGAGTTACTCCAGCTTACCTGCAGCCTGGCTCACTCTTTTAATACTGGCTGCTCTTCACTGTAATTTGCTGGGATTTCAGTCTTGCTGTCATCTGTGTGTTTTATTGCTTGGGATTTTTTAATAATTTCTAAACCTTTGGCTGGAATATTAAAGAGCATCAGTCCTGTGACGATCCCTGGGGAACCACACCCCAATTGTATTATAATTGCTCATTTACAGCTACTTTTGGAGAGGCTCCAATTAGCTGGCTCTTAATGCATTTTTCATGTGTTTTATTAATATTGAAACATAGAGACAAATCTAATTAAATGTTTACCATTTAGCCAGTGCTTTGCATTTTAATTAAAGGAACAGAAAATGGACCAGCCAGCTGCACAGTTGCTTATGCAGTCAGCTCTGTGTTCTCCTGGTGCAGACAATCCAGGCTGTGATTGACCTTACCTGAGTGCACTTTGTGTTTGTAAGCATTACAAGCTCCCTTTGACATGCTGATCTCTGTATACTCTGTATTTGGGTGATGTGAGTTCCATATCCTTATCCTTTTGGGTGGTTGGTTTTGGGGTTTTTTCTCCTTTGTTCATGTTCTGTTGTTACACTGTCTTTGTGTGTTGCTTTGTTTAGGTTGGCCTGCTACCCCATCTGCCCTGATAAGAGATTGCGGGGCCATGTTCTACTGCAAGTTTTCCACATGCTAGCAAAAGGAGTAACATAGTTTCTAAAAAGATACTTTTAAAAAATATTGCAGAAATGGGACTGATTTGGTAGAGAAACATAGTTTAGTAGAGATGTCTCTTCATGTCAGACTAGTTTAAGGGTAAAAGCCTGCCTTACTTTATTTTTTTTTAATTGGTATAGAGGAAAATCAGCAATGTGGATACCTGTGCATCCCTTTCAGCATACATTTTATATTCTTGTAGTGTGTTTCAGAAAAAGACTAAGTTGGTATTTGCATGGAATTTTGTATGTGATAAACTTTGTTCTCCATTGGGTGTTAACAGTCTGTGTTTGGCGTTGCTGGCAAGGGATGTAGGTGAATTTGTGTATGGCTGTTTGTTGCAGCTGCAGAATGAGGACTGATAGGTAGCCAGCCCATGAATTTAATGTTCAGTAGTGACCTTGTAATTCTTCACAGAGCACAGTAACTCATTTTTTGTACCAGTAGTTGGAATATTAGAAAAGGATCATTTTTATACATAGTGACTTATCTGGAAATTTATAGCCAGGGCAAACCATTGAGTATTTAATTCTGAAGTAATTACGTGATAGTTATGAAGAATAGGCGTTCCTCAGATCCTTGCCATTTTTACCAAAAGTCCCAACCTTCCACCAGCTCTCAGTTACACTATGGCTAACTTGTATAAAATGATACACATGTGCACACCAGTGTTTCCATCTGAACCATCCAAAACTGACTGTTATACAGGATCGATCCTGCTACCATTGGGAAGCCATACTGGTGAAGTGGGGGGTCTTGGATCAAAGTGGGAGAGAGGATGGAGTCCTTTCTCTCAGGGGTAAAAATACTGTTAGTTAGTAAAGATTCGGGAGACTTGAATGCAGGGTAAATGTAAGTACAAGGAACATGTTCCTTGAGATCAGCGGGTGCTCCTGTAACAGGAGACAATTAAGTGTAAATAATGAATACGTGTAAATCAAACCCACAGCCCTCAGGACCAAGACACAGGTGAGAGAATTGCATTTTGTCCAGTTATTCCTGCAAGATATTTTGTGCTTTTTCAAAGCATAAAGATTTTGCTCTACAGAAGGCCAGAGTAACAGAAGTATATTTATGCATGCTGGTGAAAAGAAAAGAGGGAAGTGACTAATTCATGCTTAAAGCCAACTTTCAGAATAGCTAGCATATCATTTCTGGTGAACATCTAAATTGGGAGCGACCTATGGAGAAAATGGTGTTCCAGAAAGTATACCCTTAAGACATTTGTTATTGCAGAGTTTGTTAAATTATAACCTTTCATTGAGGTTATTACTTGAAGTTCAATTAACATTTTAAATGTATGTTTGGAGACCAGTGAACGGAGCCTCTGCAGACAGGTGGTCTCGATACAGAATATGTTCCCTGCCACTGGTGTCACCGTGGCAAAGCCAGGAGGAGAACCTGTTCTTTTTGATAAAAAGCCACTAATAGCTAAACCGTTTTGTGAAAGCTCCTTCCATGTGGAACACACTTCAAGGGCCTGCAGCACTGCATTATAGCAGCAGTTACAGTTTCATGGGTATCTGTTGGAAAGAAAATTTCTATCAGAGCTGAATATAGACAGCCAGAAAGTCTCACAACCACCGTTTGTTCAGCATATGTGGAGGTTGCTTTTCCTACCATTAAGTAATCTTTAGTCAGGACAGAATTTATTTATTTTCCTGAAATTGAAAGACCAAAATATAGTTAAGAGAAGAAACTGATTTTAAAGAATATTTTTTTTGCCAGGCATATGTATCTGAGGATGGAGGAATACATGAAATCCAGTGATATAATGAACTTGTTTTGCATTAGTATGGCAACCATAACTGACTGAAGTTGCCTGTAGTTTTTCCTTAACCCAGAACAGTGTGTTTTGAATAAAGGGAATCAGTTTAGCTTCCCAATAAATACTTTCAGCCAGCATTTTCAGAAGGGATTTGTCAACTGGCAAATGCCCTTGAAACAGATTTGAAAGGTAGGCAGATGTAGCCTTTAATGGAAATGCGATGCCCCTAACAATTGAGTGCACTGAATAAAAAGTAAGTAACAAACACAAGTATACCTAGCCAATGCAAATAAATAAAGCCATGACGGACAGAACTCCTTAGGCTGCCAGAGCCCAATCCAGGGATCTAGTAAGAGAACTGCTGCAAAGCTGGGGATCTTCAGGAGTTGTGGACACAGAAAGGAGGGCAGTGAGAAAGCTAGCATTAACCATTTCTGAAGAACCTCTGACATGGGTATCTCTTTGTGGTGAAAAATACATTCTTTCCAAAAGATAAACAAAAAATAACCAACCCCCAAACCAACACCCTCCCTGCCCAAGTGCTGAGTTGTTTTATTGACTATCTTCCTGCTTTCTTATAGCAGTTACAGGATGAAAGTGGCACAGTTTACCATGCTGATGTATAAAAATATTACAAAGTGGTACCAGTTCTGTAGCTATAGAATTTAAGTAGTGCTCCACATAGTAGCATGTGGCAACTGTTGGTAAATGCTTATCTTTTAATGGCAACCTGTGTGTATACACTGTATTACTGTATACCACCTGTTTGTAAGCAGATTGGCCTTGAAGCAGTGTATTGCACAAGGCAGAGACTTTCAGTTTAAATGAAAGCATCCCTTTCCATTATAAACAGCTTGCTTTATCACAAGCACCAGTGTTTCTTCAAAGTAGGAAATAAACCCCAAATACTCTGAATATTTAAAATAGTCTAATTGAATGGTAATTGGCAGATTTGTAGTGAGTGAGTGGGTGGTGGGGTGGAATTGGTCTTTCACAGCAAGCTCCAGCTGTCCTAGCTAGCAGCCTTTGAAGAGCTGCTTAGGGAAGGAGGAAGAAAAGAAAGACTATAAAATCCTCCGCTTAATTGCATCTACTGGTTCTTGAAGCTGCTCTGTGCCTCCCACCCTTTTGAAGTTGTCTGTTGTTAGATCTGTAAGATGCACGTCCCAGCCTTCAGCTCATAGTGGGCTTGGTTGCTGCTGCTGCAGAGGCCACGAGGGTAGGTGTATTGCTCAGTGGCACTGGGTGGGTGCAATGTTGGGACTAGCCAGCTGGCATCATGATGGGCTTCTCCCAACAGACTGTTCCATTGCATGCATAAACCACAAAACCAGCCCAAGCCTTTATTGCTATAATATCTGCATTTTGTTAAGGATTGTTACACGTGCCTGTTTTGGCAGAAATTCTCAGAACTGTCACTACAGTTCCTGTCCCACTTTGATGGACAGCCTAGCTAAAGAACTCTGGCCACTGCTCTGCTCAAACCCAGAGCTGTTTTGAGGGCTTCTCTCTGATCCCTTCTACCTCCTGCAAAGAAGAGGACAGTGCTCCTGTGGCTTCTTAAGAAGCTGAGTAACTAGAATGGAAGTTTCTGTCTGCTAAGCGAGGTGTAAGATATAAGAAGTAGCAAAGCAAAGCAGAGTGTATTTTATGCTCCTGCAGTCTCTCACAGTTTCTGTCCTGGTCTGTAGGATCTCCGTATTCATATCTACCTGGGCTAGTATTCAAAGGAGCTTTCACATCTCAAAGTCTTCTTTCTGGTCCTCTTGTAGGAACTTGTAATTTACTTTCAAAAACTCATAAAAGCCATCATCAGCGAAGTGTTCTGGCATAGGGGAAATGTTGAGAACATTTGCAGAGTAAGATACTTAATCCAGGGTTTTCAAGTGGTTTTATACAAATTACTACATACTGAATTCATCATATTATGCCTACATGATAGTCACAGAACATCCACAGCAGCACCTCTGTGCAGATCTCTGATAGCTAAAGATTACCCAGGAAATAGCAGCCTGAAGTTTGTTTGTATGATCATTTTCATTGAGTATTTGTATATAGCAAACACTGAAACTAAATATCAGAGTATCTGCCCGAGCATTGTTTTCAAACAGAGGACGGTCTTCTGTTGTCCAGGTATTGTTTTGTAATAACCAGGTTTGGTTTGAATAGCCAGAGATACATTTTGAATAAGCAATTACATTTGAATAAGCATATTATGATACTTATCCAAAGTTTGTCTAAAACTGGACTCCAGATTTCACAGGAACAGGGAGTTCCTTTCTAGTATTTCTACCTAATTGAGTCAAAAGTTGGTTAAAACGTTGGCACACCTAACTGCACTCAGCTGGACTCTAGGAATATTTCATGGCATTGAGAAAAAGTGAAATTAATTTTAAAAGCCACTTCAGTTTCAACTTCTCATTTCCTTTCTTTGAGGTTATTACTTTGTTTAAAAAATGAAAACTGTATGTCCCTCTGTTGGAACTTTATTACTGCTTTGGCAGCAATACAGGAACATTATTACATGACATTATTTTGACTTATGTGGTATTGACTGACTTTATCTGTTTGAGGGGTGGAGGCGTTGGCACTAAATAAGCACAAAAACACCCCCAGCTTTGGCACTTACTTTTCAGTGTGTCTTGGAGTTTGTTGAGAACCTCCTTTGAAAAATTTCTCTAACAGTGCAGAGATTTCTCACCTAGTGTTATACATGGTGTACAAAAAAGAAACCCCTATCTGCATCCTTCAGTTCTCAGCCACAATTATGCATTGGGCAGTAAGTCTGCTGTTGAACCTATGGACAGATACCTGGCTCAAAATTTATTACAGGCACTGATATGGGTGCACATCTGATTGCTGTGTTCAGTAGGAGTCACTGATACTCGGCTTATTGTGGATTTTAATTTCATGTGTTGTCTCACCACAAACAGAAGCACTTGTTGCTGTGAGCCAGAATAAAAAGCACCTGGGCTGAGAGCTAATGCGTGGTGTCACAGAATCGTAGAATGGTTTGAGTTGGAAAGGAGCTTAAAGATCATGTAGTAAAACTCATCTAGTTCCAATCCTCCTGCCACGGACAGGGACACCTTCCACCAGCCCAGGTTGCTCCAAGCCCCATCCAGCCTGGCCTTGAACACTGCCAGGGATGGGGCAGCCACAGCTGCTCTGGGCAGCCTGGGCCAGTGTCTCACCACCCCCACAGCAAAGGATTTGATCTGAGGCAAGGAAGGGTGTGGGTGTCACAGTGTTAGGCATCACAGTGGCTGCTTCTTAGAAATTCATGCACTTATGGGCACTCCCATGCAGAGGAGGGAGCCAACCAAAATAGTACCTGCCAAGAGCAAACCAGAGGGAAATGCTGAAATTAATATAAAGGCATAGAAGTTGGGGTTTTATGGTCTCTGCTGGGAATCTGCAGTGCCTACTTGCCTGCTGCCTTCCTCTCACAGACCTGTCTTCTGCTCACCCTGAAATTTCCTCAGTAAGAAGGACTTTTCTCTCCTTTTATGCAATACATTAACAGCTTAGTGGCCCCCCAGGATGTGAGGGAGCAGGTTCAGTTTCCTACCTTTCCTGAAGGCATTCAAATCTGTACCTCTGATCTCCCACCTCCCAGTGGAAACTGCCTCAGGCTGGTCTGAGTTGGGGTCTTCTCTACTCCTTCTTTTGGAATTCTGTGTGTTAAGTAATCATCACATGAGATACCGAAATAGTCCTAGGGACATGGACTGATACTTAAATGACCTCCAGTGATCGTAACTACTGAGCTGTGGGGCAAGAACCCAAGAATGGTTACGTGCTGTGTCCAGCTCTCTCCCTTTAGGGCCAATGAGCTCCCTGTGTCATCAGGAGGGATGGCTGCCTGCTCTGTGCTCTCCCCTTCCAGAGAACAGCCTGGAGACTGTTTCTTGGGTTGCTGTCCTGGGAGGTGAGAGTCTTCATCACAGTAACCGAAGGAGAAAGAGGGATGCATAACCCCACATCCTAGTTGAGTGTTAACCTCTATAGATGGTGGAACGTCACCCTCTCCTTCTGCACAGAGGAGATGAAAAATAAGAGCTAGCCCTGTATTTTGAGGGGGTCTGGAGTGGTTGTGATCTCTGTGCTTTGAGGATTGTCCATATGAGGGAGGGAGTTTCATTTTGACCCTGTTGTAGACCCCTGTTAGACAGGGACCAAGCTGCTCTGCTCTTCAGAAGCAAATGTGTGATGGGTGATTGTCTATGGCTTACTGGGGGCAGAGGGGGGATATATTTTGTTAACAATGAGGATTATAAGGAAATATTTCTGAGGGCTTGTTCTTGATGAGCCTGCCAAGTAGCAGGTATGACTCGACCTATCCTTTTAGCCTTGCAGCTGTATCTCCCCATTTGCTCAGGATCCCTGTGTGTGTGTGTAGTCAGAAAGGGATTTGATGCTGATTGGAACTAATTCACCACCACAGTGGGGGGAATTCACTTACATTGCTCTGTGCTAACAGCTATAAGCAGTGATAATTAATAGCTCCTAATTGCTTAATCAGTGCAAAGTTTTAGACTATGTCATATGTGAAGTTTTTCATTTTATGTGGATGACTAAACCCCCAATTAATACAACGAGTCATACAGCCTTAGCAGTGCTGTCTATTCCAGGCAGAGAAAAATAACCAGTGTCTTCATTACCCCCCTAAGGTCCCTTTCTGTAGTCATTACTGTGGCCTGAAGACATTTTTCTGTAGCAGCTGAAGTAACGTTACAGTGAGCTTCCTATCAGCTCAGAGCTGTCAGCAGTAGATATGAATCCACCAGCCTGAGCCCGTTCAGTGCTGCTGACATGCTCTTCTTGACTTTCCATTTATTCCTTTACCTCTGGTGGCCAATCTCTCTTAAAATCAAAACTGTCTACCACCAGCGTATCTGGTGATACTCTGTAATTTCACAGTTCTCAACAGATCCCTGGTCCCTGTGTGCACACGAGGGTTGTCTCCATCCTACATTACTCAAGAAAATGCATTCCCTTTTGGTATTCAGTTTTTGTTTTCTTCAGTGCTGGTTCAGTTTTATCTGTTTCCTCTCCCCACTCTCTCTCGCACTGTCCTCGTATCTCTTTCGGTGCCTGTCTTTCAGGGCATATCTCTTGGACTGTTTTCATTTCCCAGACCTATTTCCCGTGCCACTTTCTTTTCAGCTGCCTGTGCCTGAGTCCCTCTTCATTTGTGTGCATCTCTCTTCTTATCTGCCAAAGGAAGATGAGAGGAAGATAGAGGCGTTGAATGGCAGACTTGGAAGGCCCTATTGGAAGCAATCATTAGAGGGAGTTTGCTTTCACTGTTTATTGACCCCCAGTGGTCCCTGTATACTGGATGCACGCACTTGACAGTTAGGGGGTGGGGGCTAGAAAACTGACTCGTGGATGGTCATAGCATCCACAAAAGATGCTGTGCTTTTCCACAGTGTAAGGTTTCTTCATGGATGAATACTGTGTGAGTTTTCACTGTAAAGGGATCCCATTAATGTTTGGGCAGGGTACCTCTATTGGGCACGGAGAATATGGGGTAGAAACAATATAGATAGGAGGCAGAAAGGTCAGCTGAAGTTCTGCCGTTTACCACAATGAAAGTAACAATACCAGTTCAGGTACAGCTTGTTAAAGAAAAGCCTAATTTTTATGGGACTAATCCCATGTTGAAAAACTATTTGGTGATACATCCCAAGAACTCATCTAACATCAGTAAAGTGACATAATCTGATAGCAGTAGAGGAACTGACCCTTAGATTTCTGTATCCCATAATGCTGCTACAGAGAAGAAATGAACTCTAGATATTTCTATAAAATGTTTTCTTCTTTTATAGAAAGTTTTACTTTCTCTTGTGGCATGTGTCTGTCCCACCATAAAGAAAGGAAATCCTGAAAAGTGTGAGTCTCTGTTAGGTAATTAACTTTCAAATCAGCAGAAGAGATCTGAAGGCTAGCACAGGGCGGGTAGAAAATGCAAAATTATTTTTACTTAACAAAGAAGTGTGGGTGAATGAATGTGTGACAAAAGGAACAGTCAGCCAGGGACATGGAAAGCATTACAGCCTGATAAATGCAGAACAATCAATCACAACAATAGTATCTTTAATTCTTGTTAATGCTGTGCTGCTGTCTTTGAATTGTATTTTGATTTTGTTATCTCTTCATACATTAAGGAGTTTAGCTGCCTAGAAAAACAACATGCAGGCATATTTTTAAACCTTCTGTCCCATCTAAGCAATGGAAAGAAGAGACTGGGACACTTACCGCAGAGTATACATGGTACTTCTTGGACCTTTGGGCTAGTTATCTCTAGAAACATCTATATGGCATCTCTAGCATTTTTGCAGGATTGAATTTTTTAGATGAAGGATGAGTTTGTAAGTAGCTTACAGAAGCTAATAAATGATTTATGGGTGTTTTGATAGTTAATCAATTATTTTAGACTGTTAGATAAGTAAAGAGGCTGCTTATAACTGTGGCTTGTAACCATCAAAGCCACTTTATTCTGGCTGTGTTTATTCGCACTTCAATATCAGTGTGTTGCAGATATGCCAACATTTATTAATGATTTATTAACCTCATAGAAACCATCTGTAAATGCAAGCTTTGTGCAAAGTGGGACCATTTCTTTTCTTAATTCTGCTTTCCTTTTCCTACTGAGAGAGGCCTGCTGGAGGCAGCTCGCATAGCTGATGGGGAAGAAGCAGAGTTTCTTCTCTGTACTACACTGAGCTTAGAGCTAAGAGGAGGACTTCATTTTTCTTGTCTTGTCAGTAACTTAATCCTTTGCGGTTTTACTGTTCCTGAAATAATAAAGTCAGTCTGGAGCTCAAGGAAAGCCCTTCTCAGTTCTCAGGAAAGCACAAGGATGAAGTAACCTTGGTCTTTCCCAAGCTAGTGAGCAAACAATTTCTGCTAGTGACTTTCCCCAGCTGGGGGAGCAGAAGCATCTCCCACAAATAAAACTCTACCTTGGACATTACAATGATGATACTCTGTACCGGAGTCCATAATGAAGACCTGTTGAAGTAGTCTTGGCCGAGGAAAGATGAGCCCAGGAGATGAGCCATTGGTTTTCTGTGTGAAATTTGCCAAAGCAAAATTAATTCTCATGTTCCAGTGGGAATCTGCCCTTTCTAAACTTAGATTTTATAACAAACACTGTAAAACTCACGTAAGCCTCCTTTTAACTCCTTCCCTCCTCCTCCTCTGCCATCCAGTTAATAAAATGTCACCATTTATGCAAAGCTGTGCTAGTATTCAGGAGCAGAAATGTACTCTAGCATCACATCTGTAACAGGGCAGGAGACTTTTCCAGGTTCTTCCCTTCATTTTCTCACTTAGAAAAGAATCACTTTTTTTCTTATGTGCCTTCACCAATGTGCAAGAATTAAATGAATGAGCAAGGTAGTGCCCTGCATTTTTTTTTTTTTTCCAAATTCCAGCTAGTTCTTGAATCACATTTTGATTATAAAAGGAACATATATGATGAGTCGTTACAGATGGGCTGGTTTACTGCTGCAGGGTGTCCCTAGGGTCTACCAATTTCCACCATGATTTTAGGACACTTGGCATCTTTTAATGTCAAAGACCAGTGGAGGACATCATAGGAGAGTTCTACCTCTTGACTCACTGCTGCATCAAAACAGAAGGAAGAACACTTCTGAAGTTTCATGGTTTGGCATTTCTTCATTAGTTATTTCTTTTAGCCCTTACTGCTGTATGTTGCAGGGGTTTAGAATATTTTAGAGACACAAGGAATAACACAAATGATTTATTTTATGCCACAAATAGTTTGATAATTTTTTTTCACAAATCTTTTGGTACACTACAATCTAAAAATCCTAAGAAATATATACAGAGAGATCTGTGAGATGTAGTATAATTATTTCAAAGACCTCATCAGTCTTAGCACCAATAGATGTATTAACACTTAAACCTGACATACAAATCTAATCGTGAGACCTATTCCTCACATGAACGTTCCTTATGCTCCTGACTACTTCCATGGGGTTGTTTTTATGTTATTACAGAGCTAATATTTAATGGATATCAATCTGTCATTTTTACAGTGGGGGAAAACAGATGAAATAGCAAGGTATGTGAGGGCAGAATCTGGACCAGTTCGTACTGAGAGAAAGAGTTACCTTTCTTTTTAAACAATTTAAACTATTTGGAGGGAATTTGGGTTTTGTTTTTAATTCTCAGTATATTTGACCTTCAAAAGGACATGTAACAATGCAATTCAGAGGTGTGCTGCCTATAAGCTCAGCTCCTTGTTGTGTGTGCACAGCTCAGAAAAGTGAAAACAATGAAACAGACACTTTGAGTTCCCAGTGAGAAAAAAGAAAACTGGCAGCCCTTTCTTGCTTTATTGTTAAATATCTCTATTTAAATGCAAATTATCAGCTGACACTGCCAAACAAAGTCATGTACCAGGAAGCAGGCATGCAACTTAAAAATATATTTTAAATTATTTTTTAAGATGTTGGATCACTTTTATTTCCTGGAGGAATAGAGGTGGCTGAATATATTTTTCGTTGTGTATCGAGGATCAGCTTGGTGCCTAGGAATTTCAAATATGAGGATTTTTATTTTGAAGCGTGGCTTTTGCAGAAGTGTGGGTGGACTGTCTAGTTAGAGATCACTTGGATGGATGCTTGAAGTTTCTTCTGCGTTATCTCACTGCATAAATTGCGGTGGAAAGCCTGATGGATCTAATATGGTTTGGAACACGGTAGAATCCAGGGGCAGAAAGAGGAAGAAGCAGCCAAACTGCTGCCTCACTCTGCCTCAGGAACATGTGGTTACAAATGATCTGTGCAGTGCTTTTTACTGCATCTAGCTGCAAGACTTCTGGCTTTCTCCCTAAAGTCCAGAGGCCTTAAGCTAGCCAGGCATGAGAATTGACTGCAGGGAAGGTTTGGGCATAAAACAGAGTCTTGCAGGTGATGATTCTGTTGTCCATGGGTTGCGGTTCCTCCTGAGCTGCCCCCAGCAGAGATGCTCCGGCTCAGGTGAGGACCAAGAAAGCAAGCAGTGGAAAGATCATCTGTACGTGCATCCAGGGCCATACCCTTTCTCCTTTCCACTTCTTCTGTTGGTCAGGGATAGCCAGTTTATAAAACCCACTTCCCTGGGGATCATTTTTTTTCAGTTGTAAACACCAAAATCAACAAACAAACTGTATCTTATCAAGATCACTCTGTTAAAATTCTTCCTTTAATTTGCTGTATACCTCACCTTCTTTTTGAACTTCCATTCTTACAAATCAATATGGATTTATTTGCTTTCTGCAAAGGGTTCCAGTAGTCTCTTAATAATCATAATAATCATTATTACTGATAAAAGTTGCATTATTCATGCCAGATGGAGTTCCCTCCCTGTAAGCCAGAATGAGTTTGCATTATGTAGTTATAGTACATTTGTGATCTAAATAAACAGATGGCAGAATGTGACAGCAAATTATGTGCTGGTGATGTCAGCAACAACACTTCCCAAGTATAATTGCTTTAAATGAACATGAATGCAACAAGGAGCTGGTAGTTTTAACAAGGTAGTTGGCATACGGTGTGGTAATTACCATACAACATCATCAATAGCACCATGAATGCTGTGCAAGTGCTGAGGGAAGAACGCTAGCTTTGAAAAAGTAGTGACAGAAAGTCAGACTTCACATGACTATCACAGTGGGTTTGCTCAGCTGTATAATGTCTCGTAGGTATAAGCACACTGCTAGCAGAGGAGTAGCGTTTTTTTGGGGGGTGATCCAACCTTAGCTGAGAGACATTTTACACTTTCTCCAACACTATCTCCCATCAGGGCATGTGGGAAGTATTTGATTTGGTGTAATGGAGCAGTGTTAACAGCAGCTGCTGTTGTGATTGAAAGGTAAGCTTCTGGATCAGGTTCAAAGGGGAAATTCACTTAACAGAAGCTCAGCAGTATTCAGTGATGAATGAAAGTTTAATCAAAGACAAGGTTAGGTTCTTGAGGTCAAAAGACTAGCAATAAGGACTGTGCATATTCTTCAATACTTATGATGGGTTCCTCAGTTTATCCCTTCAGGTCTAGCTGAGTGTAAAGGGCTTGGCTGCCTACACCTCAGGCACTGCCACACCTGGGGTTTAGCAGCTGGGGCCCCGGGTGCACTAAGGCAGGTTCTCTGTGTGTGCTCTGGGAGCGTTTGGCATTCACGAGGGAGAAGCATTAAGAGCAGGAGTGTGATCGAGTTCTGGCCACCTCTGGATGGGAGCTGTGGAATGAGGTCTCCATTTGCTCGCAGTCAGGACTGGTGTGGGACTGTCCAAGCATTTTCTTAAATAACGTAAGATGTAGCCAGAGGAGAATTTACCAGTTCTTCCGTGTGCTTTCCATCTCACAGAATCACAGAATGGTCAGGGTTGGAAGGGACCTCTGGACATAATCTAGTCCAACCCCCTTTTAAAGCAGGTTGTCCTAGATCATGTCACACAGAGTTATGTCCAGGTGGGTTTTGAATGTCTCCAGAGAAGGAGACCCCACAGCCCCTCTGGGCAGCCTGTCCCAGCGCTCTGTCACCCTCAGGGTAAAGAAGTGCTTCCTCACGTTCAGATGGAACTTCTTGTGTTGCAGTTTGTGCCCGTTGCCCCTTGTCCTGCCGCTGGGCACCGCTGAAAAGAGCCTGTCCCCATCCTCCTGCCGCTGCCCTTAAGGGATTTGTGTACAGTGATAAGATCCCTCTCAGCCTTCTCTTCTCCAGGCTGAACAGGCCCGGCTCCCTCAGCCTTTCCTCACCAGGGAGATGCCCCACTCCCCCCACCATCTCTGTAGCCTCCGCCGGCCCCTCTGCAGCAGTTCCCTGTCTCTCCCGAACCGGGGAGCCCAGCACCGGGCACAGCGCTCCAGATGAGCCTCACCAGGGCAGGGCAGGGCAGAGGGGGAGATCACCTCCCTCGCCTGCTGGCCTCGCTCCTCCTCATGCCCCTCAGGGTGCCATCGGCCTTCTTGGCCACAGGGCACACTGCTGGCTCACGGGCACCTCGCTGTGCACCAGCACGCCCAGGTCCTTCTCTGCAGAGCTGCCCTCCAGCAGGTCAGCCCCAGCCTGGGCTGGTGCCTGGCGTTGTTCCTCCCCAGGTTCAGGACCTTACACTTGTCTCTGTTGAACTCCGTTAGGTTCCTCTCTGCCTAACTTTCTAGCCTGTCCAGGTCTTGCTGGATGGCACTGCTGAATCGGCCACTCCTCCCAGTTCTGTATCATCAGCAAACTTGCTGAAGGTACGCTCAGTGCCTTCATCCAGGTCACTGATGACTAAGTTGAACAGGACTGGACCCGGTACTGACTCTGGGGAACACGAGGCTCCTTCAGAAGCACAACTACAGGCAACTAGAGAATCAGCAGCCAGAAAAGGAAAGGTCCTGTGAGCTTAGCTGTCACTGGGGTTGAGTGGTTGTGCAGGGCACGTTTCCATTACCACGATATTGGACATGAAGGCTGTTGCAAGCTTCTAGGGCAGAGGGGTGGCTTTTAATCAAAGGCATTGAGTGTATCGCCGTATTGTTCAGATGAAATTGAACAATGGATAGATAGATAGACAGACAGATTATGCTGTCTAGCACAGCCATCTCTTCTCCTGTGGAGGAATGAGTGCGTCTTACATAGGATGTAGAGAGCAATAATAATAGCGCTGTCTGATGAAATTGTTCCTCATTCCTCTAAAATTGTTCATCCTTTTTTAATTTTTTTTTTAATTGTCCTAGTCATTATACATAGCAGAGAGGTGTTTAAGTTATAAAGCACTTCAATAAGTAGCCGTATTTCATATGTCTGACACCAGTTCTGGCTGCTTATCCGGGCCTTTTTTACAGGCACTGTTTCAAACTTGGTGAAGCATAAAAC